>NC_137233.1:33042568-33642568 GCF_949987685.1 Ammodytes marinus
TGTGTGTGTGTGTGTGTGTGTGTGTGATGGTGAGGGAGTGTCCCAGGTGTCTCTCTGCTATAAAGCATGTCCCCTTTCACACTGTCTTCACTCCATCACCTTCCAACACTGAGAGGAAACCTGAAGAGAGAAGGTTAAAGAAACTGACTTTTTAATCACTCTGTAACCAGGTTCTCTTTGTGTGTCTTGTTATAGCCTTAGCTACGAGGAACTTTTAAATATTTCTGAAACAGTCTAATTTTTCCTCTGATGATCATAAATTATATGTGACAGCAAACGAGACCATCAGTGCAAATATTGTTATTTTTACAAGTGTTTTCTTAATGCTTTTGTCATGGGTACGCTCACCCAGGAACAGCTGGCGTGGTAAAAAAATAAGATTGTAATTTTTACTATAACCTTTGTTTAAAGAGGACCTATTATACTACTTTTCTGGTCTTAATTTCTTGTTTTACACTGCTATAGAGCAACCTGACACGAATCACATCACAAAAAACTATCTAGATTTTCGGGAAGCTCTTTCTCTTATTTTGGCGATCCAGCACGTCCTGTCAACACTTGAGTGTGTGTGCTTCGGCAATCTCCGCTCCCTCCGCCTGTGCATCGGCCATCTCCGCTACCCTCCCCCCCCCTCCTGCAAACCCCACTCCGTTGTGATTGGTTACCTTCCTTCCGGAACACTTTCAGTGGCGGGAAGCGCAAGCATGGACCTATAAGGGCGCGAGGCAGACGCGAACAGGGAAGTGACAGCATTACCATACATGGAAACATCCACGTGGTCACGTCACACATTTTTATGCGACGTCACAAATTATGAAAGGGTAGACCGCTTTGAAGACGTGACTTCTCGACTGGCTAGAATAGTGTTTAGTGCTCTGCACAGACACCCCAGACGGTCAGCAGGGAATACTTCGAAATGCATGTAAGTCATTATTTGATAATTTAGTATGGTTAAGCATGACTATGAATCATCATAACAACGTTTATAGGTCATAAAAGTCAAAAAGCATCATAGGTCCTCTTTAACTTATTGTTCTGTCTTTTCTGTTGTTCAGACTCAACAGACCCGGTGAGAATCAACCATGAAGGTGAGCACTCTGTTTGACTGTTATTGTTGGTTATGATGTAATCTTTAACAAATAACTTTAATAATTCTGAATAACTTTATTGTATCTCTAAAATGGGTAAACAATGGTGATTCGTTGGCTAAAGGTAGTGAAAGTAAATTATTCTTATACACACCAGAGGGGTATACTAATGCTGAATTTAAGCTCAAACTCTGGAACAAAAACTGGTCCGAGCAGGTTAGCCGTGCAGCCTCTGTTACCACAGTGATCTAGCCAGGTAGAAAGAGAGCCACCTTTCGTGATACTGAAAACTCTGGCTTTAGACTCAACAGACCTCGCTCAGCCCTTAATTTCTCTTCGTAGTATACCCCTCTGTTCTGCCTGTGTGTTAATGCTCTGTATGACGGTGGTGTTAAACAGTTCATCCTGTTTTCAGATGTCTGTGTGCTGGATGGCTGTGATGCTGGTTCTCTTCCTGTGGACTCCAGACACCGTGGACTCTGCGGCCCTGAATCCAGGTCCAGACAACGTCTATGACGAGCCTTTGGACAGCGGCTTGGAAGCGGATCTGGGCGCGAGCGCTGACGCGCGCCCACCTCCCTGTCTGTGTGACCCTGCCTGTCATTGTCCCCATCATCCCTGTTATTGGCCCAATCTCCCCTCTGGGCGTTAACATTAACAGAACAGTATCAGTGTCTCTGTAGATCTGTTAGAATAGGAATCCACAGCAGTCCCTTGAACCCTCTGTCACTGAGATAAAAAAATAAAATGCTTCACGCTTAAAATGCAATATTTTCTTTAGCTACAAGTTTGTATCTACAGCATTATGTTTTATTTACATTACATTTTATTTAGCTGACACTTTTATCCAAAGAAACTTCCATTAACTATTTACTATTGAACCATCAACCCGTGGCAGTGTTAATTTTGGCAGCACATTCTGATTTAGTCTTAGTCCTATTCTAGTCATCTGAAATCTTTTAGTCTTAGTCTAGTTTTAGTCTACTAAATATAAGCAGATTTTAGTTGACTAAATATACAGCGGACTTCGTCGACTAAGTGTTTTTCTTCATTGAATGGTATTAAGTTTTGAATATGCAATACACACACAGATGTAATGGTTGTAATACAAAACATGTATTCTATTTCATTCGTAATAATCTCACATACAATCAGTGTACCTGACTGGATAGGGGGGAGGGGGGACTTTAAGAGCCTTTGCCCGGGGGCCCATTATCTCATGATCCCTATATGAACCAACTGGATTTCACAATCTTTTTTCTTTTTGCGGGGAGCATGCACAAGCATCATTTATAAAAAATAGAAAATAAAGAAAATAAAAAAAATAAGTGGGGGGCCCCACACTAGGTCTTGAAACGGGACCCGGGATCGTTAAGGCCGCCCCTGGGCAGCAGCAGCAGCACGCAGTTTACGTGCTGATAAAAGTGAGCAACAGCGCTTTCCTTTAAAGGGAAAATTCGCCGATTTTCAACCTTAACTCATCTACCATAATATCCTTTGGGTTGCATTATATCCCCGTGTATTTTTTCAACATCGTCCGTTTCGCGGGGGCCGAACTTCAAAAATCCATTCACCGGTGACGTTTCTGTGACGTTTCCGTGTCAAGGAAGAGCTCGTGCAGACTACAGACTCTTGGAGCCGAGCTCACCAACCCCCCTCCCTGTGAATCCAGGGGGCGGGCTCTAAAAGCACGTGCGAACCAAAACAAACCGTCCATGCCCATGGTCCGTGACAGTTTACTTGTATCATTTCCTGCATTGAAAATTGCATCTTTTCACACGGGCACAGACGATATGGATGAGGATACTTTAAAAAGTGTGTTGGCTGACTGGAATGAACCAGCAGGGTATTTAGTTGGGCCAGAGAAGCCTACACTGCTGAAGAAATTCAGCGAGGAAATACAGTATGCAGAGAGGCCGAGGCTGCAGCTGTTTCAGCCTTGGTTAGGGTTAGCCTTGTAAGACAATACAACTGGACCACCATTAGAAACCGAGAGACATTTTCAATATCCCAAAAATAATTTGGAAAAGACAACAAATACCAGCAAGACCGGGAGGGCAGATGATCATTGAGTGAGTAACATTATTTTTTTCTAGCATGTTGTAACGTTATCTTTGTCACATTGTGTTGTCTGAGCCATTGCACTGATGTTGCACTTAGCATGTCTATAGCACTTTTCAGAAGAACCCTTTACAACAGGTCAAATAAAATGACCAGTCTTTTGTTCTTACATTGGCTGCTATTGTTACATTATAGCTTTGTGGAGAGTAACCACTTGTTTTGTGTTTTAATTCCTTTAGACATAATCGACTTGTCACACGTCGGTTCTTGATTGAGTGGGTGCTCCAAAGGGGAGAGACTTGGCAAGGGGACCGCATCGTCTTACCTGATTGTGTCATACAGCGCATCAGAGCCAAATATCCATCTCCAAATGGTCACTACAGGCGACAGGCTGAAGAAGACGCTACGTAGAAGCTACGGATGAGCTATGATCAAATATTTTGACCTGTAAATACTGCTGCTAACTATGGACACTGATTGAGATTTAATCATGTGAAAATGTGTCAATTCTCCTTGACTGTATTTACAAATAAAAATAATTTTGTATAAACATGATTGTTTTTTGTCATTGCATAGGTAACCATTTTAATACATAGGTTTGACTTATCAACTAAAAGTGAAATAGTTTCAGAGAATCAAACACTTTATAAGGCATAGATAGAGTTTAATATAACAAGCAAGTAAAACAGTGTGCATTATTCTACACACAACTGTAAAGTATGTACATATACAAATGTAAAAAAGAAAAATAACATTTTCAAAAGCTTTGAGTTTCCAGTGTGTTGGGAAAAACAATTGTAGCATAATGCTTCCTTCGTCAAGTTACTGTTGAAATATTGAGTGATGTTTAGCAGCAGCTTCTTCTGTAGTTGGTTTTGGACATGTTGTGAGGGAGGGCAGGCTGAGGGAGCTGTAGTGATGATGTCAGCACTTTGCAGGCAGCAGTCCCTTCTTCATGTGATGACGAGTTCTACGAGGGATGCTCTGAAGTGGTGTGTGTGTGCGGGATGTAAACAGTCTTCACAACAGAGTGCGTGGTCCTCGGACAATACACCATCTTCCTTTGGACCTCACCTGAAATGACAAATTATGATTGTATCACAAGGCCAGCCCAGCACTGAAGAGATGACAAAAGAAAAATCAATGTGTTATACTGTAAAGATAATGTTGCTGTTGCAATAAATATATAAAACAGACATACCACTATGTAACCATAGATAGGTCAGTCAGTTAGTGCACTAACACAATAGTAGTCTTTTGTCTAAGAAGACATCATGTTTATATTAGCAGCCAAGCATACTGTATGCCAGGGTGTGGCTATGCATTTGCATTAGGAAGAGCCAAGACGACACAAGACTAGGGACATCAGTGCTAATCACCCAGCCATCACCATCAGCATAGCAATTGTTTATGGTTTTGGAAAGCTGATCATTTTAACGACATCGCTAATAACCATGCACATGGAAAACAAACACACAGTCACACACAAACAGTCTTGCAAATGCAACTAAATCTTCCTCAAGGATACACAGAGGGGCCTACTGCCCCCCTCACGAGTTCACTTCTAACTGTAGCTTAGCGGCTAAGGTAACTTGGCTACAGCTACAACCGGTAGACTAATTCCTCCTTGCCCCATCTATCAGCCTTACACCGGGACACAATATTCAACAGCGGTGTGGGCAGCACAGTTATTAATGTAGGGGAAACACTGATACTAACTACAGTAGGCTACTATGCAATTTAGCTCACGTTAGCTTACCTTTATTCGGATTCTTTTTCCCGGGGCTGGGGCTATGCATCACGCCGGTGAATAGGCAACAGGTAGGGCCTAGTATCTTCAGCTTACGCTTACTCCTGCTTCTTTTCTGTTTCCTAAAGTTGGCGCATCTAGGCACATTATAGGACGGCATGTTTTCTTTGTGGTAGTAGTCCAACAGTGAAATAATACGAAGCGCGCTATTACTGTACTGCTTACACGGGTCAGGTCCGTGCTGTGTTTATGTCACCATGGTAACGCGAGCAGCTCGGAATCTGGGCAGGCTGCAGAGCGTACCCCCCCGCGCAATGCATCCTGGGGCCTGTAGGAACTGTAAAAACGGCTACGTCAGCCCCGCGTCATCAGTTTAAATCCGAAATCATTGTGCTCTCTGCCAATTCGGATCAATTTTTGGGGGGCTTTTTTCAATAGACTACTAATATACTCGGCCCTGATATACCATTCACATGAAAATGGGCGAATTTTCCCTTTAAGCAACACTGCTGCCGCTGTGTGTGTACGGACTTCTTTTGCATCAAAGCCTTTTTGATAATAAAATTAGAGGTTTTAATTGAACGCTGTCCATGCGTCGGAGTTGATTGTAACTTACTCGGGTGAAAACAGAAACTAACGGAGGGAGGCGGCAGTTTCACAGTTCATTTCCTATATAGTTGCGCAGTGAGTTTGGGGACATGGCTCTGTGTGTTCAAGCTCGAGACACAGCCTACTACAAACAGATCGCGGAACTTAGCCGTTCCCCTAGACAACGTTAACGGGCAGGATATCCCTGAGGCCTACTACCTCTACAATATGACTCACTGCACTGCATTGATTCGTCAGGAATAAAATAATGATTAAAACGTAGCCTACAGTTGAGACACTTTCTGATTTTTCCTTTAGCCTACTACACAACTATAGGCTATTGAAAATCTATAAAAGTAGTATAAAGTGAAATAAGTATTGAACACGTCACCATTTTCCTCAGTACATATATTTCAAACGGGGCTATTGACATGATATTTTCACCAGGTGTTGGTAACAACCCAAGTAATCCATACATACAAAGAAATCAAAACAAATACGTCCATAAATTAAGTTATGCGTAATAATGTGAAATGACACAGGGACAAAGTATTGAACACACTCACTGATATTTATTTAATACTTTGTACAAAAGCCTTTTTTTGGTAATGACAGCTTCAAGACGCCTCCTGTATGGAGAAACTAGTCGCAGGCATTGCTCTGATGTGATTTTGTCCCATTCTTCCACACAAACAGTCTTCAAATCTAGAAGGTTCTATTTCGTTCCTACTGACCGCCAGAGGCGGTGCTTACAGCACTGGATGTTCCATCGCGCGCATGCGCAGGTCGAGATCTTTATACCAACAAAGTCACCTGTGACACCTGGGTGACCCCGGGAATGTCTATATATTCCGGAAGTCACCAGAGGTTCTGTTCCTTTTTTCTTCTCGCGGACTAGCAGGTCGCACACATTGTTGTGTGCTAATATACCACTAGCTTGTCGCAAGTAGCTCGTACCTAAGGGTTGGTGCTTCGATTTGACTTCGACCACCAAGGGCTGCGACTTGCAATTCGTTCGACTTGGCTGCGGGCCGGTCAGGGGGTGAGTAAAGTGTGAAGGCTACGCGTAGCCCGGCTACCGCGGAAGCTAATATCACCTTTCCACCTTGCTTTGATTAGATCAGGCGGCGGCTGGGTTCACAGTCGCTGTGTTATTCTTCGTTCGTTGTAGCATAGTGTCGCACTGTGCTCGGCTGCTGAGTAGCCTAGCACTAGTATGCTGTTGTTACACTGTATGCTGCTGTATTGCTCGCCGGTGGACGAATTAGTTTCCTAAATCGCCTTCACCGTGTTATTTTAGCCGTGTCACACTGTTACTCGTGTGTAGGCTGCTGTAGTGTGTCGCCAGTCGGCAGCTTAGTTTCACACTGCTGTGTTATTATAGCCGTGTCGCACCGTTGCACGGTAGCTCATGCGCCAGTGATCGTCGTTGCGTCACTGTGTTATTAAGGCGCATTATTGCTTGGGCTCTCGCCTAGGGCTCAATGACATGCTGTCCACAGTGCCTATAGCCTTCGTTGA
Organism: Ammodytes marinus; assembly: GCF_949987685.1. Taxonomy (NCBI): domain Eukaryota; kingdom Metazoa; phylum Chordata; class Actinopteri; order Uranoscopiformes; family Ammodytidae; genus Ammodytes; species Ammodytes marinus. The sequence goes on from NC_137233.1 coordinate 33,049,577, forward strand.
TTGCTCTCCAGTGGGCGGCTGGGGTTACCAAGAGCCGCTGACACTGCCAGGGGACTACAGATAGAGAATAGCATTTTGGCTAATTCTAGCATTTTTTTAACCCATGTATGATCATGTGGTTTATTGATTTGCACTGTCCCCTTCTTAAGTAAACTGAATTCAATTGAACTGTGTGGGTGCGCTCTCGTAAAGCTCGATTGCCTAGCCTACTGTAACTTGCTCGCCAGTGGGCGGGATAGTTTTACACCGCCACTGTATTATTCTAGCGGTGTCGCACCGTGGTTCGGTTGCTCTCGCTTGAAGCCCGGTTGCATACCTTATTCGGATTACATATTTTAATTGGCTCGACAGGTCGCGTTGTTGCTTGGGTGTGCTCTCGCCTAGAGCTCGATTGCCTAGCCTACTGTAACTTGCTCGCCAGTGGGCGGCAGGGTTACACTGCCAATGTGCTATTCTAGCGGTGTCGCACCGTGGCTCGGTTGCTCTCGCCTGAGGCCCGGTTGCATGCCTTAGTCGGATGCATATTTTAGCTGGCTCGACTTTTGGCTAAATTCTAGCATGTTTACTGTAACTTGCTCACCAGTGGGCGTAGTTGTACGCCGCCACTGTATTATTCTAACGGTATCGCCCTTCTTATATGTCCATGGGTGTCGCACCGAGGCTCGGTTGCTCTCGCCTAAAGCCCGGTTGCATACGTTGGTTGCTCGCCAGGGAGCGTCTTGGGTTTCCAAGAGTCGCCTTCACTGTGTTATTTTAGCTGTCACACGGTTGTCGTGTCTGTGCAGGCTACTGTAATTTGCTCGCCAGTGGGCGCTATAGTTTTGCACCGCCGCTGTATTATTCTGGCGGTGTCGCGCCGCGGCTCGGTTGTTCTCGCCTGAAGCCCGGTTGCATACCTTAGTCAGATGCATATTTAGTTGGCTCGACAGTGGGCAGCTTACGCCTTCATGGCCTCCATACAGTGGGGAATGGCCATGACAAGTGCCCTGCAGGTCTCAGGGTTGAGCACCTGAGGGAAGCGCTGTCAGATAACCCATGCATGAACTGTAGTTTCATGTCTCAGGCACTCAGGCACTCAGGTGGCTAGGTAGAGGCTCTTCTACTAGCCTCCAACCAGCTCATGGTACAGTGGCAGTGAGTAACCTTGCGGCTGGGCATCCTTCCTACTACAGGGGATGACATGCTGTCCACAGCTGCGTACTGTAACCTCTTACAGGTGGGCAGCTCGGCTAGAGGGTCAGTGTCCGTCCGTGACTCGCAAGTATGGGGTTAGATGAAGCTCTGGTTTCATCTGCACCCACGAATGCCTTCTTTTCGGCAGGCCCTCAATCCTCCGTTTCTGTGTGCCTCCCTCTGAGCCTTATTCCGCTGAGCTCCGTAGATGCTGGCCAGATTTAAGGGCTCTCTCCCATCACACTAGTGACAGCAGAGCTCTGGCAGCCATGCATAATGCTGATAGTTAGGGCTCGGACTGGTTAGCTCCGATTGAGCCTGCTATAGCATCCCTGGTTGTCTCCCCAGACGAGGCTCTGGGAGCCGATGTGCGCTGCCCTCGGCCCCAGTGCCGGATTTCAGGCGACCTCCTTACTAGGAGTTACGACGTTGCTGCCTGTGTGGGCCATCTGGTTTGCATTACGACTTAGGGAGCTAATAATAATAATTTGAATTTATATAGCGCCTTTCAAGGCCAAGGTCGCTTCACAAGGAAAAGGGCTAGGCGCGCCGCGAGGGTTGGCTGGCGCAGTCGTCCCAGTCGGAGGTGTGTCGACAGACCCTCCGTTCTCTTCCAGTGATCCCAGGCCAGGCGTTCGGCCAGCTGCTCTTCAGGCCAGGTGCGAAGTGTTCAGGTTGACCAGGCTAGACAGTAGTTACACGCTGCGACGTGCACCTCTGCCTGATTCCAGGCCGGGAACCTCTGTGGTACCCCGTGCCAATAGCTTCGACCACGTTCAGGTGGACAATCAAGGGGCCAGTGCTTCTCAGCACATTCTGTACAGCGCCGTAACACTGCGCTACAGCTGCACTTCAGGCGCCAGGAGGTCGGCGTCCAGCCTCCGCCCTCCCCCAGAGTCCTTGGGGGTGCTACTCGATGCTCGGTAGGTTCTACTCAACCGAAGTTCAGGTACCAGGAGGTGGGGCGGGGTCGCCCCGTTCTGGACTAAGACGGCGGAATCAATGCCTCACGATTCTTCCTTTCCCCATGCTGCGTGTTGCAGGGGTACTCCAGTCTATCGCTCAGGCGGACTGGGTTGTGTCATAGCCCTGAAAGATGCTACTTTCAAGTCCCTACTGCCCAATGTCATAGGTGGTCCTCCCCTTTGCATTTCGGGGCAGGGTGTACCAGTTCAGGGTTCCTCCGTTTGGGCCGTCCCTGGCTCTGCGGATATTAAACAGTATGTGGCAGCATCCCTGCCACCATTACAGCTCAGCTGGTGCTCGACTCGGCGGCCATGCGAGCCTGCCTTTCTCCATAGCGCGTAGCTACCGTTCAGCAGCTACTACAGCACTCTATGCAATGGAGGCTGCTGGAGTAAGGCAAGGCAAGGCAAGGCAAGGCAAGGCAAGGCAAGGCAAGGCAAGGCAAGGCAAGTTTATTTATATAGCACAATTCAGACACAAGGCCACTCAAAGTGCTTTACAGGGGCAAGATTAGAATACATGAAACACATTATAAAACATTTAAAAGCGATTAAAAGAAGCAAATAAAAAAAAATAAAATAAAAAAAAAAAAAAATAAAAACATGAAAACTGGATTTAATAAAAGAAGCAAATAGAATGAAAATTGCAGGTTAAAATGGAAACAAAGTACAAAGAGTACAGCCTCTTCCTTCGACTGATAAGTATGCTGACCTCAGCATAATCTAATTATCATTATCCAAGCTGTCCAAGTTCCAGGTGTCCGGAACACAGCGATAGAAAAGGGCCACCCCCGGGGAGTGGAGACTCCATCCGGAGGTGGTGGGCATGATTGGGACAAGTATGGCAGGGCAGTGGCATATCTCTTTGCTTCCGAAGAGATGACCCACTGTCCCCCTGGGTTCTCCTATATGGAGAGGACCAGTCCCCTAAGGCAGGATGCTCTGGCTAATGCTTGGCCAGTCATCCTGCTTTGTGCATTTCCTTCGCACCGTTGCTTGTGTGTTTTTCACTAAAAGCCCGGTTGCTAATTGTATGCTCGAATGTATTGTCTTTCTAGCATTGTTGCACTGTTGATCGGGTGCTAAGTTCGCCTAGACCGGTTGCTTACTTTGATTTAATCGACAGCGAGTGGCTTGGGGTAGAGCCAAGCCACCGCCACAGTATTTGTAGCATTGTCGCCTAGAGCGGTTGCATAGGCTACTAATTTGCTCGTCAAGTGGGCGGTTTCGGGTCAGAAGTCGCTTTCACTGTGTATTGAGCTGTGTCCCACCAGCGTGGGCTCTCACCTAAGCCTTGTGTGCATAGCTTACTTATTGCTTGCCAGTGGATGAGCCGTGCCACACACTATGTGTGTAGCTTTTGTTACTGACAACACTGGATGGGGTCCAGCATTGCAGTTACAGCCTACGTTTGGTGGCTCCACATTGGCCAGGAAGGCCATGGATCCCAGCGTTACTAAACTCCTCAAGGAGAGCCTTGGTGCCTTCCAGGGAGACAGGACCTTCTGTCTCAGGTAGGCGGACACATGTGGCACCCGAACTCGGGGCGCCTGCAGCTGTGCGTGGGGCTCCTGGTAGCCAGGACCCACTGTTGATGTATTGCGACCAGTCAGAGGTCCATACCGTTTTAACTTCAGGGGCACTCGCCACTACATGGCGCTATGCAGACAGGTGGAAGTTGTTTTCACAGTGGTGCATGGCACATGGCGAAGTCCCATGGACTTGTTCAGTGATAGTGATACTACACTTTCTGCAGTCTGTGTTGGGCAGCAGGACAGCTGCTTCCACCCTGTGCGTCTATGTGGCTGCGATATCGGCCGCACATGCAGGGGTGGACAACCAGACGGTAGGGTCCCACTACCTAGTCAGGCCAGAGGCTTCATTCAGCCACCATGACCCCTGAGGGCACCATCAGGGGACTTACAAGTAGTCCTGAGGGCCTTAGGTCTACCCCCATTTGGGCCGCTGAGTCAGGCAGACCTGACGCGGCTGTCTATGAGACGGCATTCCTCCTTGCCATTGCAACTGCAATCGGTCGGCGAACTCCATGCCTTGTCAGAAAGCCAGGCGTGCTTGCGCTGGCATGTAGAAGCGTCAGGAGTGGTGCTCTCGCCAAATCCATCCTTCCTATCCAAAACGATTGTCTCCCCACCATGTAAACCAATCGATCGAGTTGGCTGCTTTCAATCCCCTGGGCTCACCAGGGGATGCAGAAAGAATGTCAGACCCACTGTGCCCGGGGCGGGCGCTTAGGGCATAGGTTGTGGCAACAACCAGCTTGCGTGAGACAAATACCTCTTTGTCTGCTATGGGAGCTGCAGGAAGGGGGCTGCCCTGTCCAAACAGAGACACTCCCACTGACTTGTGGAGGTGGTCTTGAATGCATATAGAGCACAGGGGCTCCCCATGCCTTGGCCATTGAGTGCCACTCTACCAGGAGTATGGCTACATCATGGGCTGCCTTGAAGCGGATTTCACGGCAGGACATTTGCGCCACGGCTACATGGTCTTCATCATGTACGTTGCGCGGCTCTACAGAGTAAATGTTGCCGCACCTCATCCGGTGGGATGACAGCTGTCTTGTTGATGGCTGCAAGCCCTTAATTGATGAGTACTCTTCGTGACCTTTTTGGTATAAGTCATCCAGTGCTGTAATCACCGCCTCTGGCGGTCAGTAGGAACGAAATAGAACGATAGTTACGTATGTAACTACGGTTCTATGAGTTCCGGATGACCGCCAGAGTTCTCTGTCACTCAGACTTCTCAGACACCGCGAGAAGATTCAGTTGGAACAGAACCTCTGGTGACTTCCGGAATATATGGACATATATGGTCACCCAGGTGTCACAGGTGACTTTGTTGGTATAAAGATCTCGACCTGCGCATGCGCGCGATGGAACATCCAGTGCTGTAAGCACCGCCTCTGGCGGTCATCCGGAACTCATAGAACCGTAGTTACATACGTAACTATCGTTCTGTGGGCCCCTTTAATGAATCTTGATCTTCAGTTCTTTCCATAGATTTTCAGTGGGTTTTAAGTCAGGTGATTGGCTGGGCCATTCTAGCAGCTTTATTTTCTTCTTTTTGAAACCAATTGCGTGTTTCCTTGGCTGTGTGTTTGGGATCATTGTCTTGCTGAAATGTCCACCCTCGTTTCATCTTCATCACCCTGGTAAATGGCAGCAGATTTTGGTCAAGAATGTCTCGATAAGATTGTCTGTACCGTTTGCTGAAAAGCAGCCTCACATCATGATGTTCCGAACCTCAAAACTTCACTGTTAGTATATTGTTTTTAGAGTGGTGTGCAGTGCTATTTCTCCTCCAAACATGGTGTGTATTATGGCATCCAAACTCTTACATTTTGCTCTCATCTGACCACACTATATTCTCCCAGTATTTCACTTGCTTTTCAAAATGTTGTGCAGCAAACTTTAAACAAGCTTCAACATGCTTTTTTTTCAGCAATGGAGTTTTGCTTGGTGAGCGTGCATACAGGCCATGGCGTAGGAGTGCATTACTTACTGTTTTCTTTGAGACAACAGTGCCTGCTAATTCCAGGTCTTTTTGAAGCTCTCCACAAGTGGTCCTTGGCTCTTGGACAACTTTTCGGATTATTCTTTTCACTCCTCTGTCAGAAATCTTGCGAGGAGCACCTGATAGAGGCACATTTATGGTGAAATGATAGTCTTTCCACTTCCGTATTATGGCCCCAGCAGTCCTCACTGGAACATTCAGGCACTTAGAAATGCGCCTGTAACCAATGCCATCTGTATGTCTTGCAACAATTAGGTTGCAAAGGTCTTGAGACAGCTCTTTGCTTTTATCCATCATGGCTTTTTGTAGGCCATCAGTTGGGACTGAACCAGCTAATATTATTTGCATTGACAAGGGGCTGGATTGCTTTTTAATTACCGATAGACTTCAATTGTTGTCTTGGCTTCCCATGCCTTTTTGCACCTCCCTTTCTTAATGTGTTCAATACTTTTTCCCTGTGTCATTTCACATTATAACATATAACTTAATTTGTGAACGTTTTTGTTTTGGTTTCTTTGTATGTATGGATTACTTGGGTTGTTACCCACTCTCGGTGAACATTTCAAGTCAATAGCCCCTTTGGAAATATATGTACTGAGGAAAATGGTGACGTGTTCAATACTTATTTCACCTGCTGTAGCCTAGTTTATATGTTCCACAATTAACTCCTAAATACAAGGAGCACAGTTGAGACACCCATTTGTATTGCTGTAGAGTAGGCTAACCAGCAATACAAATGAATGCCATTATATTTAAAACATAAAATAAAAAAACGAAATATATATAAATATAATACGAAACAAATTATTACAAATATAAGCTCTTCAATATTTTATAAAAGTATAGTTGTGAGCAATTGAAAAAACCCTGCAGGTAAAATTGACCCTGTGGCGGTTATAGTAGTATTTTTACTTACCATATAGGCCTACCAACTTTATTTTAATTTATAAGGCAATTTGTCTTAAATGAGAAGTAAGTGATATTTTTTTGTTAATATAAATGTCAAATCACAGTCATACAGCAATCACTTAAACAGTAGGCTATGCACAGTTTATCATACGGATCTCCCAGTCATTCAGCTTTGCAGTAGGCTACTTGTTAGATAAAATTTTGAGTATCCCGCCCGTTTCTATCCAATCAGGAGACAGAGCACTCTAAAGAGGTGGGTCTCTGTGCCTGTGAACAATGACTAGCTGCTCTCCATTGCGGCACTATCTGATGAAGATGACTGTAGCTGTGTCTCAATTAAGGGGCCGCATCCTTCTAAGGACACAGTCTATGAAGGCCATTGCCCGTGAAGGCCGAACCGAAGGCCGAACGAGCGTTGTTAAACCTGCAGTATTTAGAATTTTGGGATTTTTTTCATAGAATACTTGGAAGAAAATAATTATGATATCCATAAGTACGTTTAATTTAGTGCATAATAACCGATTTTTTTTTAGAATTATAAATTTTCCCCTAGAAAGGGTCTTTTATATCTCCGTATTTCTCCATACCATGGACCAAGGCATGGGCGCCGCCATTTTGGAAGCGTCATAGTTGGAATGTCTTCAGTTCTACAGAAGCACATAATGGAACAGTTGGCCACACTGTGTCCATCAGAACTACCAGTTGGAATGTTCTTGAAGAATTTCTGTTGCTTCTCTGAACAGGAGCCATAAAGACGAACTGTTGTGATCTAGATTTGTACCATTTGATGATGTCATATTACACACTGCACCTTTAAATGAGACGGTCTCCGCAGGTCTCCGTTCACGAGCATTTCCGGTTTGCGTAACAAGCCGTTACCTTGTGTGACGATTCGCCGCTCCTGTGCTGCCTAGCAACCCTGTTTGCTGCCAATGGAGACAGCCTTGTCAACGGAGGAAAAAAGAAAAAGAAGGTGCCTACCAGACGAAAAGAAAAACAATTACAATAAGAAAGAAGGAAGGACAAGAAAAACAAAAGAAAAGACAAGAAAAAAAGAAAGAAAGATAAAAGTTAAAGGCCTACTTCACCGGTTTGAATATGAAGGTGTAAAAAACGTACTTTGTAAATATTACTGTGATGTCACAGTAAAAGACATCACAGTAATATTTACAAATAAAGTTTTTTTTAACCCTATATTTCTCTTTCTGTGATGTCACGAGAAAGAGAAATATAGGGTTAAAAAAAACACTCTTTCTGCCTTTTCTCAGGCTAGGATGAACCGATTTAAATTTTTTTCGCACATTTATACTACATAGGATCTCAGAATTCAATACACCTTCATATTCAAACCGGTGAAGTAGGCCTTTAAGAAGATGGAGCAACACGTTGCTGTTTTGTTATTTTTTATTTTATTTTATGCCATCTCTGAAAAAAACGCCATGACACTTGGGATATGTTGGGCCCTTCAAAACCGTGAAACGAAGGCTGCATTTCTCAGGCGCATATAAGGAGCCTTCCAAATGGGACAAGCCTTGACGCGCAGCTATGATGCAATCGGTCTTCAAATGCAGCCTTCGAAGGCTGTAACCCCTTAATTGAGACACAGCTGTTGTGTTCGTGTGGTGGTGACATAGGGACGAGGGAGAGGACCGCTAACTGCAGTCACTGACAGGAAGTTAGCTAAAAGGACCATATCACTTACTTCCGTTAAAATCTTGTCTACTTTTGAGTACTTGCAGTTGCCCTTTAACTCAAATTAAATTAAGTTCTCAAAAATATATTAGGTTATTCCTACAGCCATTGACATGCTTAATCCCTTAATGTAAGAAACAGACCTGGGTAATTAATCAAAACTAAACAAATAATTATACAACCTTAATGCAATAGCATTGGAGACCTTCTGTTCTTAATTATATCACAGTTAGCAACGCTAGCCAGACCACACTCTAATGTACATTCTCAACTTCATAAGTGACATACTTTTTAAGTGGTTATCAGAATACCAAAATAAATTTTTTACTTCATAGAATGTATGGTGTTGACAGTTTGGTGAATTACAAAACCACCTTAAGGTTTCTGTTAGAAACTGCAAGTTCTTTCAGCTTCACCTCACCTCCACAAGGGACACCAAGTGGTGATTCCGAGTAATTGATTGCTCCTCCCACTATAAATAGAGGCCTAGTGAGGCCTTTTCCCTTTGTTCCCACCACAAGTGAGTGTGTGAAGATGTTGCCGTGTGTCTTTTGATTTACCTTCAATGTAAGTTACCTTTTACTTATTGGATTATTGTTTATTTGAGAAATGATTGTGATAGTTTAATGGCTAATCTTTACTTAATGGATTGGATTTATATAGCGCTTTTCAAGGCACTCAAAGACGCTTTACAGGGTTCCAGGTTCCATTCATTCACACACAGTCATACTGGTGGTGGTAAACTACCATAGTAGCCACAGCTGCCCTGGGGCAGACTGACGGAAGCGTGGCTGCCATTCAGCGCCTACGGCCCCTCCGACCACCACCTCAAACATACAGCAGTCATACACATTCACACGAGGCAAGGTGGGTGAAGTGTCTTGCCCAAGGACACAACAACCATGACACTGGTGGCAGAGCGGGGATCGAACCGCCAACCCTTGGATCATTGGCCAACCGTGGCTCAGGCTTAACCACCTGAGCCACGGTTGCCCCACTTGTTAAATTATGTTTTGAAGTACTGCAATGTTGAAGTATTTCATATGATTTAAAGGCCATATTTATGTTTCTCAATAGAGATATTATAATTCATCTTTCTTTCTGTCTAGAACCATGGCAATCATCATGGCACTCATCAACACAAAATAACTTTGCTTGCAAAATAAAGTCAAGTAAATTAAACCTTGTTTCCTGGTGGTTTGTGGCTCCAGTAGAACCTACTCTTCACTACAGTTTCAAATTCCGTTACCACATTACACCGCTAGATGGCATGATCGCTCAAAGTCGCAGGGACAAAATGTGAGCAAATGCTGGGATGAGTTCATAAAAAAAAAGCATCTGAGAGAAAATTATTTGACATGATTACATGATGTATGTTTGTATGTAAATGTCTCCATTCATTCAACTGCACAACCCTGTAAGCATTGCCACTTTTCAGTAGTAGTAGAATACAATAGGTGTCAACACTACAGTATTTAAACATGTATAAAAAGCTGCACTTAGGCTAAATGTAGCACTTTGTGAGTTCTTGGTTTGTACCTTCATTGTTGAATGCACTGAAAGGGATAGTTCAGTAGCCCATTTTCTGAGCGGGGTCGTATGGGATACTTAGGCATATAGTGTGTTACCTTATGGAGATGTCTTATTATTATTGTTAGGGTCATGCTTTTATGATGATTTAGTATGGGTTGCACAGTATGTTTCTGTGATGGCTGTATAGATGAGTGACACAACAATTGATTAAACGGTTATAATCACAGTTTAATTAGAGAACAGATGGACAGGTACCAAAACATAATACATTTTACAGTCACAATCGATCTGGTAACATTATTTATGACGTGTATTTTTCTACCATTAGTTGGAGCAAGCTGTCATATTTACTCATATTTAACACACACTCTAAAAACAGATGCATATTACTTAATTTAATTGATGTAACATTATTACACTCAAAAATATGGAGTAGATTTCAAAGCTTAGAAATCAAGTAAAACAAACCATGAATAATGAGTAGATTTACTTAATATTTTCTATTCATAGTTTATTCTCAAAAATATCAATGAAACATACTGTAATTATTCTAAAATATTTACACAATGTAATCTGTCAGTCAAGTAATACATTTTGTTGATTAAATAAACTTACTTTATTTATTACATTTCACACAAATATTTCTGTTTAATTTTTACTCATGAATTTTGATTAAGTTAACCCAAATGCTCACCAAAATGATGTTTACTCATCTTTTTCAAGCAAAAAATACTTTTATATTACTGTTACATTTACTAAGCCCTTGAAATATTTTTTAGAGTGCAGCTCATCCCCTTATTAATGTATATTTAGATCAGTGTATCTTTATAATTACATAAAAATATAGTTACAGTTAAGACATGAAAAAGTGGTTTTGCTAGGAGCTAAAATACAGTCCGCATTTAGCATAGCCTACATAATGAACTGTTAAGGCCAGGACACACCGGCCCGATAATCGCCGTCGTAGAGTCGGGAGGGCTCGGAGACACGAATCTGTTTGGTGTGTGCCGTGAAATCGGTCGACGTTGATGTCGTCGGGCTTCTTTTGGGCGGTGGACAGTCTTTCAGTTGGAGCAATTTGATTTGTGGAGGGCTAGCGAATCGGTGAAGCCCGGAAGTGAGGCGGGTAGCACAAACAGCTAACAACAGTTAGCCATCGTTTTAATATGTTTGTTTGTTTCGTTCAGCGAGTACTCGCATGCTTCAACCCTTGTTGACTGCTCGGCACCATGCTCGACACTCTCTGCTGAAAATGGTGCTCTTTATGGTCCATAAATATAATACGTATTTCTATCTATGTTTATGGTCTAGAGCAGTGGTTCTCAAAGTGCGGCCCGCGGGAAACATATCTGGCGTTGAATTATGAATTATTAATGGGGCGCCCTTAGCTCAGTTGGTAGTTCACCCCTCTGAGACAGAGTTACATATTTTCCAAAACAACATTATATGTCTGACATGGTTGTTTAAGAAATAAGAAGCTATTCACTGCAAAGGTATAGGGTTAAATAAATTGTTGCCAACTGAAACATATTAATCACTGCAGTTTTAGACTGATGTAAGGCTCTTGCCTAGCCTGGCATTCCCAGACCTGCCACTAGGCGCTGGCAAATTAAATTTGCTGCGCGTGTTGGTCTGGACACGCTCCGTTGAAGATTATCAAGAAGACCAGAAATCTGGGTCTCACGTTTCAATTGGTTCTATCTAATATGGGCGCGCCAGAGCCCCTTATATGGTACTCTGGGGAGGACGTAACCGGATGACGACAGTGACGTGCATGCGACGTCGAAGCCGTGATAGTAAACATCAGAGATGGCTGCGGATATGTTGTGTGAGTTTGAGACTGCTTTGGCCTCGACCCTTTACGATTTGGAAGACGGCACTCAAATCTTTCATTAGCAAGTAAGTGGAATGTTCTATTTTGCCGACCGACAACGGCAAACGTTTTATTTAACAGTTTAACAGCTGTTCGCTAAACGAAAGGGGCTTACGTCGCCTTGTGCATCGCTCTGATTGGTTGTAGTGCTATCCAACTGCGTGCAGTGGCATTTGAAATGCACGAGTAGGAGCCGCCCCTTGAGTTGGAAATTGCTATTGATCGTGGCCAGACCCTCTATCGTTCAAGATATCAGGGTCTGGATTTCCAGGCTAGCTCTTGCCTATTTGCTCAGTAAAATCCAGGTGGTGGCTTTTTTTGTGTATGAGAAGCCAAGGTTTCCATTCTATAAAATCTGAGTCAAAATGTAATTATTTAAATGTACCTTCACAAATGAAGGCGAGCCGACACTGGGGTCGAACGAGCCTAATGACTTACACCTGGCTTGACAAAGCAGCCCCTTTTCATCCTGGATTGGCGTTTATGCAACTGACTAATCCAAAGTGCCCAGGCTAGACTTTGTCAAGGCTGGCTTTATCAATCAACCTGGATATCCAACCCAGTCTCACAGTGAAATGTGTAATAGCTACGTTGGTCCACAGCGCAAAATGTAGCTAATTCACAATAAAGGCCTTGAAATTGTGAATTAGCTACATTTGTTCCCCCTATTCATTTCTAATGGATCAATGGGATATCTGTATTCCACTTTCATGCAATAGGCCCCTGGGGTAAATGTCCTGTGTGTTTATTTCACACCACAGTTGTATTCTTTCAAACAACTGTCCTGTCATTGAACCCTTTCTGGCATTCTGCTGTGTAAAATGCTATGGTTATAACGTTGTTGTATCAGAATGTATACAGATACTAAAAAAAGAAAGGTTTTATTTGTTATGGTATATCTGCACAACAATTGGTTTGTTATCTTGTATTTTTCTTAGATAACATTTAAAGTGTATTGGTTGTAGCAAATATGGTGAATCCAATGCCATCTCATTAACAGAGAACTCTGGGTCAAGAAAAAGCCCTGCAAGGATTCACAGGGGCCACTATTGGAAGATTTAGCATCAAAAGGGCAATTCATGACAGGATAATCCCCGGACTAACATCAGTTTACATCACCATAAATTGTTATTGAGAGAGGGGGGTGATAGCACTACTTCAAGCTATTGTGTACTCCACTGCTATCCAAAACCTGACCAAAGCCATGTCTGGAAATTGTTATCGTGCCATCTTCCCTGATATCGGCTAGTTGCCTGAGCTTTCCAGTGCCTGTGAACTCCAAGGGTCATGGACTCAGTCAGACATGCATTAGACTCTGATGTAAAATAGTGACTAAATCTCCTGTCGAGAGTTGTAAAATGCTGAGAGATGAGACCGGAAAGTGCGGTGCTGGTATGAGCTTAAATGTGAGATGTTTTTTTTGTGCTACATTTTATTGTTCCTTTCATTGAGATGCATATAAATGTTGGCCAAGTACACAAGTTTTGTGTAAAATAGCTCATCTGCAGGCATGCCTGCATGTTCAGATTTTTTTCCTATCAGGAAGGTTCTAAGGTCTGAGGTCTCTAATGATATTTTTGGAAATCAATTTTATTTTCTGAATCTTCATTATCATGGAACATGTGTACAAGTAGGCTCTCAGGTATATGATTCACACATTAGAGGTGATTTATCACTAATTCACTTCAAAGAGATACGCCAACCCGCTCCCTCCAGTTAGCGGGGAGATAACATCATGGAGCATCCAGCTTGCAGTTCTCAGACGCTGACATTTGCAGGTGGACACCAATAAGGAACTAATGATTGCTCACAATTACTCAAGGACTTTCTAAGGCAACAAGTCAGCAGTGTTTGCTTCGTTTAGCAGAGTTAACTTGCCTTAAAGTGGCCAACAATAATAAAAAAAAGTGAAGTCATAATAATATTTTTTTCTATTGTTGATTATAAGGCAATTACAATAAGACTTTGTTTGACATGTCACACAAAATATAGACAACATGTTGACGTATTTGATAAGAAATCACCAGACATCCCAACAGTTATATTAATGTGGCTTCATGTAAAGATAATAAAAAATATGAAGGGTTATTAACCAGAATCCGTGTACCTTCCGTTCAATCCATATCCGTTTGGAAATCAAAACACGAAAAACGAAAAGTGACCTGTTTTTTTGATAATCATCCTCTCATCTACATCATATATTATACTAAAACACGTTTTTATCCATTTTTAATCACAATTCATGACCAGGATATCAAATATGAGAATAACGGCCTAAATGTCGATTTTGAAAAATACATGTTTCAATTTAGTGAAAGAAGTGTGTGCGCGCGCCCAGAGGCGAACTTAACCATTGCGCAAAGGTAGGCCTTGGGTCTCATAATCATCTGATAAATGTTTGTTTTTCTCTTCATTCATTAATCACCGATTACGTGCGGGTGTCAGCATCGCACTGGGAACTGAGGGACACATCCTACATTATTGATAATGTTATTGATACTCGTGATCAGCTGAGGCATAAGCCCCAGTGCAGACAGCTGCATATGAAAGCATTTTTATTGGTTAGGTCCACAAGTGAAAATTGCGTCTGAGGCGATCGTCGTCTCTGTCTCTCTTTTTTCCCTGTCTTCACTTCACTTGTCGAGTCAAAGTGGGCAATCACCCGTCTCTGTGTGTGTGTGTGTGTGTGTGTGTGTGTGTGTGTGTGTGTGTGTGTGTGTGTGTGTGTCGAGGAAAGAAGAAACTTGTCTAGCCTATATTTTGTCCACGTTTAGGCTGCCGCTATAGGCTATCTGAATTGAGCTTTTTGTAAAATAAGGCTCTTGATGGCAGCCAGCCAAAATGTGTTTCCCCTCTCAATAAAGATTAAACATTTGGTGGTTTGTCCCGTTTTGATCTGGATCAACAGCTGTATGTCTGTCGCTGTTTAGATCATGCCTCGTTTCCTCTGAGCAGCACAGTTCGGTTCGGCAGGGTTACCCTACTAGATCTGCCATGCGTTTCCACTACCGACAAGAGGCTTTAGCCTACTTAAAAGACGGAGATAGCCACGGTCAGAAAACAGTCTATGGGTCAGAGCCATCACGGCGATGGCCGCGCATAGCTCGTGGCATTGTGGCAGCGGGACACAGTTTAACCCGCTGATTAATATAAATTATTATTTGGAACTTCAAAAATGAAAATGCACATTTCTTACATTTTCTGTTTGTCTCCTTTCCCATTTTCGTATGTGAAGGGCGACATGGAAAATAAAAAATAAGAAATGGCAATCGATTCATGTTTTACAGGCATATTTTGAATAAAACAGTTAGTTTTTTAGTTTTTTTAAATGAAACAAATAATTAAAAAATGAAATCAAACAGTTTTTTTCGTTTTTCGTGTTTTGATTTCCAAACTGATATGGATTGAACGGAAGGTACACGGATTAACCAGGCTACTTTCTTTTGTGCTCTATGGTCTGCTTTTTTCCCACTTTTTATTATACTAGTATTAGCAGTCAACAAGGTCAGATAAGTTCATTTCATGCTTAAACAGCCTTTAACTATGAAGAATCATTAGAGATGTGATTTTTGATTAGGTTATTGCCATTGGATTAATCACAAAGTAAAAATATAAACCACTGCAAATGTCTTTGGTTAAGACATAAAATAGTTGTATTGCTAAAAAGCAGATCCAAAGTCAAGATTATCCCACATACTGTATTAATAGGAATTATGCTAAAAGCTTTCAATATATTCATTGTGTCATTCAATTGCTGAAGAAATGGCATCATAACATGGTGTGCATCATTTTGCGGTGGGTATCAGCTCATTCCAATACCGTGTCACTGACCTGGGGGTCAAAAAGAAAGGAACAGGAAACATGGTTAAAACCTTCTTAAAATTAAAAATTAACAATTTAAATGCTGAATGACTTGATAAATATAAACCTTTACCTTCACAGACGACACCAGCGTCTTCATGATGTCCACAGTTGTGTCTGCCTAGTCCCCGATGTGCACAGTCTGTTATCCATGACTCATTTCCTGAACACTGAAGATCATCCAACCAGATTGGTCCACTTCCCTGTCCAAAATGTGCCCTTTGTGGAGCTGACAGAGCCCTGCCACAGCCAATCTGTCGACAGACCACTTCAGCATCACTCAGCTCCCACCGGTCATCACACACTGTCCCCCACTGGCCGTTATGGAAGACTTCCACTCTGCCAGAGCAGTTACTGTTAGAGTTGACCAGCCTAACTGGATAACTTGGTGGTGTTGGAGCAGGTGTGGTTGTAGAAACTGCTGCGATACCAATATCTGTTTAAAGTCAAAGCAAAATATTGTTCAACCCACATTGCAACTGTAGGTTGGAAATACACAAGTATTGAGCTAAAATAACTATTTAATCATTTTGACAGTACTTAAACTGTTAATGTGTCTGCTCCATTGTCACATGGTTTAATGAAAATGTCCCAACAAAATGTAATGCCTTAAATGTATATATCCCCTTAACAGAGTGGAGGCATTTGCATTTTTTGTTTTGCACAAATAAGGGCCCGTATCCACCTAACGCCTTTTTCCAGCGTTAAACGCTGGCTGTGCGCTCGGGAGTGTGTCTACTGTGCGTTTTTTTCGTCCACTTTTTTCAAGCGTTTTATGCGCTGTGAAAGAGAACGCTGCGAGCGGGGGAGAGAAAAAAGCTGATTGTCATCTGTCACTGACCTATGCAGGCCTGCCCGGACAAATGACTGGGCCCCTGAAAAGGTCCAGTCATTGGGCCCCCTTTACTCATACTGAACTTGTATCAATGTGCATGATGCGCATATTCCTACATAAACACATACCTGTACACAGGGCCGGTTCTAGCCAGTTAGATTAAGGTGGGCTACTGGAAATAATAGTGGGCAGAGACACAGACGAAATTTTCTGCTCTTGCAAGATCTCTGCACCTGCTTTTTGGCACATTTACTGTAACATTTCCTGTAATGTAAGCTTTTAGACACACCAATGCTGTAGGGGGGTTTACCATGATAGCACTGCTACCAGAAGCTTTCCTCATCAGTATAACAACCATCTGCCACCTTCATTTAAAGGCTAAATATGTAATTTTCTAATTTTCTTAGAAAATAATAGATAAAATATACAGAATAATTTCAAAGACACCTCAAAACTTGATGAAATATCACAGTATCTCTGAATTGAAAATACACTTCTGCTAGCAGAAAAACTGATGTTAAGGAATTTTCCGGGGGTCTAAAGCCCTTGAAAGTTCCCTTTTTTTCCTTTATTTTCTGGTACCCTGATTTATGTCCAGGTCCTGGCATCACTGAGCTTGCTAGGTTAGCTTGCTCATCATCAACACATAGCTAACGCTTGTTTGGTTGACCTGCTGCATGCAACGGTTTTGAGGGGGAAAAAACGACCCAAGATATTTAAAGTTTTTCAATATAAAATGTGATATATTTTACCCAAGTAACAATGGATAAAATGTTTTCTTTTATAGAAAGTTCTCTTGCGAATATAGCGTTCATAATAAAGGTTGGCTAAATTAGGTAATCTGCAAAAAAAAAAAAAAATCTCTCTCTGGGCCCCCCCTGGTGGCTGGGCCCTAGAAAGCTTTCCCACTTTCTACCCCTTATGGGCAGCCCTGGACCTATGATCAACACTGGTTTAACTGTTTAGGCTGGATGTTTTCTATTTGAAATCGTTACATTTTAATATGAGTAGTCTTATGAAACAGAGAATACTTTCCACCATCCTCTGTTTGGATGAGGAGTTATCACGGCTCCTGCAAACACACACGGAGCAAGTTGTAGGCTGACGTGTGCGCATGAAACGATCCGTAGGAGATAAAAATACAGCGAATCAAGTGTTCGCCTAACATGCTCCCACAAACGGGCTCTCCTCCCTCTGTTCTGGTCATTTTAAGTCACTATTTTCGTACAGTTTCTGGTAAACAGAGACGGAAATAACAGTTTCTCTTCCGTCTTCTTGGTTGCCAAGGCGACGAGTCCCGACGATCTACTATCTGATTGGCCCGTTGAAAAAAGCGGTGGTGACGTCCCCACCGCCTTTCTGAAAAGTTGAGCCTTTTTTAACTGGAAAAGCTTGAAGCGGCCGCACTAAAAGGAAAAAACGCTCGAAAAAAAACGCTGGCCGTTTTTTTTCCGAGTGGCTGCCTTTTGCAGAGCCAGCCGCTTCTCATTGGTGGAGACGGGCCCTAAGAGGATATATCCCTTTATGTTAAATGTAAATGTAGCTTATTTCAGAACCAAAATATAACTATTCTGTAAAAAATCTAATTAGTGTTTTGATACTTTCTCTGGTTCTAGTGATGAAAACCAACTGCACTGTGCTTACTGTATGTATAGACATTTACCTTCACAAATAACACCAGCGTCTTCATGATGTCCACAGTTGTGTCTGCCTAGTCCCCGATGTGCACAGTCTGTTATCCATGACTCATTTCCTGAACACTGAAGATCATCCAACCAGATTGGTCCACTTCCCTGTCCAAAATGTGCGCTTTGTGGAGCTGACAGAGCCCTGCCACAGCCAATCTGTCTACAGACCACTTCAGCATCACTCAGCTCCCACCGGTCATCACACACTGTCCCCCACTGGCCGTTATGGAAGACTTCCACTCTGCCAGAGCAGTTACTGTTAGAGTTGACCAGCCTCACTGAATAACTTGGTGGTGTTGGAGCAGGTGTGGTTGTAGAAACTGCTGCAATACCAATATCTGTTTAAAGTCAAAGGAATATATCGTTCAACCGACATTGCAGGTTCGAAATACACAAGTATTGAGCAAAAATTACTTTTTCATCACTATGATAGTACTTAAACTGTTAATGCTTCTGCTCCATTTTAGCATGGTTTTAAAATAAAAATCCCAACAAAATGTAATTCCTTAAATGTATATTCCTTTAACAGAGTGAAGGAAGATGTCTATGTCTGTGGTACAAATCAGAGGATAGATATTTGTAATCTAAATGGAAATGTAGCTTATTTTATTAGCAGAATACAATAATGCTGTAATATCAGTGGGACAAAACAGGGTGCAATGTTGAAAAAATACAAACCCTATGTTTAGGCAAATCAAATTACATGTATGTATCCAACATATACTAAGCTACTGAGCTAAGCTTTGACACAGCCTCCCAGCTTTTGTCCTTTTTATTAAAATGGGCTTTCTAGCTTTCCATTCCTTATTTTGTGTCAACACCGTCAGACACCAAAAACACAAATTAATTTTCCCTCAATTTATGCTAAACCCATGAGATGTATTTGATCACAACTATTCACCAAGACTGACAGAGGCCACAAAACATATTTTCAAAATGTATATGAATATAAATGTTTTATATCGATTTTCCTCTATGTTCTTCAGTTGAAGTGTGTAATAGAATTTTTACTTTAAAATTAACAGCAATCAAGATATATTTCATTTTCAAAACACATTCTCATGTTAGGTGACTGGTTAGATTTTCACATATGACCAACCATTCCTCAACAACTATGAATTAGCATTATGCAATATTATCAAAATAATATAAATCTGATGGAGTTGACACATATCTGACGGAGTTGACAAGTATATCTGTCTGAGTTGACAAGTATATCTTATGGATTTGACATATCTGACGGTGGTGACAAAAACCCAGATGTTGTCATTTTAACCATCAATAATCAATAACAGTTATTTTATAACAACATATTATTGGTTGAGTTTAAATTCAAGATTCACATTACAGTCTTTCAATCAGACTTGCTCTAACAGACTCACACCAAATCGCCTGATTTTGTATATCATCCTGTACTTTTTTAAGAATCATCCATGCCAATAGAAGTTTCTGAGAGTTTCCATAAATACAGTATTAGAACAACTAAACCCTATTTCTATATTTAATACAATTATAATAACTTGAAAACCACCCAAATTCGATGCCTTCACATTGAATGTCAACTCCGTAATTGGCCTGTCACCACCGTCAGACAGGAAATCTGACGGACATCTGACGGTGTTGACATATTTAACGTTTCTTAAACAGAACAAATGGAGCTTTTCTAGTAGCCATATAGTTTTTCTGTTGATGATAGGTGCTAGTATGAACTACTTCAGGACAATAACATTTTCGAAACATTTCAAATAACTTCTTCAGAAATTGTAAGTCGGTGTTAACGTATCATGGTTGTGACGCAGGACTTTCAAGATTTGGAATGTAAAATATTCTAAAACTACAACACTTATCAGAGCCTGTCTGACTCTCATGTACTCTACAGAGGTAGAATGTGACAAGAGGTCCTTCATAGTGACAGCTGCACCTTATTTTGCCTGATTTTATTACATTTTAATGGATTGTCTGACGGTGGTGACAAAAAGTGTCCAACCACTTTGAAACCTTATAAAACATGAATGTGTTGTAGAAAAACAGTTTTCATTGATATGAGTGATTATTTAGTGTTGCTTTTGATGTAATGTAATGTAATGTTTCAATAGGTTTTATTGCATATGAATGATTGAACCCTTCTCTGTTGACACACTGTTTTGGACGTCGTGAGAAGATAATAAGTGTCATATATTTGACATAATAATGATGAAATTAAATTTAAGGGGATAATTGTGCTCCAGACATTCTATTCTTAATCCCTAAAAACATCTACAATTTTAAATATGTTCACTTTTAAACATAACAGCAGTTAATATTGGAAGACGGCCTTTTGTCCCGCTTCTCAAGAATCACTGATATATCAAATTAGTGTTTTGATACATTATCTGGTTCTAGTGATGAAAAGCAACTGCACTGTGCTTACTGTATGTATAGACATTTACCTTCACAAATAACACCAGCGTCTTCATGATGTCCACAGTTGTGTCTGCCTAGTCCCCGATGTGCACAGTCTGTTATCCATGACTCATTTCCTGAACACTGAAGATCATCCAACCAGATTGGTCCACTTCCCTGTCCAAAATGTGCGCTTTGTGGAGCTGACAGAGCCCTGCCACAGCCAATCTGTCGACAGACCACTTCAGCATCACTCAGCTCCCACCGGTCATCACACACTGTCCCCCACTGGCCGTTATGGAAGACTTCCACTCTGCCAGAGCAGTTACTGTTAGAGTTGACCAGCCTCACTGGATAACTTGGTGGTGTTGGAGCAGGTGTGGTTGTAGAAACTGCTGCAATACCAATATCTGTTTAAAGTCAAAGGAATATATCGTTCAACCGACATTGCAGGTTCGAAATACACAAGTATTGAGCAAAAATTACTTTTTCATCACTATGATAGTACTTAAACTGTTAATGCTTCTGCTCCATTTTAGCATGGTTTTAAAATAAAAATCCCAACAAAATGTAATTCCTTAAATGTATATTCCTTTAACAGAGTGAAGGAAAATGTCTATTTCTGTGGTACAAATCAGAGGATAGATATTTGTAATCTAAATGAAAATGTAGCTTATTTTATTAGCAGAATACAATAATGCTGTAATATCAGTGGGACAAAACAGGGTGCAATGTTGAAAAAATACAAACCCTATGTTTAGGCAAATTAAATTACATGTATGTATCCAACATATACTAAGCTACTGAGCTAAGCTTTGACACAGCCTCCCAGCTTTTGTCCTTTTTATCAAAATGGGCTTTCTAGCTTTCCATTCCTTATTTTGTGTCAACACCGTCAGACACCAAAAACACAAATTAATTTTCCCTCAATTTATGCTAAACCCATGAGATGTATTTGATCACAACTATTCACCAAGACTGACAGAGGCCACAAAAAACATTTTCAAAATGTATATGAATATAAATGTTTTATATCGATTTTCCTTTATGTTCTTCGGTTGAAGTGTGTAATAGAATTTTTACTTTAAAATTAACAGCAATCAAGATATATTTCATTTTCAAAACACATTCTCATGTTAGGTGACTGGTTAGATTTTCACATATGACCAACCATTCCTCAACAACTATGAATTAGCATTATGCAATATTATCAAAATAATATAAATCTGATGGAGTTGACACATATCTGACGGAGTTGACAAGTATATCTTATGGATTTGACATATCTGACGGTGGTGACAAAAACCCAGATGTTGTCATTTTAACCATCAATAATCAATAACAGTTATTTTATAACAGCATATTATTGGTTGAGTTTAAATTCAAGATTCACATTACAGTCTTTCAATCAGACTTGCTCTAACAGACTCACACCAAATCGCCTGATTTTGTATATCATCCTGTACTTTTTTAAGAATCATCCATGCCAATAGAAGTTTGTGAGAGTTTCCATAAATACAGTGTTAGAACAACTAAACCCTATTTCTATATTTAATACTATTATAATAACTTGAAAACCACCCAAATACGATGCCTTCACATTGAATGTCAACTCCGTAATTGGCCTGTCACCACCGTCAGACAGGAAATCTGACGGACATCTGACGGTGTTGACATATTTAACGTTTCTTAAACAGAACAAATAGAGTTTTTCTAGTAGCCATATAGTTTTTCTGTTGATGATAGGTGCTAGTATGAACTACTTCAGGACAATAACATTTTCGAAACGTTTCAAATAACTTGTTCAGAAATTGTAAGTCGGTGTTAACGTATCATGGTTGTGACGCAGGACTTTCAAGATTTGGAATGTAAAATATTCTAAAACTACAACACTTATCAAAGCCTGTCTGACTCTCATGTACTCTACAGAGGTAGAATGTGACAAGAGGTCCTTCATAGTGACAGCTGCACCTTATTTTGCCTGATTTTATTACATTTTAATGGATTGTCTGACGGTGGTGACAAAAAGTGTCCAACCACTTTGAAACCTTATAAAACATGAAGGTGTTGTAGAAAAACAGTTTTCATTGATATGAGTGATTATTTAGTGTTGCTTTCGATGTAATGTAATGTAATGTTTCAATAGGTTTTATTGCATATGAATGATTGAACCCTTCTCTGTGGACACACTGTTTTGGACGTCGTGAGAAGATAACAAGTGTCATATATTTGACATAATAATGATGAAATTAAATTTAAGGGGATAATTGTGCTCCAGACATTCTATTCTTAATCCCTAATAACATCTACAATTTTAAATATGTTAACTTTTAAACATAACAGCAGTTAATATTGGAAGACGGCCTTTTGTCCCGCTTCTCAAGAATCACTGATATATCAAATTAGTGTTTTGATACATTCTCTGGTTCTAGTGATGAAAACCAACTGCACTGTGCTTACTGTATGTATAGACATTTACCTTCACAAATAACACCAGCGTCTTCATGATGTCCACAGTTGTGTCTGCCTAGTCCCCGATGTGCACAGTCTGTTATCCATGACTCATTTCCTGAACACTGAAGATCATCCAACCAGATTGGTCCACTTCCCTGTCCAAAATGTGCCCTTTGTGGAGCTGACAGAGCCCTGCCACAGCCAATCTGTCTACAGACCACTTCAGCATCACTCAGCTCCCACCGGTCATCACACACTGTCCCCCACTGGCCGTTATGGAAGACTTCCACTCTGCCAGAGCAGTTACTGTTAGAGTTGACCAGCCTCACTGAATAACTTGGTGGTGTTGGAGCAGGTGTGGTTGTAGAAACTGCTGCAATACCAATATCTGTTTAAAGTCAAAGGAATATATCGTTCAACCCACATTGCAGGTTCGAAATACACAAGTATTGAGCAAAAATTACTTTTTCATCACTATGATAGTACTTAAACTGTTAATGCTTCTGCTCCATTTTAGCATGGTTTTAAAATAAAAATCCCAACAAAATGTAATTCCTTAAATGTATATTCCTTTAACAGAGTGAAGGAAAATGTCTATTTCTGTGGTACAAATCAGAGGATAGATATTTGTAATCTAAATGGAAATGTAGCTTATTTTATTAGCAGAATACAATAATGCTGTAATATCAGTGGGACAAAACAGGGTGCAATGTTGAAAAAATACAAACCCTATGTTTAGGCAAATTAAATTACATGTATGTATCCAACATATACTAAGCTACTGAGCTAAGCTTTGACACAACCTCCCAGCTTTTGTCCTTTTTATTAAAATGGGCTTTCTAGCTTTCCATTCCTTATTTTGTGTCAACACCGTCAGACACCAAAAACACAAATTAATTTTCCCTCAATTTATGCTAAACCCATGAGATGTATTTGATCACAACTATTCACCAAGACTGACAGAGGCCCCAAAAAACATTTTCAAAATGTATATGAATATAAATGTTTTATATCGATTTTCCTCTATGTTCTTCAGTTGAAGTGTGTAATAGAATTTTTACTTCAGCAATCAAGATATATTTCATTTTCAAAACACATTCTCATGTTAGGTGACTGGTTAGATTTTCACATATGACCAACCATTCCTCAACAACTATGAATTAGCATTATGCAATATTATCAAAATAATATAAATCTGATAGAGTTGACACATATCTGACGGAGTTGACAAGTATATCTTATGGATTTGACATATCTGACGGTGGTGACAAAAACCCAGATGTTGTCATTTTAACCATCAATAATCAATAACAGTTATTTTATAACAACATATTATTGGTTGAGTTTAAATTCAAGATTCACATTAAAGTCTTTCAATCAGACTTGCTCTAACAGACTCACACCAAATCGCCTGATTTTGTATATCATCCTGTACTTTTTTAAGAATCATCCATGCCAATAGAAGTTTGTGAGAGTTTCCATAAATACAGTATTAAAACAACTAAACCCTATTTCTATATTTAATATAATTATAATAACTTGAAAACCACCCAAATACGATGCCTTCACATTCAATGTCAACTCCGTAATTGGCCTGTCACCACCGTCAGACAGGAAATCTGACGGACATCTGACGGTGTTGACATATTTAACGTTTCTTAAACAGAACAAATGGAGCTTTTCTAGAAGCCATATAGTTTTTCTGTTGATGATAGGTGCTAGTATGAACTACTTCAGGACAATAACATTTTCGAAACGTTTCAAATAACTTGTTCAGAAATTGTAAGTCGGTGTTAACGTATCATGGTTGTGACGCAGGACTTTCAAGATTTGGAATGTAAAATATTCTAAAACTACAACACTTATCAGAGCCTGTCTGACTCTCATGTACCCTGCAGAGGTACAATGTGACAAGAGGTCCTTCATAGTGACAGCTGCACTTTATTTTGCCTGATTTTATTACATTTTAATGGATTGTCTGACGGTGGTGACAAAAAGTGTCCAACCACTTTGAAACCTTATAAAACATGAATGTGTTGTAGAAAAACAGTTTTCATTGATATGAGTGATTATTTAGTGTTGCTTTTGATGTAATGTAATGTAATGTTTCAATAGGTTTTATTGCATATGAATGATTGAACCCTTCTCTGTGGACACACTGTTTTGGACGTCGTGAGAAGATAACAAGTGTCATATATTTGACATAACAATGATGAAATTAAATTTAAGGGGATAATTGTGCTCCAGACATTCTATTCTTAATCCCTAATAACATCTACAATTTTAAATATGTTCACTTTTAAACATAACAGCAGTTAATATTGGAAGACGGTCTTTTGTCCCGCTTCTCAAGAATCACTGATATATCAAATTAGTGTTTTGATACATTATCTGGTTCTAGTGATGAAAACCAACTGCACTGTGCTTACTATGTATAGACATTTACCTTCACAAATAACACCAGCGTCTTCATGATGTCCACAGTTGTGTCTGCCTAGTCCCCGATGTGCACAGTCTGTTATCCATGACTCATTTCCTGAACACTGAAGATCATCCAACCAGATTGGTCCACTTCCCTGTCCAAAATGTGCCCTTTGTGGAGCTGACAGAGCCCTGCCACAGCCAATCTGTCTACAGACCACTTCAGCATCACTCAGCTCCCACCGGTCATCACACACTGTCCCCCACTGGCCGTTATGGAAGACTTCCACTCTGCCAGAGCAGTTACTGTTAGAGTTGACCAGCCTCACTGAATAACTTGGTGGTGTTGGAGCAGGTGTGGTTGTAGAAACTGCTGCAATACCAATATCTGTTTAAAGTCAAAGGAATATATCGTTCAACCCACATTGCAGGTTCGAAATACACAAGTATTGAGCAAAGATTACTTTTTCATCACTATGATAGTACTTAAACTGTTAATGCTTCTGCTCCATTTTAGCATGGTTTTAAAATAAAAATCCCAACAAAATGTAATTCCTTAAATGTATATTCCTTTAACAGAGTGAAGGAAAATGTCTATTTCTGTGGTACAAATCAGAGGATAGATATTTGTAATCTAAATGGAAATGTAGCTTATTTTATTAGCAGAATACAATAATGCTGTAATATCAGTGGGACAAAACAGGGTGCAATGTTGAAAAAATACAAACCCTATGTTTAGGCAAATTAAATTACATGTATGTATCCAACATATACTAAGCTACTGAGCTAAGCTTTGACACAGCCTCCCAGCTTTTGTCCTTTTTATTAAAATGGGCTTTCTAGCTTTCCATTCCTTATTTTGTGTCAACACCGTCAGACACCAAAAACACAAATTCATTTTCCCTCAATTTATGCTAAACCCATGAGATGTATTTGATCACAACTATTCACCAAGACTGACAGAGGCCACAAAAAATATTTTCAAAATGTATATGAATGTAAATGTTTTATATCGATTTTCCTCTATGTTCTTCAGTTGAAGTGTGTAATAGAATTTTTACTTCAGCAATCAAGATATATTTCATTTTCAAAACACATTCTCATGTTAGGTGACTGGTTAGATTTTCACATATGACCAACCATTCCTCAACAACTATGAATTAGCATTATGCAATATTATCAAAATAATATAAATCTGATGGAGTTGACACATATCTGACGGAGTTGACAAGTATATCTTATGGATTTGACATATCTGACGGTGGTGACAAAAACCCAGATGTTGTCATTTTAACCATCAATAATCAATAACAGTTATTTTATAACAACATATTATTGGTTGAGTGTAAATTCAAGATTCACATTACAGTCTTTCAATCAGACTTGCTCTAACAGACTCACACCAAATCGCCTGATTTTGTATATCATCCTGTACTTTTTTAAGAATCATCCATGCCAATAGAAGTTTGTGAGAGTTTCCATAAATACAGTATTAGAACAACTAAACCCTATTTCTATATTTAATACAATTATAATAACTTGAAAACCACCCAAATACGATGCCTTCACATTGAATGTCAACTCCGTAATTGGCCTGTCACCACCGTCAGACAGGAAATCTGACGGACATCTGACGGTGTTGACATATTTAACGTTTCTTAAACAGAACAAATGGAGCTTTTCTAGTAGCCATATAGTTTTTCTGTTGATGATAGGTGCTAGTATGAACTACTTCAGGACAATAACATTTTCGAAACGTTTCAAATAACTTGTTCAGAAATTGTAAGTCGGTGTTAACGTATCATGGTTGTGACGCAGGACTTTCAAGATTTGGAATGTAAAATATTCTAAAACTACAACACTTATCAGAGCCTGTCTGACTCTCATGTACCCTGCAGAGGTACAATGTGACAAGAGGTCCTTCATAGTGACAGCTGCCCCTTATTTTGCCTGATTTTATTACATTTTAATGGATTGTCTGACGGTGGTGACAAAAAGTGTCCAACCACTTTGAAACCTTATAAAACATGAATGTGTTGTAGAAAAACAGTTTTCATTGATATGAGTGATTATTTAGTGTTGCTTTTGATGTAATGTAATGTAATGTTTCAATAGGTTTTATTGCATATGATTGATTGAACCCTTCTCTGTGGACACACTGTTTTGGACGTCGTGAGAAGATAACAAGTGTCATATATTTGACATAATAATGATGAAATTAAATTTAAGGGGATAATTGTGCTCCAGACATTCTATTCTTAATCCCTAAAAACATCTACAATTTTAAATATGTTCACTTTTAAACATAACAGCAGTTAATATTGGAAGACAGCCTTTTGTCCCGCTTCTCAAGAATCACTGATATATCAAATTAGTGTTTTGATACATTCTCTGGTTATATGTGATGAAAAGCAACTGCACTGTGCTTACTGTATGTATAGACATTTACCTTCACAAATAACACCAGCGTCTTCATGATGTCCACAGTTGTGTCTGCCTAGTCCCCGATGTGCACAGTCTGTTATCCATGACTCATTTCCTGAACACTGAAGATCATCCAACCAGATTGGTCCATTTCCCTGTCCAAAATGTGCCCTTTGTGAAGCTGACAGAGCCCTGCCACAGCCAATCTGTCTACAGACCACTTCAGCATCACTCAGCTCCCACCGGTCATCACACACTGTCCCCCACTGGCCGTTATGGAAGACTTCCACTCTGCCAGAGCAGTTACTGTTAGAGTTGACCAGCCTCACTGAATAACTTGGTGGTGTTGGAGCAGGTGTGGTTGTAGAAACTGCTGCAATACCAATATCTGTTTAAAGTCAAAGGAATATATCGTTCAACCCACATTGCAGGTTCGAAATACACAAGTATTGAGCAAAAATTACTTTTTCATCACTATGATAGTACTTAAACTGTTAATGCTTCTGTTCCATTTTAGCATGGTTTTAAAATAAAAATCCCAACAAGATGTAATTCCTTAAATGTATATTCCTTTAACAGAGTGAAGGAAAATGTCTATTTCTGTGGTACAAATCAGAGGATAGATATTTGTAATCTAAATGGAAATGTATCTTATTTTATTAGCAGAATACAATAATGCTGTAATATCAGTGGGACAAAACAGGGTGCAATGTTGAAAAAATACAAACCCTATGTTTAGGCAAATTAAATTACATGTATGTATCCAACATATACTAAGCTACTGAGCTAAGCTTTGACACAGCCTCCCAGCTTTTGTCCTTTTTATTAAAATGGGCTTTCTAGCTTTCCATTCCTTATTTTGTGTCAACACCGTCAGACACCAAAAACACAAATTAATTTTCCCTCAATTTATGCTAAACCCATGAGATGTATGTGATCACAACTATTCACCAAGACTGACAGAGGCCACAAAACATATTTTCAAAATGTATATGAATATAAATGTTTTATATCGATTTTCCTCTATGTTCTTCAGTTGAAGTGTGTAATAGAATGTTTACTTTAAAATTAACAGCAATCAAGATATATTTCTTTTTCAAAACACATTCTCATGTTAGGTGACTGGTTAGATTTTCACATATGACCAACCATTCCTCAACAACTATGAATTATCATTATGCAATATTATCAAAATAATATAAATCTGATGGAGTTGACACATATCTGACGGAGTTGACAAGTATATCTGACTGAGTTGACAAGTATATCTTATGGATTTGACATATCTGACGGTGGTGACAAAAACCCAGATGTTGTCATTTTAACCATCAATAATCAATAACAGTTATTTTATAACAACATATTATTGGTTGAGTTTAAATTCAAGATTCACATTACAGTCTTTCAATCAGACTTGCTCTAACATACTCACACCAAATCGCCTGATTTTGTATATAATCCTGTACTTTTTTAAGAATCATCCATGCCAATAGAAGTTTGTGAGAGTTTCCATAAATACAGTATTAGAACAACTAAACCCTATTTCTATATTTAATATAATTATAATAACTTGAAAACCACCCAAATACGATGCCTTCACATTGAATGTCAACTCCGTAATTGGCCTGTCACCACCGTCAGACAGGAAATCTGACGGACATCTGACGGTGTTGACATATTTAACGTTTCTTAAACAGAACAAATGGAGCTTTTCTAGTAGCCATATAGTTTTTCTGTTGATGATAGGTGCTAGTATGAACTACTTCAGGACAATAACATTTTCGAAACGTTTCAAATAACTTGTTCAGAAATTGTAAGTCGGTGTTAACGTATCATGGTTGTGACGCATGACTTTCAAGATTTGGAATGTAAAATATTCTAAAACTACAACACTTATCAGAGCCTGTCTGACTCTCATGTACCCTGCAGAGGTACAATGTGACAAGAGGTCCTTCATAGTGACAGCTGCACCTTATTTTGCCTGATTTTATTACATTTTAATGGATTGTCTGACGGTGGTGACAAAAAGTGTCCAACCACTTTGAAACCTTATAAAACATGAAGGTGTTGTAGAAAAACAGTTTTCATTGATATGAGTGATTATTTAGTGTTGCTTTCGATGTAATGTAATGTAATGTTTCAATAGGTTTTATTGCATATGAATGATTGAACCCTTCTCTGTGGACACACTGTTTTGGACGTCGTGAGAAGATAACAAGTGTCATATATTTGACATAATAATGATGAAATTAAATTTAAGGGGATAATTGTGCTCCAGACATTCTATTCTTGATCCCTAATAACATCTACAATTTTAAATATGTTCACTTTTAAACATAACAGCAGTTAATATTGGAAGACGGTCTTTTGTCCCGCTTCTCAAGAATCACTGATATATCAAATTAGTGCTTTGATACATTCTCTGGTTATATGTGATGAAAACCAACTGCACTGTGCTTACTGTATGTATAGACATTTACCTTCACAAATAACACCAGCGTCTTCATGATGTCCACAGTTGTGTCTGCCTAGTCCCCGATGTGCACAGTCTGTTATCCATGACTCATTTCCTGAACACTGAAGATCATCCAACCAGATTGGTCCACTTCCCTGTCCAAAATGTGCCCTTTGTGGAGCTGACAGAGCCCTGCCACAGCCAATCTGTCTACAGACCACTTCAGCATCACTCAGCTCCCACCGGTCATCACACACTGTCCCCCACTGGCCGTTATGGAAGACTTCCACTCTGCCAGAGCAGTTACTGTTAGAGTTGACCAGCCTCACTGAATAACTTGGTGGTGTTGGAGCAGGTGTGGTTGTAGAAACTGCTGCAATACCAATATCTGTTTAAAGTCAAAGGAATATATCGTTCAACCGACATTGCAGGTTCGAAATACACAAGTATTGAGCAAAAATTACTTTTTCATCACTATGATAGTACTTAAACTGTTAATGCTTCTGCTCCATTTTAGCATGGTTTTAAAATAAAAATTCCAACAAAATGTAATTCCTTAAATGTATATTCCTTTAACAGAGTGAAGGAAAATGTCTATTTCTGTTGTACAAATCAGAGGATAGATATTTGTAATCTAAATGGAAATGTAGCTTATTTTATTAGCAGAATACAATAATGCTGTAATATCAGTGGGACAAAACAGGGTGCAATGTTGAACAAATACAAACCCTATGTTTAGGCAAATTAAATTACATGTATGTATCCAACATATACTAAGCTACTGAGCTAAGCTTTGACACAACCTCCCAGCTTTTGTCCTTTTTATTAAAATGGGCTTTCTAGCTTGCCATTCCTTATTTTGTGTCAACACCGTCAGACACCAAAAACACAAATTAATTTTCCCTCAATTTATGCTAAACCCATGAGATGTATTTGATCACAACTATTCACCAAGACTGACAGAGGCCAAAAAACACATTTTCAAAATGTATATGAATATAAATGTTTTATATCGATTTTCCTCTATGTTCTTCACTTGAAGTGTGTAATAGAATTTTTACTTTAAAATGAACAGCAATCAAGATGTGTTTCAAATTTAAAAACACATGCTCATGTTAGGTGACTGGTTAGATGTTCACATATGACCAACCATTCCTCAACAACTATGAATTATCATTATGCAATATTATCAAAATAATATAAATCTGATGGAGTTGACACATATCTGATGGAGTTGACGAGTATATTTTATGGATTTGACATATCTGACGGTGGTGGCAAAAACCCAGATGTAGTCATTTTAACCATCAATAATCAATAGCAGTTATTTTATGACAGCATATAATTGGTTGAGTGTAAATTCAAGATTCACATTACAGTCTTTCAATCAGACTTGCTCTAACAGACTCACACCAAATCGCCTGATTTTGTATATCATCCTGTACTTTTTTAAGAATCATCCATGCCAATAGAAGTTTGAGAGTTTCCATAAATACAGTATTAGAACAACTAAACCCTGATTCTATATTTAACATAATTATAATAACTTGAAAACCACCCAAATATGATGCCTTCACATTGAATGTCAACTCCGTAATAAGCCTGTCACCACCGTCAGACAGGAAATCTGACGGAGTTGACATCTGACAGTGTTGACATATTTAACGTTTCTTAAACAGAACAAATAGAGTTTTTCTAGTAGCCATATAGTTTTTCTGTTGATGATAGGTGCTAGTATGAACTACTTCAGGACAATAACATTTTCGAAACATTTCAAATAACTTCTTCAGAAATTGTAAGTCGGTGTTAACGTATCATGGTTGTGACGCAGGACTTTCAAGATTTGGAATGTAAAATATTCTAAAACTACAACACTTATCAGAGCCTGTCTGACTCTCATGTACTCTACAGAGGTAGAATGTGACAAGAGGTCCTTCATAGTGACAGCTGCACCTTATTTTGCCTGATTTTATTACATTTTAATGGATTGTCTGACAGTGGTGACAAAAAGTGTCCAACCACTTTGAAACCTTATAAAACATGAATGTGTTGTAGAAAAACAGTTTTCATTGATATGAGTGATTATTTAGTGTTGCTTTTGATGTAATGTAATGTTGTAGTGCTTTTACATAATTCACCTATGGAACTGAAGTTCCGGGGTTCCGGGGGAACTGTTATGACTGGGGGAATTTCCTGTTTTGTCTTGTTGGCGTTTTGAGACTATCAAGAGTTTACTGTCTGCTCCGTTGTTGTTACTCGACAAATGTATTAATGTCATTAAAGCAGTTAGCTCCGTCTTTTGACACTCCGCCTCCGACTCTCGTCTCTACACGCCACATTGGTGACCCCGACGTCAGTCCCGCTGAAGATTCCGAGACTGATTTGAATATCGATCGCAACAGCATGGCGCTTTCCATCGTTCTCAAACTGCCGAAGTTCTGGGAGACGTCCGCGGCAACGTGGTTCGCACAGGCAGAGGCTCAGTTCACCCTCCGTGGGATTACAGATGATGCCACACGCTATTACCACGTCGTCTCAGCACTGGAGAGCTCCACTGCAGCCAGGGCAGTAAGCTTTATTACATCTCCTCCTGCCCAAAATAAATATGCAGGGCTCAAGGCTTACCTCCTCAAAATCTTTGAACTGTCACGATCGGAAAGAGCCCGGCGTCTTCTTGCCATTCAAGGCCTGGGGGACAGCAAACCCTCCGAACATATGGAAATGATGTTAAACCTGCTGGGCACGGAGGTACCAAATTTCCTTTTCATCGAACTCTTCCTGCGACACATGCCACCACACGTCCAGACAGCGCTCGCGAATACATCCATCACGGAGCCACGGGCTCTGGCAGAGGAGGCAGACAGGTTCTTTCTGGCCACCCAGCGTTTCGGCCCGGATGTGCTGGCCCCGACACGCAGTTACACTCGTCCGGGCAGCAGCGCTCCCCTTGGCGGAGGACACGCGTCCACCGACAGCCTTACCTCTGCGGGCTTATGCTATTTCCATGCACGTTTCGGGGCCAAGGCAAAAAGGTGCCGCTATCCGTGCACTTTCAACGCGGCGGGAAACGCCAAGGCCTGCGCTCAGTAGTGGCCGTGAGCGCAGGCACAAAGGGCCGGCTGCTGTTCATCGTGGACACCCTCTCCAGGCGTAAATTCCTGTGCGACACCGGTGCACAGAGGAGCGTGGTGCCGGCTACGGTGGACGACGCCGCCGGCGGGTTGCACGGCCCTCCCTTAACATCTGCCAACGACACCCCGATCCGAACGTATGGCACGAAGTCTGTGGATTTATGTTTTGGAGGTCAACGGTTCACATGGGATTTTGTTACAGCCGACGTCTCCTTCCCCCTCCTCGGCGCAGATTTTCTGTGCGCACACGGGCTGCTGGTTGATGTCAAGAACGAGCGCCTGGTGGACGCATTGACCTTCTCCTCGTTCGCATGTGTCTGCGATGAGGGGACATACGACGGCCTTTCTAGCTCGCTCTCTGAGGGTGACAAGTACCAGCGGCTGCTCAGAGAGTTCTCTAGCCTGCTGCAACCAACCTTCTCGTCCACGTCGACGAAACACGGTGTGGAGCACCATATTGAGACGAAAGGGCCCCCCGTCCATGCCAGGGCCCGACGGCTCGCTCCGGAGAGACTGGCGGTTGCTAAGGCTGAATTCGCCAACATGGAGCGCCTGGGCATCATTCGCCGTTCCGACAGT
This sequence comes from Ammodytes marinus, assembly GCF_949987685.1. Lineage (NCBI taxonomy): Eukaryota > Metazoa > Chordata > Actinopteri > Uranoscopiformes > Ammodytidae > Ammodytes > Ammodytes marinus. The sequence continues at coordinate 33,083,486 of NC_137233.1, forward strand.
CCGTGGTCCTCGCCACTCCACATGGTTCCGAAGCAGGATGGCGGCTGGCGCCCATGTGGAGACTACCGCCGCCTAAATGACGCCACCACGCCCGACCGCTATCCAGTGCCCCATATTCAGGACTTCTCCGTGCATCTGGCGGGGAAGCTCCTGTTTTCCAAAGTCGACCTTGTGCGGGGCTACCACCAGGTTCCGGTGCACCCTGCGGATGTTCCGAAGACAGCTGTGGTCACTCCGTTTGGGTTGTTTGAGTTCCTCAGGATGCCATTCGGCCTGAAAAACGCGGCCCAGTCCTTCCAGCGGCTGATGGACTCGGCGCTGAGGGACATGCCTTTCATCTTCGTCTACTTGGACGATGTCCTGGTCGCCAGTTCCTCGGAGGAGGAGCACCTCACACACCTCCGGGCCCTCTTCACAAGGCTCGACCGCCACGGCTTGATCATTAACCCGGCGAAGTGTGTTTTTGGGGTGCCGTCCATCCAGTTCCTCGGGCACCTCATCAACAGGGATGGTGCCGTCCCCCTTCCGTCGAAGGTGGAGGCTGTTTCCAACTTTCCCCGCCCACGTTCGGCCCGGGGGCTCCGGGAGTTCCTGGGGATGGTCACCTTCTATCACCGATTCATATACCGGGCGGCCCACACTGTGCGCCCGCTGTATGAGGCCCTCAAGGACAAGACAAACCGGCCAAGACGTCGACTGGACTGCAGAGAGGGACAGAGCGTTCGAGGACACTAAGACTGCATTGAGCCGGGCCGCATTGTTGGTCCACCCGTTGCCCGGAGCTCAGGTGGCCCTCACAACCGACGCGTCTGACTACGCGGTTGGCGCGGTGTTAGAGCAGTGGGACGGTGGCGCCTGGCAACCGCTCGCCTTTTTCAGCCGCCAGCTGGTACCCCGGGAGCGCATATACAGTACTTTCGACAGGGAGCTGCTCGGCGTCTGGCTGGCAATCCGTCATTTCCGCTTCGCCCTGGAGGGCCGTCAGTTTACGGTTTTTGTGGACCACAAACCCCTCACGTTCTCCATGTCCAAGGTAGCCGAGCCGTGGTCCGCCCGCCAACAGCGCCAGCTGTCATTCATCTCTGAGTATACCACGGACATCCGGCACATCGCTGGCAAATCCAACGTGGTCGCGGATTGCCTCTCCAGAGTGATCGTCGGCGCGGTGCAGCTGGGTCTCGACTACTCGCGTATGAGTGCGGAACAGGCTACTGACCACGGTTTTCAGTCCCTCAAAGACTCGGACACCGGGCTGCGCCTGGAAAAAGTGGCGATCGGCGACTCAGGGGTCAGGTTATGGTGTGACCTCTCCACCGGCCAGCCCAGGCCACTGGTCCCTGCCGGCTGGCAGCGGGCTGTTTTCGAGGCAATACACGGCCTGTCCCATCCCGGTAGGAGGGCGTCCGTGAGGCTGGTCTCTCAGAAGTTTGTCTGGAAAGGACTGAAGAAGGACGTACGGGCCTGGGTCGACTCGTGTGTGTCCTGTCAGCGTGCAAAAGTGCACCGCCACACCAAGGCCCCGTTGGAGCCTTTCGTCGTCCCTGTTAGGAGGTTCGACCATGTCAACATCGACCTGGTGGGGCCACTCCCCCCTTCGCATGGTTTCACCCACCTCCTCACGATGGTGGACAGGACGACGCGTTGGCCTGAAGCTGTGCCACTCACCTCGACATCGTCTTCCGATGTGGCCCGTGCGTTTATCGGCACGTGGGTCGCGCGCTTTGGGACACCTTCGGACCTCTCCTCCGACCGGGGTGCACAGTTTACCTCGGAGATCTGGAATGTGGTTGCTAAGGATCTGGGGGTTAAACTGCATCGCACTACCGCATACCATCCTCAGGCTAATGGTTTGTGCGAGCGGTTCCATCGCTCCATGAAAGCGGCCTTGCGTGCCAGTTTGACGGACGGCAACTGGTTGGACAAACTTCCCTGGGTGATGCTGGGGCTCCGGACGGCGCCTAAGGAGGACCTGCAGTCCTCGTCTGCCGAGTTAGTCTACGGTCAGGTGCTGCGAGTTCCAGGGGATTTCATTCCGAACGCCACAACACCCTGGTCGGCGGCCAGGCAGCGGTCCTCTCTGCTGGAGGTCGCCAAGCAGTTCGCACCCGTCCCCACTTCGCAGCACTGCACCCCCGTTTCCCTGGTGCCACCCAATCTGCACACGGCGGAGTTTGTGTTCATCCGCCACGACGCCCACCGTGGACCGTTGCGCCCCCCCTATGACGGGCCGTTTAGGGTCTTGCGACACGGGGATAAGAGCCTGGTCGTGGACGTCGGTGGTAGGCCCGAGACTGTCTCTGTCGACAGGATCAAGCCTGCCCACGTGGACATTTCCAGACCGTTGGAGTTGGCCCAGGCTCCGTGCCGTGGACGCCCCCCGTTGCCACGCCCCGCTGGGCTCCCTGCCGCCTTGTCGGTGCCGTTGCCGCCCGGTCCTGGGCTTGGTCCTGCCGCACCCACCACGCCCCTCCCCTCTTCGGCCCCTGCCACTCGTTCTAGTCGCGGCCGGGCCATCGTGCCTTTCCGGCGCGGGGACTTTGACTATGGGTGAATTCTGGGGGGGCTTGTGTAGTGCTTTTACATAATTCACCTATGGAACTGAAGTTCCGGGGGAACTGTTATGACTGGGGGAATTTCCTGTTTTGTCTTGTTGGCGTTTTGAGACTATCAAGAGTTTACTGTCTGCTCCGTTGTTGTTACTCGACAAGTGTATTAATGTCATTAAAGCAGTTAGCTCCGTCTTTTGACACTCCGCCTCCGACTCTCGTCTCTACACGCCACAATGTAATGTTTCAATAGGTTTTATTGCATATGAATGATTGAACCCTTCTCTGTGGACACACTGTTTTGGACGTCGTGAGAAGATAACAAGTGTCATATATTTGACATAATAATGATGAAATTAAATTTAAGGGGATAATTGTGCTCCAGACATTCTATTCTTAATCCCTAAAAACATCTACAATTTTAAATATGTTCACTTTTAAACATAACAGCAGTTAATATTGGAAGACGGCCTTTTGTCCCGCTTCTCAAGAATCACTGATATATCAAATTAGTGTTTTGATACATTATCTGGTTCTAGTGATGAAAACCAACTGCACTGTGCTTACTGTATAGACATTTACCTTCACAAATAACACCAGCGTCTTCATGATGTCCACAGTTGTGTCTGCCTAGTCCCCGATGTGCACAGTCTGTTATCCATGACTCATTCCCTGAACACTGAAGATCATCCAACCAGATTGGTCCACTTCCCTGTCCAAAATGTGCCCTTTGTGGAGCTGACAGAGCCCTGCCACAGCCAATCTGTCTACAGACCACTTCAGCATCACTCAGCTCCCACCGGTCATCACACACTGTCCCCCACTGGCCGTTATGGAAGACTTCCACTCTGCCAGAGCAGTTACTGTTAGAGTTGACCAGCCTCACTGAATAACTTGGTGGTGTTGGAGCAGGTGTGGTTGTAGAAACTGCTGCAATACCAATATCTGTTTAAAGTCAAAGGAATATATCGTTCAACCCACATTGCAGGTTCGAAATACACAAGTATTGAGCAAAAATTACTTTTTCATCACTATGATAGTACTTAAACTGTTAATGCTTCTGCTCCATTTTAGCATGGTTTTAAAATAAAAATCCCAACAAAATGTAATTCCTTAAATGTATATTCCTTTAACAGAGTGAAGGAAAATGTCTATTTCTGTGGTACAAATCAGAGGATAGATATTTGTAATCTAAATGGAAATGTAGCTTATTTTATTAGCAGAATACAATAATGCTGTAATATCAGTGGGACAAAACAGGGTGCAATGTTGAAAAAATACAAACCCTATGTTTAGGCAAATTAAATTACATGTATGTATCCAACATATACTAAGCTACTGAGCTAAGCTTTGACACAACCTCCCAGCTTTTGTCCTTTTTATTAAAATGGGCTTTCTAGCTTTCCATTCCTTATTATGTGTCAACACCGTCAGACACCAAAAACACAAATTAATTTTCCCTCAATTTATGCTAAACCCATGAGATGTATTTGATCACAACTATTCACCAAGACTGACAGAGGCCACAAAACATATTTTCAAAATGTATATGAATATAAATGTTTTATATCGATTTTCCTCTATGTTCTTCAGTTGAAGTGTGTAATAGAATTTTTACTTTAAAATTAACAGCAATCAAGATATATTTCATTTTCAAAACACATTCTCATGTTAGGTGACTGGTTGGATTTTCACATATGACCAACCATTCCTCAACAACTATGAATTATCATTATGCAATATTATCAAAATAATATAAATCTGATGGAGTTGACACATATCTGACGGAGTTGACAAATATATCTGACTGAGTTGACAAGTATATTTTATGGATTTGACATATCTGACGGTGGTGACAAAAACCCAGATGTAGTCATTTTAACCATCAATAATCAATAACAGTTATTTTATAACAGCATATTATTGGTTGAGTTTAAATTCAAGATTCACATTACAGTCTTTCAATCAGACTTGCTCTAACAGACTCACACCAAATCGCCTCATTTTGTATATCATCCTGTACTTTTTTAAGAATCATCCATGCCAATAGAAGTTTGTGAGAGTTTCCATAAATACAGTATTAAAACAACTAAACCCTATTTCTATATTTAATATAATTATAATAACTTGAAAACCACCCAAATACGATGCCTTCACATTGAATGTCAACTCCGTAATTGGCCTGTCACCACCGTCAGACAGGAAATCTGACGGACATCTGAAGGTGTTGACATATTTAACGTTTCTTAAACAGAACAAATGGAGCTTTTCTAGTAGCCATATAGTTTTTCTGTTGATGATAGGTGCTAGTATGAACTACTTCAGGACAATAACATTTTCGAAACATTTCAAATAACTTGTTCAGAAATTGTAAGTCGGTGTTGACGTATCATGGTTGTGACGCAGGACTTTCAAGATTTGGAATGTAAAATATTCTAAAACTACAACACTTATCAGAGCCTGTCTGACTCTCATGTACCCTGCAGAGGTAGAATGTGACAAGAGGTCCTTCATAGTGACAGCTGCACCTTATTTTGCCTGATTTTATTACATTTTAATGGATTGTCTGACGGTGGTGACAAAAAGTGTCCAACCACTTTGAAACCTTATAAAACATGAAGGTGTTGTAGAAAAACAGTTTTCATTGATATGAGTGATTATTTAGTGTTGCTTTCGATGTAATGTAATGTAATGTTTCAATAGGTTTTATTGCATATGAATGATTGAACCCTTCTCTGTGGACACACTGTTTTGGACGTCGTGAGAAGATAACAAGTGTCATATATTTGACATAATAATGATGAAATTAAATTTAAGGGGATAATTGTGCTCTAGACATTATATTCTTAATCCCTAATAACATCTACAATTTTAAATATGTTCACTTTTAAACATAACAGCAGTTAATATTGGAAGACGGCCTTTAGTCCCGCTTCTCAAGAATCACTGATATATCAAATTAGTGTTTTGATACATTATCTGGTTCTAGTGATGAAAACCAACTGCACTGTGCTTACTATGTATATACATTTACCTTCACAAATAACACCAGCGTCTTCATGATGTCCACAGTTGTGTCTGCCTAGTCCCCGATGTGCACAGTCTGTTATCCATGACTCATTTCCTGAACACTGAAGATCATCCAACCAGATTGGTCCACTTCCCTGTCCAAAATGTGCCCTTTGTGGAGCTGACAGAGCCCTGCCACAGCCAATCTGTCTACAGACCACTTCAGCATCACTCAGCTCCCACCGGTCATCACACACTGTCCCCCACTGGCCGTTATGGAAGACTTCCACTCTGCCAGAGCAGTTACTGTTAGAGTTGACCAGCCTCACTGAATAACTTGGTGGTGTTGGAGCAGGTGTGGTTGTAGAAACTGCTGCAATACCAATATATGTTTAAAGTCAAAGGAATATATCGTTCAACCCACATTGCAGGTTCGAAATACACAAGTATTGAGCAAAAATTACTTTTTCATCACTATGATAGTACTTCAACTGTTAATGCTTCTGCTCCATTTTAGCATGGTTTTAAAATAAAAATCCCAACAAAATGTAATTCCTTAAATGTATATTCCTTTAACAGAGTGAAGGAAAATGTCTATTTCTGTGGTACAAATCAGAGGATAGATATTTGTAATCTAAATGGAAATGTAGCTTATTTTATTAGCAGAATACAATAATGCTGTAATATCAGTGGGACAAAATAGGGTGCAATGTTGAAAAAATACAAACCCTATGTTTAGGCAAATTAAATTACATGTATGTATCCAACATATACTAAGCTACTGAGCTAAGCTTTGACACAGCCTCCCAGCTTTTGTCCTTTTTATTAAAATGGGCTTTCTAGCTTTCCATTCCTTATTTTGTGTCAACACCGTCAGACACCAAAAACACAAATTAATTTTCCCTCAATTTATGCTAAACCCATGAGATGTATTTGATCACAACTATTCACCAAGACTGACAGAGGCCACAAAACATATTTTCAAAATGTATATGAATATAAATGTTTTATATCGATTTTCCTCTATGTTCTTCAGTTGAAGTGTGTAATAGAATTTTTACTTTAAAATGAACAGCAATCAAGATATATTTCATTTTCAAAACACATTCTCATGTTAGGTGACTGGTTAGATTTTCATATATGACCAACCATTCCTCAACAACTATGAATTATCATTATGCAATATTATCAAAATAATATAAATCTGATGGAGTTGACACATATCTGACGGAGTTGACGAGTATATTTTATGGATTTGACATATCTGACGGTGGTGACAAAAACCCAGATGTAGTAATTTTAACCATTAATAATCAATAACAGTTATTTTATAACAGCATATTATTGGTTGAGTGTAAATTCAAGATTCACATTACAGTCTTTCAATCAGACTTGCTCTAACAGACTCACACCAAATCGCCTGATTTTGTATATCATCCTGTACTTTTTTAAGAATCATCCATGCCAAAAGAAGTTTGTGACAGTTTCCATAAATACAGTGTTAGAACAACTAAACCCTATTTCTATATTTAATACTATTATAATAACTTGAAAACCACCCAAATACGATGCCTTCACATTGAATGTCAACTCCGTAATTAGCCTGTCACCACCGTCAGACAGGAAATCTGACGGAGTTGACATCTGACAGTGTTGACATATTTAACGTTTCTTAAACAGAACAAATAGAGTTTTTCTAGTAGCCATATAGTTTTTCTGTTGATTATAGGTGCTAGTATGAACTACTTCAGGACAATAACATTTTCGAAACATTTCAAATAACTTCTTCAGAAATTGTAAGTTGGTGTTAACGTATCATGGTTGTGACGCAGGACTTTCAAGATTTGGAATGTAAAATATTCTAAAACTACAACACTTATCAGAGCCTGTCTGACTCTCATGTACCCTGCAGAGGTAGAATGTGACAAGAGGTCCTTCATAGTGACAGCTGCACCTTATTTTGCCTGATTTTATTACATTTTAATGGATTGTCTGACGGTGGTGACAAAAAGTGTCCAACCACTTTGAAACCTTATAAAACATGAATGTGTTGTAGAAAAACAGTTTTCATTGATATGAGTGATTATTTAGTGTTGATTTTCATGTAATGTAATGTAATGTAATGTTTCAATAGGTTTTATTGCATATGAATGATTGAACCCTTCTCTGTGGACACACTGTTTTGGACGTCGTGAGAAGATAACAAGCGTCATATATTTGACATAATAATGATGAAATTAAATTTAAGGGGATAATTGTGCTCCAGACATTCTATTCTTAATCCCTAATAACATCTACAATTTTAAATATGTTCACTTTTAAACATAACAGCAGTTAATATTGGAAGACGGCCTTTTGTCCCGCTTCTCAGGAATCACTGATATATCAAATTAGTGCTTTGATACATTCTCTGGACCTGTTTTCAATCAAGCTCTCTACACATATAATATCAAAACAAATTACCCATATTTTTAATCTTTCCATCTCCTCTGGAATAGTTCCTAAAATTTGGAAAAAAGCTCATGTAATTCCTTTACATAAAGGTGGTGACAAAAATAATCTTAATAACTCCAGGCCAATTTCCAAACTCCCATGCCTCGCAAAAATTCTAGAATCACTTATTAATAATCAGTTAAAAACATTTCTAACTAGTGCTTCCATTTTGAGCCCATTCCAATCTGGTTTTAGGGCAGGTCACAGTACTGTCTCTGCTGTGACTTTGGTTGTAGACAACATTGTTACAGCATTAGACAAGAAAAAGCACTGTGCAGCACTTTTTATTGATCTTTTAAAGGCCTTTGATACTGTTGACCACCATTTGCTTTTACAGAGGCTGCATGACATTGGCTTTGATCAGTCTGCATGTAGCTGGTTTAGGGATTATCTCTCTGATAGACAGCAGTCAGTTAAACTGGGAAGATACCAGTCTGAGTTTTTAACTGTTACAAATGGTGTCCCACAGGGCTCAATTTTAGGTCCAGTTCTTTTCACAATTTATATAAATAACATTGTTTCATCGCTAAAAAACTGTCACGCCCATCTATACGCTGACGACACTGTACTGTATTGCATTTCCGATTCGGTGCACCAATCTATTGAGAACCTACAAAGCTCTTTTAACACCCTGCAGGACTGTCTAGTGGACCTCAGGCTTGTTCTTAATACAGACAAAACCAAATATATGTGTTTCTCCAGAGCAAAAACTATGTATTTTAATGATCTTATTATTCACACAAATAATGGATCTCATATTGAAAGAGTCACTGAATATAAATATCTTGGCATCTGGATAGATGAAAAACTCTCTTTTACATTTCACATAAAAAATCTTGTCTGTCGTCTGCGACAAAAGATTGGATATTTTATAGGAATAAAGCCACCTTCCCGTTGTTCAGTAGGAAAAGGATTATTGAGGCAGTTTTTATGTCTGTCCTTGATTACGGTGATGTGGTCTACCGGCATGCATCACATTCATGTCTAAAACTCCTAGACTCAGTTTTTCACTCTGCTTTAAGGTTCATCACAGGAGATGCTTATGACACACACCATTGTCTTTTATATGAGAAGGTTGGGTGGCCCTCCCTTAAAGAGAGACGTGATGCACATTGGCATGTTTTTATTTACAAAGCCTTGACTGGGAAGCTTCCTCGTTATTTAACAGAAATGCTGCTTGTTTCAGATGGGCTTTATCAGACCCGCTCCACTGACATGCTTATGCTTTATGTCCCACAAGCCCAGTCTGAGCTGGGAAAAACAGCTTTTAGCTTCAGTGCACCTGACTCCTGGAACAACTTACAGCTAAAAATTTAACTAAATACATTCATATCCTTTGGCCAATTTAAACAGACTATCTTGGATCTGCCAAACTCTACTTGTAACTGTTTTAATTAGACTATATTGTACTTTATGCCTTTTAATTGCTGCCACTCTTCCCCACTCTGTAAATGTTTCAATCGTTTTGTTTTTTTCTTCTCTTCACTTGTTGTGTATTTGATGTTTTTGCATTGAATATTTTGTTTGTATTGTTGTTTTGAATTTGTTTTGACTCGACGTCATTGAAAATGAGGGTCACCCCTCAATTGGTCTCTCGAGGATAAATAAAAGTTAAATGAAATGAAATGAAATATGTGATGAAAACCAACTGCACTGTGCTTACTGTATGTATAGACATTTACCTTCACAAATAACACCAGCGTCTTCATGATGTCCACAGTTGTGTCTGCCTAGTCCCCGATGTGCACAGTCTGTTATCCATGACTCATTTCCTGAACACTGAAGATCATCCAACCAGATGTCTCCACTTCCCTGTCCAAAATGTGCACTTTGTGGAGCTGACAGAGCCCTGCCACAGCCAATCTGTCTACAGACCACTTCAGCATCACTCAGCTCCCACCGGTCATCACACACTGTCCCCCACGAGCCGTTATGGAAGACTTCCACTCTGCCAGAGCAGTTACTGCTTGAGTTGACCAGCCTCACTGGATAACTTGTCCTGCCAATTCCTGTTTAAAGTCAAAGGAAAATATTGTTCAACCGACATTGCAACTGCAGGTTGGAAATATACCAGTATTGAGCAAAAATAACTATTTCGTCAATTTGACAGTACTTAAACTGTTAATGTGTCTGCTCTATTTTCACATGGTTTAAAGAAATTGTCCCAACAAAAAGTAATTCCTTAAACGTATATTCCTTTAACGGAGTGGAGGAATATGCATTTGTTGTTTGGTACAAATCAGAGGATATATACATGTATTTTAAATGTAAATGTAGCTTATTGTTGTACCAAAATACAACCATTCTGTAATATATCAAATTAGTGCTTTGATACTTTCTCTGGTTCTAGTGATGAAAACCAACTGCACTGTGCTTACTGTATGTATAGACATTTACCTTCACAAATAACACCAGCGTCTTCATGATGTCCACAGTTGTGTCTGCCTAGTCCCCGATGTGCACAGTCTGTTATCCATGACTCATTTCCTGAACACTGAAGATCATCCAACCAGATGTCTCCACTTCCCTGTCCAAAATGTGCCCTTTGTGGAGCTGACAGAGCCCTGCCACAGCCAATCTGTCTACAGACCACTTCAGCATCACTCAGCTCCCACCGGTCATCACACACTGTCCCCCACGAGCCGTTATGGAAGACTTCCACTCTGCCAGAGCAGTTACTGTTAGAGTTGACCAGCCTCACTGGATAACTTGTCCTGCCAATTCCTGTTTAAAGTCAAAGGAAAATATTGTTCAACCGACATTGCAACTGCAGGTTGGAAATATACCAGTATTGAGCAAAAATAACTATTTCGTCAATTTGACAGTACTTAAACTGTTAATGTGTCTGCTCCATTTTCACATGGTTTAAAGAAATTGTCCCAACAAAAAGTAATTCCTTAAACGTATATTCCTTTAACGGAGTGGAGGAATATGCATTTGTTGTTTGGTACAAATCAGAGGATATATACATGTATTTTAAATGTAAATGTAGCTTATTGTTGTACCAAAATACAACCATTCTGTAATATATCAAATTAGTGCTTTGATACTTTCTCTGGTTCTAGTGATGAAAACCAACTGCACTGTGCTTACTGTATGTATAGACATTTACCTTCACAAATAACACCAGCGTCTTCATGATGTCCACAGTTGTGTCTGCCTAGTCCCCGATGTGCACAGTCTGTTATCCATGACTCATTTCCTGAACACTGAAGATCATCCAACCAGATGTCTCCACTTCCCTGTCCAAAATGTGCCCTTTGTGGAGCTGACAGAGCCCTGCCACAACCAACCTGTCTACAGACCACTTCAGCATCACTCAGCTCCCAGAAGTCATCACACACTGTCCCCCACGAGCCGTTATGGAAGACTTCCACTCTGCCAGAGCAGTTACTGTTAGAGTTGACCAGCCTCACTGGAGAACTTGGTGGTGTTGGAGAAGATCTGATTTGAGAAACTGTGAAAAGACATTAGACGCAAAGTCACCCTACCTTGCAAACAGGACCCATACAGCGTATTTTCTCCGGTCAATTTGATCGCTACGTTCAGTAATTATGTTATGTTTACGTCTCGTAGTAGCGGTGTTTTTTATATTCATATGCATATTTCCCCTACTGATTAAAGGTAGAATATTCAACTTTCAGAAGTTGTCCACCACATTGCTTTTAGCAATTGATCTACCCGTGGCTTAAAAGCCACCTCACACCCTCGCGTGACGTCAAGGTCTCGCGTCTGCCATCTGAATTCATCTAATTTCTAGAGTGATGTTCCTCTGTCACACACACACACACACACACTACACGTGTGCACTCACCCGCACATAGATAGAAATACATGGCTTTATAATCTAAACTGTTCTTATTATTGCTTGTGCTATGTCTGCTTTCTTAAATTAGATTAGTTCATGGTTATTGACTTATGTGTATCGTTTTAATCAACTTGCCTAAGTAAATAAACCCTTACATTTTGATTTTAAGAAGCAGTGTCTGTGATATTTGTGTCTTGTATTTCACTAATGGCTGGTAAATAAGGTTTATGCTCGAATATTCACTCATTATCTTAAGTGTACATTGTAACCAACGTTGACATTTTCAAGATAAATCCCTTTAACATTATGAGACTGTTTTCTGATTTGATACAAAGTTCCCTTTTACAAAGGGTGGTGCTCCGTAGGTATTAACAAGTAATTTGATTAGCTGGACTCATTTAATTGATCATTAATTAACAATTTTTCTTAATATTATAATTTCCATGAAATTAATAATATTCTTGACTTTGACCAAATCTACCCCTTATGAATTCCCAACAGTATTGTCTCCTGCTAAAGCGAGGTCTGAGGTCCCTGAGCAGTCGGTGTGTGCAGTGTCCCGTTCTCTCAGTGTGCTGCCAAGAGTTGACGTACAAATATCTGATCTTGGGTCTGTTTCTCATGCAGAATTGGTGAAGGACCAGATGGATGACCTTTCTTTAGTTAAACTATTTGATCGGGCTGTGCGTTCTGGTAAGTTCGGAAACCATTCTGGAGCTTATTTTCTCCATAATGGCCTGCTGATGAGGAGGTGGGTCCCTCATGGGAGAAATTTGGCTGGGGGATCAGTGGGGAAGATTGTGCTTCCTGTGAAATATAGACAGCCGGTGATCGACATGGCGCATGTAGCTGGTCCTGTGGTGTGTTACTGTTCTGAAGGGTCTTAGTTGTTTCTCGGGGATGCCGGTAAACAAAATGTTAGGACAAAGAGAGATATTTGTCAGGCCTGACCATAAATTGTTTTAGGCTTGTTTGTTTGGTAATATAACTATGTTGCCTGTATCTAATGCCTCGTTTCCACCGAGAAGAGTGGGTCCGATCGGAGCGGCTCAGAGCAGGACAGCTCACTTTTAAGAATCTCGGTGTTGTTTCCACCGCCGACCCTACCCTTACTGGTAGGGCGGGGTTTAGGCTGGACTGCGATAGCCGCCAGAATGTGGGTCAAACTATCGGGCTGTGGAACAACTGTGGTCAAGCCAGCGGTCTCTTGGTTTTGCTTGTTCAAACCAGCCGCTTCTTTATTTATTCCCCCCGTGTTGTGAGCACAGAGACGGCTCGGTGCAACTGATAGAGACAGTGAGCGAACAGGTACGGTAGCTGCGGCAGCTACGTGACATCGTAGCAGTGGGACACAGTGTAGCCAACTGATTAATTTAATGACGAGGAAAAACACCACACAATAAACAGTGCCGCGCTCACATTTTCGCCAAAACTCTCTTCACTCTAGCCGAGGTGACTACAAACGGCGGAAATGATTCAAACCAGCCGCTTCTTTATTTATTCCCCCCGTGTTGTTGTGAGCGTGTAGCCTATTTACTACTATTTATGGCGTAAACACACAGAGACGGCTCGGCGCAACTCATAGAAACAGTGAGCGAACAGTGCTGGCTGCGGCAGCTACGTGCCTATGGGACACAGTGTAACCAACTGATTAATTTATTGACGAGGAAAAACACCACACAATAAACAGAGCTGTGCTCACATTTTCGCCAAAACACAAGACTATCTTCACTCTTGCCGAGATGACTACACATGGCGGAAATGATTCTTTCGACCAATCAAATGACGGCAGTGTAAAGCTCCGCCTTTTAGGCACCCTTTCAGGCGGCTAGTACCCCTACGGAGGAGTACTGAGATTTGGAGCGGCTCAGAGCGGTTAGGTGCGCTTAAACCGTACCCTACCCAACTTTTGGCAAATGAAAAGCCAAACTACCCGGACCGAACCGCTCCGACCCGCTCTACTCGGTGGAAACGAGGCATTACTGTTGTTGTTTTGCAGGTTACGTGTTGAACCTCGTTTCTATGGAGGGGGTGTGACAGCTCCTGGCACCTCCTGATTGGCAGGCTTCCAGGAGATGATCGCTAATTACAAACACCCATGCTGGCTGATCTCCTCAGCTACATAAGCTGCAGGAATCAGCCACTTAGCTCTCCCTTCCTTGATGTATGGTTTGCTTTGGTTTGGTTTTGCTTAGTTAGTTTTGCTTTGCACATACATGACACTCTTCACTCACACAGACACAGCACCCATTACTGATTACTGACATTCACGCACCACTTAGTAACTTACGTTAAACTTTGTTTAAATAAATTATTATTTGGTTAAAGTTAGGTTGCGTTCCGAATCGCATACTTTCTACTATATAGTATGTAGAAAAAAGATTTAGGATGTCCCGATTCTTGTGGCCAGATTTAGGATGGTTAGAAGTACCCGGATGTCCTACTTCATGCGGCCAAGATTGTTAGTGTTGAAAAGTGCATCCTATTTGGGCGATTCTGACCCACAATCCAGTGCGCACGTGAAGTGACGTAACATCGACGAAGCCTCCATATGAAAACAAACAGGGATGCGACGGATATAAAAGCAAGAGGCAAGATCAAGGCGCAATGTTATGATGAAATAAGAGAGAAAAGTATGTCCCAATAGTATGCCTACTGCATCCTAACTAGATTCTTTTTATCGTCGGATGTAGTATGTAGAATAGAAAAAAGAAAGAGTATGCGATTCGGAACGCAACCTTAATCTCTTGTGTGGTTTCCTCATTGTCATTCCCTTGAGCCGGGCTGTGACAATTGCATCAGTTTGACCCTGGTAGTTTTTGGTTTTTGTGAAATTATTTTGTTTCTGTGTGCAATATAAAATAATGTAATTACCCAAAATAAAAGATGGTTGTTTGGAAAAGCTGTGTTAAAAATTCCATGCCCTGTTTGACAGCACTTGGGAAATACTTTTTTAAAAATGTAATTTTCATAGGGGGGCTAATAATTCAGTCCTCAACTATAGCTGCGGTCTTACAGGTTCAAAATGCTAACACTCAGACAGCTACTGAACGCTGTTGGTATGGGAGATTGGTTTGCAAAGATCGATCTGACAGACGCTTACTTCCACGTAGCGATCCATCCGCACCACAGAGTGCTACTCTTTAGCCTGTTTCTAGCCCGGCGCACCTTTACAAAATGTGTTGAGGTAGCGTTAGCTCCTCTCTGAGAAAAAGGTGTTCGCATCCTAGCCTACCTAGATGATTGGGCTCTGGTGGCAAGCACCAAAGAGCAAGCAGCATCGCAACAGTCGCTATTTCTGTCTCACATTCAAGCTCTAGGTTTTTCAGTGAACGTATGGAAAAGCTCACTGTACCCAAGTCAGCAGTTTTCCTTTCTTGGACTCAAGATATGCTTCATTTCAGGCCGAGCATGTCTTTCAGAGACACAGAGTGACCGCGTTTCGAAACTGCTTGCTCAACTCAGTTGGGACACAGACTGTGTTTTTTAAGCTTTTGGGCAGGATGGCATCCATGATTGCTGTAGTGCCGCTCTAGCTATTAAAGATGCGTGCATTTCAACGATGGACTCGGTCTCACCGGCTGTGCATGCAGCGTCACCTCATCGGATGCTGGCAATAACCCTGTCTTGTACAGTCCCCTCCAATAGTATCGGAACAGTGAGGCCAATTCCTTTATTTTTGCTGTAGACCGGAAACATTTGGGTTTGCCACCAAAACATGAATATGAGACAATAGATCAACATTTCAGCTTTCATTTCCAGGTACATCTGGATCTGATACACAACTGAGAAGATATCATTATTTGAAAAGGAACACCACATTTTTAGGCAAGCAAAAGTATTGGAACAGATAGACTTTAAATAAATTAAAGTGAATAAACCGTAATATTTTGTCGCAAATACTTTGCTTGCAATAACTGCATCAAGCCTGTGACCCATTGACATCACAAAACGTTTGCATTCTTCTTTTGTGATGCTTTTCCAGGCTTTCACCGCAGCCTCATTCAGTTGCTGTTTGTTTTGGGGGGTTACTCCCTTCGGTCTCCTCTTTAGCAGGTAAAATGCATGCTCTATAGCCTTTAAGTCTGGAGATTGACTGTTGTTGTTTTTGCAGTTTTTTTGGATCATTATCTTGCTGCATGATGGAGCATCTTCCAAGCTGTTTGGTTGCATCTTTCTTTAAATTGGCAAACCGAATGTTTCTGTAGACTTCTAAGTTAATTTTGCTGTTGCCATCATGTGTTACTGTGTTGTTGTCAAGATGAACCTTTACCAAAGTGATGGAAAGGCTAAAGTTTGGAGAAAGAAAGGATCTACTCATGATCCCAAACATACAGGCTCATCTGTGAAACACGTTGGAGGCAATGTCATGGCTTGGGCTTGCATGGCTTCTTCTGGGACGGGCTCATTATTCTTCATTGATGATGTAACACATGATGGCAACAGCAAAATTAACTCAGAAGTTTACAGAAACATTTTGTCTGACAATTTAAGGAAAGATGCAACCAAACTGATTGGAAGATCCTCCATCATGCAGCAAGATAATGACCCAAAACACAACGAAGGAGTTAATTAGGGGCAAGAAGTGGAAGGTTTTAGACTGGCTAAGTCAATCTCCAGACTTAAACGCTATAGAGCATGCATTTTACCTGCTAAAGAGGAGACATAAGAGAGTAACCCCCTAACACAAACAACAACTGAAAGAGGCTGCGTTGAAAGCCTGGAAAAGCATCACAAAAGAAGAATGCAAAAGTTTTGTGATGTCAATGGGTCACAGGCTTGATGCAGTTATTGAAAGCAAAGGATTTGCGACAAAATAGTATGTTTTATTCACTTTAATTTATTTAAAGTCTATCTGTTCCAATACTTCTGCTCGCCTAAAAATGTGGTGTTCCTTTACAAATAAGGATATCTTCTCAATTGTGTATCGGATCCAGATGTGAATACCTGGAAATGAAAGCTGAAATGTTGAGCTATTGTCTCATATTCATCTTTTGGTGTAAAACCCAAATGTTTCCAGTCTACAGCAAAAATAAAGGAATTGGCCTCACTGTTCCGATATTTATGGAGGGGACTGTATATCAGCTCTCCTCCCATAGAGGGATCCCGCTCTGCTGAGTCAACGATTTACAATAGGGAGGGTGACTTTTCGCAAGGTGGTGTCCAACGATGCGTCCCTCAAAGGGTGAGGGGTTCTATGCGCGGTGAGAGGGGTCTGGTCGCCGGCTCAAAGCCAGCTTCACATCAACCCTTTAAAAATGCTAGCGGTGTTTTTGGCCCTAAAGAATTTCTGTCCAGCTTTGCCAGGCCAGCATGTCCTGATCAGGACAGACAACACACTCGTGATTTCATACAGTAAACAAGCAGGGAGGGACCCGCTCACTTTCCCTGTTAAAACTGTCCCACTCTCTATTACTATGGTG
This sequence comes from Ammodytes marinus, assembly GCF_949987685.1. Classification (NCBI taxonomy): domain Eukaryota; kingdom Metazoa; phylum Chordata; class Actinopteri; order Uranoscopiformes; family Ammodytidae; genus Ammodytes; species Ammodytes marinus. Next base: position 33,100,765 of record NC_137233.1, read on the forward strand.
CAGTGTGCCTTTTCTGTCTCTCAGAGCCACCCATTTCCCAGGTCATTTGAACCTAGGGGCAGACCTTCTTACCAGGGGAGGGCCCCTTGTGAGGGAATGGAGGTTGCATCCACTGGTGGTGGCTCAGATATGAGAGCGTTTTGGCAGGGCCGAAGTCGACCTCTTTGCCTCCAATCGAACACCCACTGCCCCTAGTTCTTTTCCATGACGGATCAAGGCGCGCCTCTGGGAATTGATGCACTAGCTCATCAATGGCCAAGCACTCTTCTGTACGCGTTTCCTTCAGTGGAGATATCGCCTATCCTGGAGAGGGTGCTCCAGCAGGGGCTGTCCCTGATACTGGTGGCCAGCAATGTCATAGTATGCCAAGATAATCAACCTGCTGATCAGGGACCTCCTCTCCCAGTCAGGGGGGAGGTGATTCATCCACGCCCTGAACTGTGGCGTCTTTATGCTTACCTGTTGAAAGGGCCAATCTGATAGCAAAGGGTCTGCCCCCCGAGTGTCGTGGAAACGATCCAAAGTGCAAGGGCATCCTCCACCAGGGGCCTATAAATGGCGGGCATTTGAGCAGTGGTGTGAACACCTGAACATACTCCCATTTCAGTGCTCTATTGTGGACTTTTTAACATTCCTTCAGGTGGTTTTGGATCAGTGGCGTGCACAGGTATACACCAAGTGGTGCCTGAGCACCTGCCCTTTGCCCCCTGGACCAATCAAGTGCCCTTAAAAAAAAGCAGTGTATCTTGCCCATGCTGACATGAACATCTATAAATACTCGATAATTAAATGCATGTGATAACAATACCCTGGGTAATAAAAAATAAAGATTTGTTTATGGAGTATGGAGATCAGGGGCCTAACGAAGACTTCAAAGAGAGAAGGAGCTTCGGGATAAGGGATTATTTAAAAAAATCCCGAAGCTTTCAAACGTGCATTTTTTCTTTCTGCTTTTTGGTAATTCTGTGTCTCCAAATTATTCCAGAAAATAGTACTAAATAGCCCACATTGACGCAGGTGATTTAGCCTTAGTTTTCTTCTCAAAGTGCACCAGATTGATGAATTTTACTAGCCTGGAAATCCAGACCCTGATATCTCGAACGATAGAGGGTCTGGCGACGATCAATAGTAATTTCCAACTCAAGGGGCGGCTCCTACTCGTGCATTTCAAATGCCACTGCACGCAGTTGGATAGCACTACAACCAATCAGAGTGATGCACAAGGTGACGTAAGCCCCTTTCGTTTAGCGAACAGCTGTTAAACTGTTCAATTAAACGTTCGCCGTTGTCGGTCGGCAAAACAGAACATTCCACTTACTTGCTAATGAAAGATTTGAGTGCCATCTTCCAAATCGTTAAGGGTGGAGGCCAAAGCAGTCTCAAACTCACACAACATATCCGCAGCCATCTTTGATGTTTACTATCACGGCTTCGACGTCGCATGCACGTCACTGTCGTCATCCGGTTACGTCCTCCCCAGAGTACCATATAAAGGGCTCTGGCGCGCCCATATTAGATAGAACCAATTGAAACCATAGCCAGATTTCTGGTTTTCTTGATAAAGCTTCAACGGAGCGTGTCCAGACCAACACGCGCAGCAAATTTAATTTGCCAGCGCCTAGTGGCAGGTCTGGGAATGCCAGGCTAGAATTTTACTTTAAAAGGTTAAAATTTTTCTTCCGGGAGAGCCCCCCTAGAGGGTCCAGGGTCCCAAACACAGTTTCCCAAAAACCTGTGAGAAACACTGTATATCTGGCCAGGTATTAAAAGTCATTAGGCCAGGGGGGGATTTTGTATAAGTAACCTTAAAATGATTTGTTCATTAATCAATAGAATATATTGTGCCCTTTTTTTGCACTGAGCAACTGTGCACGCCACTGTTTTGGATCTAAAGGGCTTTCCTTTTCTACAATTAAGGTCTATTTGCAGCTATATTTGCTCATATTGGCATGTTGCCTTTGATGATATGACACTCATCCTGTAGTAGTGCAATTCTTAAAGGGAGTTTGCCGGCTGAGGCCGGTGGTTAAATCCAGCGTTCCCTCATGGGATTTGGTTTTGGTACTTGAGGCTCTTTGTGGTCCCCCTTTTGAAACTATTGAGTCTGTGGATTTGAAATGAAATAAAAATAATATTTATCTTGTGTACATTTAGCAGAAGCAGACAGAAACAACAAACTAATTAGCCTAAAATTACATTAAATATACTTTACCTATGCATCCTGTAGAAGACAGCAAAACCAGGATGAACAGCATACCCTGAGTCATCTTCATTATGGGCCACATCCAGGAAAACCCAGAACAAACCTGCTGAAAATAATGAGAAATGATTATTGTAATTGAGATACATATCAGACGACGATAGACCTGATCAGGGGGGGGGGGGGGGGGGGTTTCTATCCGACAGGTAAAAAGAATAAGATAAAACAGCTTAGAAAACATAGCCTACCATTCATTTTCACAGAAGGTCTTAACGCACAAGGCAGCAATGTGGAAACAAACACTTTTGGGAGGTTGCCAAATATACAAAACAGGAAAGGATAGCTGCAAAAATATATACGCCAGCTTCTTTATTGGCCCATTGTTTATGTCTTTGACTTGATTTGAAAAAGTTCCTGAACACATTAAATTGTTAGCGCATGTATGTAATCAACATTTCAAATTAATGTTTTGCAGACTTGCAATAAAAAAAGAAAATTTATAAAAAAGGGGTTTATTTGTCTATTCTACTGGATGGTATAATGTGATAAGACGGTTTATTTGTCTATTCTACTGGATGGTATAATGTGATAAGACGGTTTATTTGTCTATTCTACTGGATGGTATAATGTGATAAGACGACAATTCCAAATCTCATGATAGAGACATCTAGATTTCATTCTAAAAGTAACGGTTACATTTTATTTTTTATTAAAATTATTATAAATGATGTCAATGTTAGACATCATCACCATCATATGATGGGGACGTCTGCTGGCGACTACTGTATAGAACATCTTTAATTGGTTAGGGAATACTGAATAGGGATAACAGTTTCCGCAATATAAATGAATGCAACTGAACTAATAATACTTTAACATCACATCTTACAAGCTTACTTTGGCTTAATCTGATGCTACAACCAAATGAATGTGCCTCGTTAATATCCTGACAGTAAAGTTATGAAACTTTTAACCTTCAAGGCAATGCAAAACTACAACCCCAATTACGTAAAAAGTGGGACGTTATGTAATATGTGAATAAAACAGAATGTGATAATTTCCTAATCCTTTTCGACATGTATTCAATAAATAACAACAAGGTTCAAACTGATAAACTGTATTGTTTGTTGTAATTGATAGGGGCATTACAAGATTGGGAAAGCTGTAGAATGTTAAAAAAAACACCTGTTTGGAACATTTGTCACATACACATGTTGACTGGTAACAGGTGATATTATCATGAATGGATATAAAGTGGCATCCTGTAAAGGTTCAGTCTTTACAAGCAGTAATGGGGTGAGGCTCAACACTTTGTGAAGAACTGCAGAGGAAAACAGTAATGCCCATGACCTCAGTGGGCACTGCTTAATAAATGACCTGATTTTATAAAGGATATTACTACATGGGCCATGGAACACTTCAGAAAACCATTGTCAGTGAACACAATTGGTCGCTACTGTCACTACTTCAGCCACAATTTAGTTTTTTGTCACTTGTCTGTTCCCATATTAACTCTCTTGTCATTTCAGACCCGGCCACTCCCCCCTGCTCTGCACTCCCTGCTGATTACTTCCACCTGGCCTAACCACACTCACCTGCTCCCCATCAGCTATTAGCCCCACAGTATATATACCGGTTCATTCCCTCAGTTCCCTGCCAGATTGTCTTTGTGTTACATTGCTCTCCAGCCAATTCTGAATTCCTGCCTGTTTACCTGCCTGCCTATTCGTGTTTTGACCCATCCTTTTTTGGATCCTGGATTATCCCTTTGCCTGCCCCTCTTGGACTTGTTGCCTCGCTACCTGGTTTGATTCCTCATTAAACTTTGTTGCTATACCTGAACTGTTTGTTGTCGTGCTCTTGGGTTCTGGCCTGCCATTTTGGTACAATCCTGACAGTACAATCTGGCCAAAAGATGAACCCAGCCGACACAAAGGCTCTTAAGGAAGAAGTGGCAGCACAAGGTGCCGCCCTACACCAGCATTCGAGACAGTTCACCGCTATGGAAGTGGCTTTCCAGGAAGCTTCGGAACGCCACAATCAGCATTTTGAGGTTCTGAGCGGCCAGCTCCAGCAGCTCACGCTGGACAGCCAGACCCCAGCGGTTCAACCACCCACCAGCCCTCCTGTCCCTGCTGTCTCCCGGCCAGAGCCCCGCTTAAGTGCTCTAGAGCGCTTTTCTGGAGCTCCAGATACCTGTCGCTCCTTTCTGACTCTGTGCTCATTGACTTTTGAACTACAACCTCTCACATATCCCACGGAGAGGTCGAGAGTGGCTTTCATGATCACCCAGCTTACTGGGCGGGCCCGGAACTGGGGTGCCGCCGAGTGGGAGAAGCAGTCGGCTCTCTGTTCTTCTGTGGCTGCCTTCACTGAGGGTCTTCGGAAGGTGTTTGATCATGCTACCCCTGGTCGAGAGGCTGCTCGGGGTCTGTTTAACCTGGCTCAGGGGAGCCGGAGAGTGACTGATTATTCCATCGAGTTCCGGACTATCGCTGCAGAGAGTGACTGGAACTCTTCCTCCCTGGCTGACGCCTTTTACAACGGACTTTCTGATGCCATCAAGGACGAGCTGGCGGCCCGGGATCCTCCAGGGGATTTGGACGTTCTCATCGCCACCGCTATCCGCATCGATGGACGTATCCAGGAGAGGAGACGAGAGAAGGTACTGACCAGCACTTCCCGTAGCCTTCCACGTCTTCCGGTTTCACCTTCCACTTCAACGGGTTTTCCTACCGCTGCTGCCTCTAGTGACCCAGTTGAACCCATGCAGCTGGGCAGGACCAGGCTGTCAGCTGCTGAACGACAACGGCGCCAAAGGGAGAACTGTTGCATGTACTGTGGAGAGGGAGGCCATTACGTGTCATCCTGTCCAGTAAAAGACAGGGCTCACCAGGAATCCAGAGGGCGCTGGTGAGCCGCATCAAGAACTTTGAAGGTCCCTCTCGAGCATTACTTCATGCCCAGCTCAACTTTAATGGTCTGTCCCATACTGTCGCTGTCCTCATTGACTCGGGAGCTGACACCAACCTTCTGGATCAGGGCCTTGCCATGCAGCTGGGTATTAACCAGGAACCCTTGGCCGAGCCTATTGAGGCTACTGCTCTCGATGGGCGCCTCCTCTGCACGGTAACCCATCGCACAGTTCCTATTCATCTGGGCATATCAGGTAACCACACTGAATCACTAACCTTTCACCTGATTAATGCACCTCAGCAGCCAGTTGTCTTGGGGTATCCTTGGTTAATTAAACATAATCCACACATTGACTGGAGAACCGGTTCCATTCTACAATGGAGTGATCAATGTCTTGCGGTCTGTCTGAAATCTGCCTTGTTACCTGCCTGCAGCACCCCTTCTTCTAATGAATTCCCAGATCTCTCAGGTGTCCCGTCGGAGTACTACGACTTAAAGGAGGTGTTTAACAAGGTACGGGCCACCTCTCTTCCCCCACACCGCCCGTATGATTGTGCCATTGACCTCCTCCCTGGCTCATCCCCACCCAGGGGGAGGCTCTACTCTCTGTCAGCCCCGGAGACCAGGACCATGGACGAATACATAAACAACTCACTGGCAGCAGGCCTCATCCGTCCCTCTTCATCACCTGCTGGAGCAGGGTTTTTCTTCGTGGGTAAGAAGGACAAATCCCTCCGGCCCTGCATCGATTACCGCGGTCTGAATGATGTCACCATTAAGAACAGGTACCCCCTCCCACTCATCTCTTCTGCATTTGAACTTTTGCAAGGGGCCTCTGTGTTTACCAAGCTTGATCTCAGGAATGCCTATCACCTAGTTCGCATTCAGGAGGGGGATGAGTGGAAGACGGCGTTCAATACCCCTAGGGGCCACTACGAGTACCTGGTAATGCCTTTCGGACTCACAAATGCTCCTGCAGTATTCCAAGCCTTAGTGAATGATGTGCTCCGGGATTTTCTCAATGTATTTGTGTTTGTTTATCTTGATGACATCCTCATCTTCTCCAAGTCCGAACAGGACCATGTGCAGCATGTCCGCAGGGTTCTCCAGAGACTCCTAGAGAACCAGCTGTTCGTGAAGGTCGAGAAGTCCGAGTTCCATGCCACTGAGGTGTCGTTCCTGGGATACATAATTTCAGTCGGAAGTATTCACATGGATCCCACCAAGATTAAAGCGGTGGTGGATTGGCCGGTCCCCACCACTCGTAAGAAGCTTCAACAATTTCTGGGGTTTGCCAATTTCTATCGTAGGTTTATCCGCAACTATAGTTCTGTAGCAGCTCCCCTGACAGCCCTCACCTCCCAAAAGGTAGCCTTCCAATGGTCCCCTGCTGCAGGAAGGGTGTTCAGTGAGTTAAGGTCACGGTTCTCTTCTGCTCCCATCCTCATCCTACCAGATCCAGAACGCCAGTTTGTCGTTGAGGTGGATGCGTCAGACTCCGGGGTGGGGGCAGTCCTGTCTCAGCGGTCAGGTAAAGACCAAAAGTTACATCCATGTGCCTTTTTCTCCCGCAAATTGTCCCCAGCGGAGAGAAATTATGACGTTGGAAACCGGGAGCTATTGGCGGTTAAGATGGCTCTCGAGGAGTGGAGGCACTGGTTGGAGGGGGCGAAGAATCCGTTTGTGGTGTGGACGGACCACAAAAACCTGGAGTACATCCGGTCAGCCAAACGGTTGAACTCCCGTCAGGCCAGGTGGGCGTTGTTCTTTAATCGTTTTGATTTTACCCTGTCTTATCGCCCAGGTTCTAGGAACGTCAAACCAGATGCCCTGTCCCGTCAGTTCCAATCCGAACATGTTCCCACACATCCTGAGAGCATCCTCCCCACTAAGATGGTCATCGGCGCAGTTACCTGGGACATTGTGGACAAGGTAAAACGGGCCCAGGCCGACCACCCGGCCCCCAGTGCTTGCCCTGATAATCGTCTGTATGTGCCTGTGAATCTCCGCTCTCAGGTCCTCCAGTGGGGACATTCTTCTCGCCTTGCCTGTCATCCAGGGATTAGGCGCACTCTAGCCCTGCTGAAGCAACGGTTCTGGTGGGCTACCATGGAAGAGGACGCCAAGGAGTTCATCGCTGCTTGCTGTGTTTGCTCCCAGCACAAGATCGCTCGCCATGCCCCTGCGGGTCTTCTTCAGCCACTGCCTGTTCCTCATCGTCCGTGGTCCCACATCTCGATCGACTTCGTCACCGGACTGCCTCCCTCCGAGGGTAACACCACTATTCTTACTATTGTGGACAGATTTTCTAAATCTGCTCAGTTTGTTCCGTTGCCCAAGTTACCATCTGCCAAGGAAACAGCTGAAATTATGTTGCATCATGTTTTCCGTCTGCACGGCCTTCCCTGTGACATTGTCTCCGACCGGGGGCCGCAGTTCACTTCTCGTTTCTGGACAGAGTTTTGTCAGCTGTTGGGGGCCACGGTCAGCTTATCCTCGGGTTTCCATCCTCAATCCAACGGCCAGACTGAGCGGATGAACCAGGAGATGGAGACTGCCTTGCGCTGCATCACATCCCAGAACCCGTCCTCCTGGTCCAAGCAGCTCCTATGGGTGGAGTATGCTCACAACACACTTCCAAGTTCAGCAACAGGTCTTTCCCCCTTCCAGTGCTCTCGAGGATATCAACCTCCATTGTTCCCTGAGCAGGAGCGAGAGGCCAGTGTCCCGTCTGTCCAGGCGTTCGTCCAGCGATGTCGGCGCACCTGGGTGCGGGCCCGTGCTGCTCTCCTGCGCTCGTCCGACCGATACCAGAGATATGCCAATCGCCGTCGGACCCCTGCACCCGGTTACACTCCGGGTCAGAAGGTTTGGTTGTCTACACGGGACCTTCCGCTCCGGGTGGAGTCTAGGAAGTTGGCTCCCAGGTTTGTGGGTCCGTTCTCCATCAATAAAGTCATCAATCCTGCTGCAGTCCGTCTCCGTCTTCCTCGCTCCATGAGGATCCATCCCACCTTCCATGTATCCAAGATCAAACCCGTTAAAGAGTCCCAGCTCCAGCCCTCCTCCAGACCCCCGCCGCCCCCCCAGCACATTGATGGAGGGCCTGCCTACTCGGTTCATCGTCTCATCAGGTCGCGACGACGGGGAAGGGGTTTCCAATACTTGGTTGATTGGGAGGGTTATGGCCCTGAGGAGCGCTCGTGGGTCCCGGCTCGCCACATCCTGGACCCCGACCTCATCACCACATTTCATAGGGACCATCCTGATCAGCCTGGTGGGACGTCAGGAGCCGTCCCTAGAGGGGGGGGGTTCTGTCACTACTTCAGCCACAATTTAGTTTTTTGTCACTTGTCTGTTCCCATATTAACTCTCTTGTCATTTCAGACCCGGCCACTCCCCCCTGCTCTGCACTCCCTGCTGATTACTTCCACCTGGCCTAACCACACTCACCTGCTCCCCATCAGCTATTAGCCCCACAGTATATATACCGGTTCATTCCCTCAGTTCCCTGCCAGATTGTCTTTGTGTTACATTGCTCTCCAGCCAATTCTGAATTCCTGCCTGTTTACCTGCCTGCCTATTCGTGTTTTGACCCATCCTTTTTTGGATCCTGGATTATCCCTTTGCCTGCCCCTCTTGGACTTGTTGCCTCGCTACCTGGTTTGATTCCTCATTAAACTTTGTTGCTATACCTGAACTGTTTGTTGTCGTGCTCTTGGGTTCTGGCCTGCCATTTTGGTACAATCCTGACAGCTACATCCACAAATGCAACATAAGACTCTACCATGCAAAGTGAAAGCCATATATCAACATCATCCGCAAATGCTGCAGACTTCTCTGGGCCTGGGCTCATCTGAGATGGACTGACACAAAGTGGAACAGCGTGCTATGCTCTGACGAGTCTACATTTCAAATTGGTTTGGTAAATTATGGACGTTGTGTCCTCCGGGCTCCAGAGGAAAAGTCTGTGCTGGTTTGGGTGTGTGGGTTAGTGCACATAGCATGGGTAACTTGCAAATCCATGAAGGCACCATTACAGTAATGCTGAAAATACATAAAGGTTTTGGAGTAACATGCTGCCATCCAGACAACGTCTATTTCAGGGATATCCCTTCTTATTTAAGCAAGACAATAACGAACCACGTCTTACAGTTTTTCACAATTGTTTAAACACATTTTTTGGAACATCAGACACAATGTGCACAATCTGTAACTAATGAGAGTGACAGGAGTACCAGGACAAATAAGGCAACAGACGGAGACACATACAACAGGAACACTATAGTGGACCATGTTATAGATTATGGCCTATCAATGAGGGAGCCTGGATAGAGAGTGCAGCCCAACCTGAGTCGCTCCATAATTAGGAGATTTAGACTGGATATCAGGTGATCATTTCCCTGTTGCTTCTCAAAGGATTGAGTGTGATGTTGATGAGGCGATGTGACCAGACACAAACAGGAGGCGGTATCCATAAAAGGATTCATAATCCAACCACCCAATTCCTTACAATGCTGTTTTTTTTACCATTGTTCCCTAATTTTACTGTAATTGTTTCTTAGTTTATGATGACACACTGAATTGCTTGAACTGCAGTCCTACCTATTCATTGTGTTTGTTTGAAATGGCAAAATAAACTATTCTGCAACATGTGTGTTGTTAGCATTTGGCAAAAACCATAAAGTATTTGATGTTGTAGGTGAAAGTGTATGAACATGCAAAGGCATAATTCTACTGATAAAGCATTCATATAGTGGTTTGCATTTATACTACAGTGTTTTCCATTCTGCACACCAGTGTTCAATGAGTGCTAGAAATGTCTAGTCATATGATGTGTGTGTTTGTCATTTGAAAAGAAAACACCATTTAATGAAGAGTTAACACTGTTTTGAGGGTAAAGTGTGCTTTTGCAAGACAAGTGAAGGATTTTGCATTTTTTGTTTGAGTTTTGAGATTTGTGTTTAGGGTTTTGAAAAAGTGAGGTAGTCTATCAGGAAATGTGTTTAAGCAATTGTGAAAAACTGTAATACAGCTTGGCTTGGCAACTTTTTTGAAACGTGTTGCTATTTTAAAATTAAAAATGTGTGTATTTACAAAAAAACAATAAAGTGTATTTATTCCCAACTTTTTCGGAATTGGGGTTGTAAGCAAACCAAAACAATTGTTGATCTTATATCCACAGACATAAAAGAGAAAAATGGGTCTCTGGTTACAAGTACAAAGTGAGAAACTTCATTTAAACCACATTTGCAACTTAATCTGCCATTAATAATCAATTGTTTAAATAAAGTCTGCAATATGAATAGACTATCACATAAATTATTATAATCATATTATTTCATCTTAATTTAATGTAATCATAAATGGTTCAGTTTAAATGAATAAAAAAGTAGAACTATTTAACTACATGACAAGGTAGTCCTTTATGTGGTAAAACAAGCTAAAAAATCAAGAATTACACGGAAGATCATCGAACAACTTGATTTCAGAACGGAATGACAGCTGACTGAACAAATCAGGCAACAGAATAAGTTTATCCTTTAACTTATGACCCTCTGCTTTTGTGCAACCAAATCATAGCTAAAGCAAGCCAGGATAACCAAAATATCCCCGCTGAATCCCTTATCTTTTGTGCAATAGGCCCCTGTTCAAGTCAGAATTGTCATTCTTGTTCTTGTTTGTTTTTTCTTCCTTTCTATGCATACTAAATGAATGTCTATTTGTGGTTATTCGGAAACTATACAAATGTGATAGTTTTTAGTATTCTTCTTGTTGCTAATGAAGTTCAGTCTAATACATTATGATGAGTAGGATATTACAGTTTTTGCCTAATGCTTACACACTAATAGTGGTTGCTAGGCCCAAAGCATCACAACCTCTAACTTTGGTGACCATGCCCTAAACACAAGCACCAACCCCACAAACACAAAATATGCTTTGCACTGTGTTTGAAATTCTCCATAACACTTCTTGCAAAACACTACACACTGTTTTTTACATAAGACACATTGTTCAAAAATGAAATCTCCTGCAATCATTGGGAAAACACATCTATGTAAAATACAAAACACAACTAAAAAATCACACAGACTCACACACATGAAATATACAAAATAAAACTAATTGAATATCAATCAGTGTGAGCCTTAGCACTACCAATAGAGGTGAGCTCAGCTTCTTTGTGAGACAGTAAGAGTCAGGGGAAGAGGACAAGAGAGAGCGGCAGGAGGACGAAGACAAAGAAGGCAACAGACGGAGACAGGGTCACTATGGTGGACCATGTTATAGATCATGGCCTATGAATATAGGAGCCTCAGCCTGGGCAGAAAGTCCAGCCCAACTACACAATAGCTCCATAATTAGGTCATTTAGACTGGATATCAGGAATATTTTCGCTGTTGGTTCTCAAATGATGAGATTGCATGTGATGTCGATGAGGCGATGTGGCCAGACGCAAGCGTGAGGCGGTATCCTAAGGGTTCATAATCCACCCGCCCCATTCCTTACAACACTGTTTTTTTATGTAATTGTTTCAGAGTTTACAGTATAGTGATACACTGAATTGCTTTTTGAACTGCATTCTACCTATTGTTTTTTTTGTTTGCCAAAACCATGACATTGCAAAATACACTTTTTTTTCAGAAGCTTTTTTATTTTTACTTTCATATGTCTAGATGAGCTGTAGTGAAAAAAACTCAGTATGAGACTTTTAAAGTCAAAAACCATCCAAAGTACTAATACAGCTGTGTTTTGCATAAAGCACATCTGTGTGTTGTTGCTGCTAGGAAAGAGTAATTCAAAGGTGCATGTGTGTATTGTTTTGATGCTAAAAACAGTTTTGAAATGGGATTGTTAGGTTTTGTTTCAAGAGTTTCATTTTGCTGTATAATTTAGAAGATAATCTCCATGTGCTTTGTCTCATTCGGCCTGTGTTAAGTTTTGACACAGTGGGCCAAAGTCTGCAACATGTGTCTAAGCATTCGGCAAAAACTGTAATTTCCTTTAATTAAACACAGGGCACAGTGATGAGCTTCATACAAATATTTAAACTGTTCAAAACTTCAACAACATCCAGTTTGACACTATGCCAATTTAGACATGGCTTTAGGAGTTAATATAATGGATGAGTAAGTCTGTGTGTTTAATGTTAGACCAACTCATATGCTGATCATCCAAACCAAAACATCCTAAACTGTTTAGTAAAATGCAATCAGAGGAGAAAATAATCAGAAGCCTTACCAAAGGTTTTTTCTGAGAATCTGCACCAAACTAGGGCACTTCTCTTTTGTCATTTGAATTAGAGGTGCACATTCAAAATGTCATTTTAAAAGTCATGTTACTGTGCTAAATATATACAGTATATAGATCACTGTTAATGTTAAAAAATCTGAAGTTATTATAACCATAAAATGTGCTATGTGATTACCATAGATAATCTTATTCATCAGTTTCTTACCTTTTCCAGGTGTGAGATAGGCAGTTGTCCCTGGAGGCTTGAAAAGTAAACCTCAGAAAAAGCAATAGTTCTGTGCTGCAAACCTATAGGTCTCTTGGGTATTTTATAGGACTCACCGTGTCATCTGATCTTTCACTGTATATCAGGTTGGTATGAGGACAATAGATTGTCAAGACACCCTCAAACTTACAGCGTTTACTTCACAGTCTGCCTTCAAGCAGAAACTTAACATTGTTTTAGTAGACCCCCCCTGCTCCTGTTGATTCCACTGTTTCTCACTTGCATACACCCTTCACACACAATACATCATTGACACATCTTCATTTTTGTTTTTGTTTTCCACCCAGACACATGCATCCGCTCGCATACACATGCTCGCCTCGCACGCACACACGCATACATTCGTTTATTTTTTGTGTTGTTTCTTATTTATTACACCCTGTCCAGACCTCTACGCCCTCCCGACTAGTTTTTAGTGAATTTGTGTTTTCTATTTTGTTACTGTACATAGGCTGTGCATTTGCATATCCGTTTTATATTTGTCTAAGTGAGTCATGCTTGTGTATTTGTTATTTGTACCTTTATTCCTAGTGGGGCCTCTTGGACCAGATCAATATTGTAAATAAGAAACTGTTCTTAATGTTTTATCTGGAAAAATAAAGGTTTAAAAAAATTAAATTACATTTTTTTTTTTTTTTAATTGTTCTAAAATCATAGACAAGGTCATTGTTTTTGGGAAGTTATTGATATCTAAAGCAACCATTACAGTTTTTGCCTAATGCTTACACACTAATAGTGGTTGCTAGGCCCAATGCATCACAACCTCTAACTTTTGTGACCATGCCCTAAACACAAGCACCAACCCCACAAACACAAAATATGCTTTGCACTGTGTTTGAAATTCTCCAAAACACTTCTTGCAAAACACTACACACAGTTTTTTACACAAGACACATTGTTCAAAAATGAAATCTCCTGCAATCATTGGGAAAACACAGCTATGTAAAATACAAAACACAACCAAATTTGGAAAATCACACAGACTCACACACATGAAATATACAAAATAAAACTAATTGAATACAAATCAGTGTGAGCCTTATCACTACAAATACACCTCAGGTTAGCTCAGCTTCTTTGTGAGACAGTAAGAGTCAGGGGAAGAGGAAAAGAGAGAGTGGTAGGAGGACGAGGACAAAGAAGGCAACAGGCGGAGACAGGGTCACTATAGTGGACCATGTTATAGATCATGACCAACAATATAGGAGCCTGGGCAGAAAGTCCAGCCCAACTACACAATAGCTCAATAATTAGGTCATTTAGACTGGATATCAGGAATATTTTCGCTGTTGGTTCTCAAAGGAGGAAATTGCATGTGATGTCGATGAGGCAATGTGGCCAGACGCAAACGAGAGGCGGTATCCAAAGGGTTCATAATCCACTCGCCCCATTCCTTACAACACTTATTTTATTTTATTTTAGTGTAATTGTTTCAGAGTTCATAGTGACACACTGAATTGCTTGTTGAACTGCGATCCTACCTATTTGTTGTGTTTTTTTCTTTTGTTGGCCAAAACCATGAAATTGCAATATACACTTTTTTCAGAAGCTTTTCTACATTTTTTTCATGTGTCAAATTGAAAATATAGTGGATCAATCTTTCCAAAAAATTCTTCTAGAGGTTGGATATTTCCCCCGTTGCTTGGCAAGGGAGGACATTGCCTGTGACGTGGATGAGGTGATGTGGCCAGATGCCAACAGGAGACAGGATCCATAGCCTAAATGTCTTCCAATCATTCCCCTACAACACTATGTTTTATAGAACATTCTAGTGGTACCATTTCTTGTGTGTCTTTGTGTGTTTTTTTTTTACTTTTGCAAAAACCTGAAATGGCAAAATAAAATAAAAAATCTGAAGCGTTTACATTTTGATTCATGTGTCTAGATCAACTGCAGTGGATCAATCTTTCACAAAAAAAATCTGTACGATACTTTTAAAGTCAAAAACCATCCAAAGTACTGAATACAGCTGTGTTTTGCGTAAAGCCCATCTGTGTGTTGTTGCTGCTAGGAAAGAGTAATTCAAAGGTGCATGTGTGGATTGTTTTGATGCTAAAAACAGTTTTGAAATGGGATTGTTATAGGTTTTGTTTCAAGAGCTTCATTTTGCCGTATAAGTTAGAAGTTTATCTCCATGTGCTTTGTCCTATTCGGCCTGTGTGTTAAGTTTTGACTCATTGGGCCAAAGTCTGCAACATGTGTGTAAGCAATCGGCAAAAACTGTAAGATCCTATGGACAATAACTTGCGTGACCTTAAACTACATTCACTTATCATGGTATCATATGACATATTTTCTTCATTGTCTGGATGCATTATTAGAGAAAGGGCTCTTTTCTCTCTTCCAGAGAAAGTAACATGAACCACCAAGATTGTGATCCGACCTATTGTTTTTTTTGTTTGCCAAAACCATGACATTGCAAAATACACTTTTTTTTCAGAAGCTTTTTTATTTTTATTTTCAAATGTCTAGATGAACTGTAGTGAATCAATCTTTCACAAAAAAAAATCAGTATAAGACTTTTAAAGTAAAAAAACATCCAAAGTACTAATACAACTGAGGACAAGAGAGAGAGGCAGGAGGACGACGCAGAAGAAGGCAACAGACGGAGACAGGGTCACTATGGTGGACCATGTTATAGATCATGGCCTATGAATATAGGAGCCTCAGCCTGGGCAGAAAGTCCAGCCCAACTACACAATAGCTCCATAATTAGGTCATTTAGACTGGATATCAGGAATATTTTCGCTGTTGGTTCTCAAATGATGAGATTGCATGTGATGTCGATGAGGCGATGTGGCCAGACGCAAGCGTGAGGCGGTATCCTAAGGGTTCATAATCCACCCGCCCCATTCCTTCCAACACTGTTTTTTTATGTAATTGTTTCAGAGTTTACAGTATAGTGATACACTGAATTGCTTTTTGAACTGCATCCTACCTATTGTTTTTTTTTGTTTGCCAAAACCATGACATTGCAAAATACACTTTTTTTTCAGAAGCTTTTTTATTTTTACTTTCTAGATGAACTGTAGTGAAAAATCAGTATGAGATTTTTAAAGTCAAAAAACATCCAAAGTACTAATACAGCTGTGTTTTGCATAAAGCACATCTGTGTGTTGTTGCTGCTAGGAAAGAGTAATTCAAAGGTGCATGTGTGGATTGTTTTGATGCTAAAAACAGTTTTGAAACAGGATTGTTAGGTTTTGTTTCAAGAGTTTCATTTTGCCGTATAAGTTAGAAGTTTATCTCCATGTGCTTTGTCCTATTCGGCCTGTGTGTTAAGTTTTGACACAGTGGGCCAAAGTCTGCAACATTTGTGTAAACAATCGGCAAAAACTGTAACTGTATCAGTAGCTGTGTATCTGTGTATCTGAATCTTATGGCAGTGGGGGCGGGACCTGATAAGCCTTTGGCTTCTCCTGCCACCCTTCGGACGATAACACAAAGTAATATGTATGAATATGCATAGAGAAAATTGTGTATTGTGTGTAATTGTCCGGAAGAATAAAAAATAAATTAAAAAAAAGTGAGACACATGACACCTTTTTTTAAACAATCATATTTTCACTGCCCTTTGTCTTGAATACATTCTGCAAATGCCCATTTCTAGGAAACACCCTGAATTAATGGGAAATGTGTAAATTTGAGTGATAAATCATTTTAGCTCGCTTGGAGGGGAGCAAATGTAAAAAGTGTCTCAGATTACCCCGTTCTCCCCAACATGTAATTTAATTTGCCTAAGCATAGGGTTTGTATTTTTTCAACATTGCAACCTGTTTTGTCCCACTTCTCAAGAATCACTGATTTGTATTTTCGGTTTTGTTAATCACCACTAAATGGTTCTAAAAGGCATCCTGGATCACTATCTTGGTGGTTCATGTTACTTTCTCTGGAAGAGAGAAAAGAGCCCTTTCTCTAATAATGCATCCAGACAATGAAGAAAAGATGTCATATGATACCATGATAGGATAAGTGAATGTAGTTTAAGGTCACGCAAGTTACTGTCCATAGGATCTTAATGGTTGCTTTAGATATCAATAACTTCCCAAAAACAATGACCTTATCTATGATTTTAGAACTGATCTATTGTCCTCATACCAACCTGATATACAGTAAAAGATCAGATGACACGGTGAGTCCTATAAAATACCCAAGAGACCTATAGGTTTGCAGCACAGAACTATTGCTTTTTCTGAGGTTTACTTTTCAAGCCTCCAGGGACAACTGCCTATCTCACACCTGGAAAAGGTAAGAAACTGATGAATAAGATTATGGTAATCACATAGCACATTTTATGGTTATGATAACTTCAGATGTTTTAAAATTAACAGTGATCTATATACTGTATATATTTAGCACAGTAACATGACTTTTAAAATGACATTTTGAATGTGCACCTCTAATTCAAATGACAAAAGAGAAGTGCCCTAGTTTGGTGCAGATTCTCAGAAAAAACCTTTGGTAAGGCTTCTGATTATTTTCTCCTCTGATTGCATTTTACTAAACAGTTTAGGATGTTTTGGTTTGGATGATCAGCATATGAGTTGGTCTAACATTAAACACACAGACTTACTCATCCATTATATTAACTCCTAAAGCCATGTCTAAATTGGCATAGTGTCAAACTGGATGTTGTTGAAGTTTTGAACAGTTTAAATATTTGTATGAAGCTCATCACTGTGCTCAACAATCCCATATGTGTAAATTTGAGTGACAAATCATTTTAGCTCGCTTAGAGGGGAGCAAATGTAAAAAGTGGGTCAGATTACCCCGTTCTCCCCTATAAGAAATAAAACATTTAAAAAATAAAATTACAGGTTAAAAGGGAAACAGAAAAGTCTTCAGACCCGATTTAAAAGAGCAGAGTGTTGAAGCAGACCTCAAGTCCCCTGGAAGTTTATTCCAGAGATTGGGTGCATAGCAACTGAAGGCTGACTCTCCCTGTCTAGTCCTTACTCTGGGGACTGTCAATAGCCCAGTCCAAGACGACCTGAGAGCTCTGACTGGTTCATAAGGGATCAGCAGGTCAGCGATGTATTTTGGTCCTAAAACATTTAGGGCTTTATAGACCAACATCAATATTTTAAAATCAATTATTTGAGTGACAGGAAGCCAGCGTAAAGACCTCAGAACTGGGGTGATGTGATCTACTTTTTTGGTCCTAGTGAGGACTCGAGCAGCAGCATTCTGAATTAGCTGAAGCTGTCTGATTGACTTTTTAGGAAGGCCTGCAAGGACACTGTTAGCCTGGTGCTACCAGACCATTGTACTTCATTTCATTTGTACAGAAGGTCTGGAACTGCTCTATTTGGCAAACGTTCACTCACTTAGAGGCGGGTGTCTGTTGAAGTTTAAAACTATTGGATCTGCCCAGTGCCACCCTGTGGATCAGCCAACGAATCGCATAACATTTGGTCGCAGCATTCAACTGAAACTGGAGCGCGACTTCAACGTCATTGTTCTCAGCCACTCGCTCTGTTCGCTGATTGGACGACCGAAAATTTTCCTGAGCTCAAACACGTGAATTCACCGCAGCCCCAGACTGACTACTGAAGGGAAAATGAAATTTGGGCGGAAGTAGGTAGGCAGGCGGAGCCAGGCTAGGACACTGTTACAGTAGTCAAGTCTACTAAAAATAATCGCATGGACAAGTTTTTCTAAATCCTGCTGAGACATTAGCCCTTTAATTCTTGATATGTTTTTAAGGTGGAAGTAGGCTGACTTAGTAATTGATTTAATGTGTTTAAATCAATTAGGTAGATAGCAGCCTATTACATTACATGACCATCTGGAACAGACTACATACTGTATATTGTATTTTTATATACTGTCTATGGTCCAAAGGCATGTCGGGTCTCATTTTAATGACCATGTAAAGGATTGTCAAAAAGTTGCTAAAGTGGCTGACTCCTAACCCACAAGGACATGTCATGGAGGAGAATGTTAGGTAGTCAAGACCAGTGATTGTGATGATTCAGGAGATGTAGATTTCTCTTTTTGGATAAAGCCGAACAGGCCACTCATTCCTTGCTGGTTCAGGGTATCATATACTTACCACCAGATAGCATAGAGACTTGTGTAAGAAGATGTAAATTCATTGTTAATTTCCTGTTGGTCAGACATCATTTTGATCAACCACACCTTAGAAACATAGGATGGCCTAGAGGAACAGGGGCTGACTAATATCCACAAGGTCGCTGGTTTGATCCCCGGCACCAGACAGGAGGGTGTTATTTGTAAAACTAGTGGTGGCTGTTATTACAACGGTGCCCACCATCTCTACCATTGTGTCCTTGAGCAAGGCACTTGAGCCCAAACTGCTCCAGGGGCACCTTAATGGCTGACTCTGTGCTCTGACCCCCCGAAGTGTGGTAACTTGAGAGCGGATATGTGAATAATGAATTTTGATATACCTTGTGTAAATGAACAAAAAAAGAAACTTAACTTAATAAAGAAACTTAACTTAAAGATCTCCTATTATACTACTTTTCTGGTCTTCATTTCTCATTAATGACTCCTATAGAGCAACCTGACATGAATCACAGCACAAAAAACTATGTAGATTTTCGGGAAACTCTTCCTCTCATCTAGGCAATTTCAGCATTCTCTGTCAACACTGGGCTTCGTCCTTCTCCGCCCCCTCGCCCCCCTCCTGCCAACCCCACTCCGTTGTGATTGGTTACCTTCCGGAAGACTTTCAGCGGCGCTCGGGCAGATTCGAGCAGGCAGGTGGGGGCATGGCAGGAACGTACCTGAGCACGTTGCAGCATTACCATACATGGAAAATCCAGATTGATCTATGTAGATAAAACCCGGAAATTTGAACAAGTGAATCGCGACCGGCGTTCCTAGTGTTTACCGCTCTGCACAGCCGCCCCAGACGGTCAGCAGGGAATACGTCTAAATGCATGCAAGTCATCATTTGACACTTTAGTATGGTTAAACATGACTATAAATCATTATAACAACATTGATAGGTCATACAAGTTGAAAAAGCATAATAGGTGCTCTTTAACATAGACCATAGAATACATGTAAATCAAATGCTGGATGCAAAGAGAAATAATATGATTCCAAAACAGACTGGGAATAACATGGAGGGAGACTGGGATTACCATATTGATCCTGGGGAAGATACAAGGAAAGAGGAGACCTGCTGTCTGTGAGCAGACACCTGAAGTACACCAGTGGAGACTGCGCTCCGGTGTATCGGAAAAAGCGGGATGCATGGAGCGCTCTAAAAAAGATGTCCGCCATCCTCAATTGGATTTATAATAGTCAGAAAGAGACTATTTAAAGTATTCTCACATTATGGATATGCACCATTATTTGTATACAACGCAGGTATTCGGAAGACCTTGTTGGTGTGTGACTTTATTTGCATTTAATTTTCTGTGCTGTAATACATTTCCAAAAGAAGGAATCCGAAAATTGTTGAGTCCAAAGCTACAGGTAAGGAGCTGTGGTGAAAATATACAAGGAAGTGAGATTAATAACATTGAGGTGAGCCAAGGTGAGCACTTTATCATAACCTGTTTACGCATAGGGTGCCATGGTTTTGTGGTGAGTGTTGCAAGAAGTTACCAAAAAACAGACATGTTATTGTTGCCTGCGCAACTGCTATTGAAGTAACCTTCCTTGGACTGCATCACTTCTCTGTATCTACCAACACAGTCTTTTGACCCAACAATATTTAACCTAATCAAGTAGGTCATGTGTATGAACAGAACGATAAACTGAGAGCAGCCTTTGCCACTGTAACAAGATAAGTTGCTTTTTGTTCCAAAATAAAACAAACTTCAGTTCTCTTGTACACGGTAATTAACGTGATGAGACATAAAAGATTGGCTTTCCTGGCTCTCAGACTAGCAATTTGAAGAAAAACATGGCGTGAACAAAATATCATTTGAACTATTACTGCTAAAGCTTACAGCTAAGAACACTCAGCATGTAGCTTACAGGCCTCAGACAATTGCAATTGGATTGGTCCAAGCTGAATATAATGAAAGTTTCAAATGTTCAAGAAATGGCTGCAGATAGATAACTGAAGATATGTAACTTAATCAAGTAGGTCATGGCTGCGCTTTAATACCAATCCTGTTTGTGATATTCATGGACAGGATATGGAGGCATTGTCACGTTGGGGAGGGGTTGCAGTTCGGCGGGCTCAGGAGCTCGTCACTGTTGTTTGCGGGTGATGTGGTCCTGATGGCGTCATCAGTCTGTGACCTTCAGCTTTCACTGGATCGGTTCGCAGCCAAGGGTGAAACACATTGAGTGGTGGATTTTCAAAACCTCTATTGCTGAAGCTGCGGCAGGGAGCTGGGGTCTCAAGGGGCAGTAACCCTTGAAACATTGTGGTGGACACCTGTGGTCAGGGAAGCCGTCCGACACAAGAAGGAGTTCTTCCGTTATATGTTATCCCGGGGGACTCCACAGGCAGTCGCTAGGCACCGACAGGCCTGAAGGGCTGCAGCCTCTGCCGTGGAAGAAACAAAACAGAAGGTGTGGGAGAAGTTCAGAGAAGCCATAAGGACTTTTGGTTGGCACCTAAGTGTTTCTGTTCAAAAGGGGGGTAAAAGAGGGTGTGCCAACTACAGTGGTATCACACTTTTCAGCCTTCCTGTTAATGTGTACTCCAAGGAGCTGCAAATAATGTTTCTACGGATAGTCGAACCTTGGATTGAAGAGGAACAATGCAACTTCTGTTTTGGCAGACCAGCTTTTCACTCTCGCAAGGATCCTGGGGGGGGAGGGGGGGGGCTGGGACTATGCTCATCCAGTCTACATGTTTTGTGGATCTGGAGAAGGCATATGACCGGGTTACCCGGGAGATACTGTGGGGGTTCTGAGGGAGTATGGGGTGAGAGGGGGTCCCTTCTCAGGGCTATCCCATCTCTGTACACTGAATGTGAGCGGGGCACATCGAAGTAGCAGGATGGAGCTTGGGTGAAGCTTAGACCTGAGTCTTCTCTTTACAAAACAAAACCAACAAATGTTACTATATAAAGTCCAGCCAGAGAGAGGAGGACTGTGCAGATAAACACACCACCACATATTCTAGTGGGACAGAAGTGATCATTGAGAGGGATTTATTTTTGTGGGACTCTATCATTTTTCATTAAAATGTTGCAGTGTGTGACTTTAAAGAGAGATGGCATTGAATTGATTATTTTTTGGTGGGACATTTCCTTTTAATTTACAGTGCTGCTTGAAAGTGTGTGAACCCCTTGAGCCTTTTGGAATTTTATTTATTTTAGCCATTATTTCATTTTTATCAATAACAGTATTTTTTATATGAAATAATAGATGTTTGTTTATCAATTCAACATTTTTATTTTTCAGAAATCAATTGTTAAAACAGATAAAACTAATTATTTGACAACTGTTGTATGTGCAAAAGTTTGTGAACCCTGAGCTGCATTGCTTAAATCGAGCAAGGTAAACACAATCAGATGGGCCAAACTGATTGATGAAATAGAGCAATGTAATGAGAGAAATTGGGCGGCACTAGTTTAGGCCCACCAAACTGAACACATACAGGTCAGACATGCTCAAAGGGGAAACAATCTCAGAGGATCTCAGGAATAGAGTTTTGATTTTGTTTTGCACATTTGTCTGGGGACAGCTATAAATTCATATAAAAAAAGTTTGAGCTCTATCGGTCCACCGTGAGGCAAATCATCTACAAATGGAGAGCTTTTAGAGTGACTTAACATCTGCCTAGAAGTGGACTTCCTTCAAAAATATCCTCAAGCGCAACAAGAAAAGGGATTTTTCAGGTAAAAGCCAACCCAAACATTGGAGATTTGCAGACCATTTTCCACCACCATTCTTCACTTGGGAGAAGTTTCTCTTGGTGGTAGGCAGAGTTGCGTTTTTGCCCGAACATGGCGGTTTTGGTTATGACCAAACAGTTCAATTTTGGACTAATCTGTCCACAGAATAAGACTTCAGGTATCTCCAGGTGCTCTCTGGCAAAGTTGTGACAGGCAGTTTTGTTATTTTTTGAGAGCAGAGACTTCTTCAGCAACCCTCCCTTGAAAGCCATGTTGACTGAGTTTTCTTCTTATTGTGGAACCATGCACATCTGTCCCAGATGCTGCAAGAGAGGTCTGCAAATCACTAGATGTAATGTTTGGGTTGGCTTTTAACTGAAAAATCACTTTTCTTGTGGCGCTTGTGGATATTTTTGAAGGAAGTCCACTTCTAAGCAGTCACTCTTAAAGCTCTCCATTTGTAGATGATTTGCCTCACGGTGGACCGATGGAGCTCAAACTTTTTTTAAATTAATTTATAGCTGTCCCCAGACAAATGTGCAACATCACAACTCTATTCCTGAGATCCTCTGAGATTGTTTTCCCTTTGAGCATGTCTGACCTGTATGGGTTCACTTTGGTGAGCCTAAACTGACCTGGTTTGATCTCTGTTTTATCTAGTGCCGCCCAATTTCTTCACTAAAGATCTCTCATTACATTGGTCTATTTCATCAATCAGTTTGGCCCATCTGATTGTGTTTACCTTGCTCGATTTAAGCAATGCAGCTCAGGGTTCACAAACTTTTGCACATACAACAGTTGTCAAATAATTTGTTTTATCTGTTTTAACAATTGATTTCTGGAAAAGAAAAATGTTGAATTGATAAACAAACATCTGTTATTTCATATAAAAAATACTGGTATTGATAAAAATGAATTAGTAATGGTTCAAATAAATACAATTCCAAAAGGCTCAAGGGGTTCACAAACTTTCAAGCAGCACTGTATTTATGTTTATTAATATGTTTCTGTGGGTCTTTACTGTTAGTAGTTTTGTTTGGGTATGAAATGTTTAATTCTAGTTGGACCGTTTATTGGTTGCACTATCCTGCTGCTGCAACATGTTTTGCTTTATTTTGTGCAAAGTAGAGTTTGTTGTGTGTTGATATTGGACTGGAAGCTGCATGCCATGTCTTTCTATTGGTGTCATGTAATAACTTTTAGAATGGGCCACTTAGGCGCATGACACATAAATAAATAAAAACATTCATTCAATAGACAGTATGATTTCATTGTTTTTCATATGTAAATACAACTTAGAGTGCCTGAAAAACTGAGAAGCATTTATTAGAAAAAAGTTTTACTTCTGTAACAATTTATTGTATCAAATATGGACTGGCCAGCCTACACTTTTTGGATGCCCTTTGCCAACATCCGAATCTACTGGCTCAAGTGCCGTGTCAAGGCTAACTTCTAAATAACTTGAACCCTTATACTATAGCTCAGTCCAGCAGGGAGCAAAAGGAGGACAACATAAAACTTGACACTAAGCTTATGGGACTTCATTGGAAAGCGACACTTTGGGAAGTTAAATCTTATCGCATTACATGATTGTTAACATATTCAATGACATTTCCTTGTTATACAGAACAAGGACCTGTGTCACTGAAGGATTGTTCATGTTCGTCACCGGCCTGAAGACAATACCACCTGCAGGAATGACGCCACTTCGATGCATTCATCACATTTTCACAGGGGACTATGTATCCCACAGAAACTAATGGATGTCTGTGAAAACAAATGGTGCGGGAATGGAGCATGGAGGAATGTAGCGCATTAAAACGAGTTGATTATATTCTACTTCCTGCTTGGGTTGAGACATGGCAAGATTGTGCTGTTATTTCCCACGGAGGGGATTTGTGTGAGGCGTACAAGGGGGATGCTGAAAATCATGGGGCTGTACAGAAGGGAGAATGAGTCTGACCCTCTGGAGGTGGATGCATGCGTTGCTGGAGGGGCTATTCGTATGAGACCCAACCTTTGCAAGAAACACTGGACATTTTGTTTAAATGAATGTATTTAATAGGCAAATACCTGTTACAGTTTTATTCTGATTGCTTAGACACTACCTTTCTATCTTAATTTCGGCTATCTTTGCAAAACCCTATACACACTAATCTCAAAACCTTACACCAAACCAGCCAGCCATTATACCTTTCTTGCGAACGCAAACTATTCCTGGAAAACTATACAACATGAACACAAACAACATAAACGTTGTTTTACTGTAGGAGAAAAACAACAGTTCTAAACATTTCTCCTTTGTGGGTCGGGGCCTCAAGATTCAATCCACATCACATGCAGTGTTATCTTTGGCGAGGCAGTGTGGAAATAATCGCCACTGTCGCTCAGATTTCATCTTTGATTGTTCTCCTTACTCCCTTATAGCTCCCTCATCCCCCGTCCTCTCATTCTCCTCATTCTTCTCTAACTTCTTTACCTCTTTCTCTGCCTCCACTCCTGTCACTCTCTGTCTCACCTCCATTGTCGTCCAAACTAGTTGTTCATCCCCAGACCAATAGGGCTCCCTCTGGCTCTGATTTGTGTTTTCAAAATGTGTCAATGAGAAAAGGCGCGGTTAGCAAAATAGTTTACACTGCAGAGAAAAATGGGCATTGGCTAGCCGATATTTTGGCTTGATGTGTGTTATTTAATTGCGAGTGTAGGCCTAAAGCAGTTCACTGTGTTGAAATTGTTTGCTGAGAACCTGCATTCAGTTTGGCACAAAATCACGATAATTATTGTTTACCATAGATAGACATATTGCTATATTCCATTCCAGAGGCCGCTGCATTTGAAGACCGATTGCGTCATAGCGGCGCACAAATGCTTGTTCCATTTGGAAGGATCCTTCATATGCGGCCGAGAAATGCAGCCTTCGTTTCACGGTTTTGAAGGGTCCAACAGATGTATCCTTCGCGGCCCAACATATCCCAAGATTCATTGCGTTTTTTCAGAGATGGCATAAAATGAAATAAAAAAGAAACAGCAATGTGTTGACTCATCTTCTTAACTTTATCTTCCTTTCTTTTTTTCTTGTCTTTTCTTTTATTTCTTCTTGTTTATTTTTTTGTTTTGGTCTGGTAGGCAACTTCTTTTTCTTTTTTCCTCCGTTGACAAGGCTGTTTCCGTTGGCAGCAATCAGGGTTGCTAGGCAGCACAGGAGTGGCGAGTCGTCACGCAAGGTAACGGCTTGTTACGTAAACCGGAAATGCTCGTAAACGGAGACCTGCGGAGACCGTCTCGTTTAACGTTCGGCCTTCGGTTCGGCCTTCACGGGCTATAGAGACAGTGCATGAAATAGGCCACGCCCATCGTGGGGGAAAACATTGAACAGCGCTCCATCCACTTTGTATTGAAGGAGACCTGTCTTCTGCAAACAAACTTAATTAAAATTTAATCAACCTCCATTTAAGAAAACAACGTTACTTTCTTGAAAGCCACGACTCTTGTTTGTCTATATGAGCTGTTTTTGTGAAAAATAATTGAGTAATTTTCAATATTGAGGTGTTTTTGTCCGGTCGGACCGGGTCGGACCCATCGTGGGGGAAACCGTTGAAAACCGTTCCATTCACTTTGTATTGAAGGAGACCTGTCTTCTGCAAACAAACTTAATTAAAACGTAATCGAACATCCATTTAACAAAAAACCGTTACTTTCTTTAAAGCCTCGACTCTTGTCTTTCCATACGAGCTGTTTTTGTGAAAAATTATTGAGTAATTTTCAATATTGAGGTGTTTTTTCCCGTCCGTGAGGGTTAGCCTATGGTTAGCCTACAGCAGAAGGCTAACATTAGCCTAGCATTCAGCATACATTAGTTAAGAGTTTTGTCTCGATATTGAAAATTACTCAATACTTTTTCACCAAAACAGCTCGTATAGACAGACAGGAGTCGTGGCTTTAAAGAAAGTAACGTGTATTTGTGAAAGGCATGTCGTATTACGTTTTTATTAAGTTTGTTTGCCGAATACGGGTGTCATTCAATATAAAGTGAATGGAGCGCTGTGTATTGTTTTCCCCCACGATGGGCGTGGCCTCCGATTATGACGCGTTCCGCACTGTCTCTATGGCCTTCATAGACCGCGTAGACTACGCAGACAGCGCGATCATTCAAAATAAGCCGTTATAGCTCAAATCTGCAATGTCCTGAGCTGTTGTGTGGTTTACTAAGTAAAAAACAAACATCATGGTTTTATTCCTTCGCCATGCCCCCAAACATTCCCCTAAATAAGGTCTGTATGACAGCAGGAAGCTCACGGCTTCCCCTGTGCTCTGCATCCAGTGGGAGTTTGCCATCGTAAAGAGCCGTTAGGACCGTTGGTACAGTCTAGTCAAGGCATAGCGCTATATAATATTAACATAGTAAGCATTATTAAAGACAACAACAATTAAAATAACATTTATTTCACGTGTAATCATCTTACATAGAGACTCAGTGAGGTGAAGATATATATCAGGGCATGATATCTCTGGCCAATGGGTCGGATCATTGCGCCAGCTTGATGCTGAGAGACTAAAAAGACTCTCAGATTGATCAAATGAATCATGTATAAGTGTCTTTAACGTTATCCAGCAGGCAGAGTTGTTGTAAATGATCTTGACATTGTGTCGGTCGGTCAAATTTTAACTTATTTACCTCTGTAGCCGTATTCACAAAACATTTTATCTTAGCGCTAAGAGTACTCCTAAGGAGCACTAAAAGTTCTTAGTAAGGAGTAATTTCTTAAAACCTATTCACAAAGCTGATAAGATCAACTTTTACTAAGGAATGGGAGGGACTCCTAAGCTAAGACTAGAGGGCGGTGTTGACCCTGTTGCTATGGATGATGTCATGTTCATACCTTCTATGCCCACAGTGATTGGCTGAGAGGGAATGAGAGCTAAGAGTGAGTTTATGATAGAACCACTGTGGGAGATATCCATATCGTGTCGCTGTATTAAAGTGAAGAGTTTTTATATACAATTAATGACAAGTGACACTGATTTAACATGAAACCAAGATACTGCAGGGTTTCCCACACATTCGTTCACAATTAACCTACAATAGCGCCACATAGGTCTATTCATTTAAAATTTTACAATGATTTGAATCGGAAAAAATATCCTCATTGAACAGCTGCACGCCATGCACTCTCACTGTATTTCCCTCAACGGCGGACTATGCAGCAATAGTCAGACAGCGATAAACCAGGAAATTCACAATTTAGAAACAACAACTGGCAAAATCGTAAAGTGCATGCGGAAGGAAAAAGGCGAGAAACGCAACTATACAGTAGCGGACCTGTGGAATGGAGGAGATGGAAGCGCCACATATGGGCCTACTCTAGTAACAAATTAAACCCAAACGTGACACCAACAGTAACTTTCAGTGCATCATAAACCCAAAGCAACTGCAGGAAAAGGAACTTAATAATTAATAAATAATTGTTTATATAAATATAATAAATATAAATGTGTCTATACTTTCTAAATATAGCTTTACTAAGATCATTAAACCCTTACAGCTATTAAGGTACCTTTTGTAAAGCTCACTAGCATTAAATCTCTCCAAAATGCCATCAAATGGTTGTCTGTGATTTAATCTAGTGATTTAGGAGTCCTCTCGAGGACTCCTAGCTTTTCATAGATTTAGGAGCTAGTTTTAGCGCTAAAATGCTTTGTGAATTACACTTATCTTAAAAAGTTAGGAGTCCTAAAATTAGGAGTGAGACGCCCCTTATTTTTGAGAGTTACTCCTAAATCAGCACGTTAGGACCTACTCTTAGCCTTAAAATGTTTTGTGAATACAGCCCCTGATGACTGATGTATAGCTACCTATAGGTCCATGATAGCTACCGACTGTAAAAAACTCTTACCAAAGCACAGGACTTTTATGGAGAATATATGTAACACGACAGTAGGTGGCGATAATGCTTTGCCCGGTCGCAGTTCGCCTGGCAAAAAAAAGAAAAGAAGAAGAACGATATCAACAACAAAAATGTCGGAAAAGGAAGAGGAAGAAAGCCATGGTGCTGTTAGGTTAACGAAGAATGATATTAACCCAGGGGATACCACTGTGTCACAGAAATTACCCGAAGATGAGAGCACGGAGAGTTCTGCATCTCAGTTGACCCAGGACCTCAAAAGCGTCCTGGTTACCAGCGTTTTAAACCTAGAAAAGCTCGACGTAGACCTGTACAGGTGGGTGGCTGAAGTTTGACACTGTGTAGGCTACTACTACAGTTAAGTGTAGCCTATAGGTCATCAGTACAGTTCACTAATGAATGCCGCATTCGATTCATGTCCTATCGGTGGTTGTAAATGGCTTTCACATCTAGCAACGTCAAATAGGATATTACGACTGAGAGACTTGATTTGACCCAGACTTAAACCTTTGTAACTGCGTGAAAGCCAAACACATAGGGATGTCACACAAAGACCACAGTTCATTTTAATTGTTATTAAACCGACATTTAAATGTTGTGTACAGGGCTAACACTGTCATTGACGTTAACCGTCTTAAACACGTGAACTCTTAAAGGTGCAGTGTGTAATATGACATCATCAAGAAAGTTCTACAAAGTTCTAGAATGCAACACTCCCTGGGTAACCCCACCCCTTTTGAATAATAACAGAAGCTACAGTGGCCTTCAAGGACAAGAACAATTCTACATTTTAAACAATGCACCTGATGACATTCCAACTATGACACTTCCAAAATGGCGGCACTAGGCCTTGGTCCAAAATATGCAGAAATATGGACATATATGAGACCCTTTCTAAGGGAAAAAAATAATAATTCAAAACATTTTTTTCAGCTATATATGCACTAAATTAAATGTACTTATGGATATTATAATACTTTCTACAAAATCTGCTAGGAAATAAAACCCACAATTCTACACACAGCAGGTTTAAAGCTCCCATATTATACACTTTTCGGTTCTATTATACACCATATTATATGGTCTTAGTGGTCCCTAATACGTTTTTCTTTAATTGTTTGCTGAAAAAAACTTTCAGATAATGTATTGTACTATGCTGATGTTCAGCTAATCTCACAATGGCCTATTTTTTAAAAAGAGCTGCAGCTCCCCTCGTAAATATACAATCTTTGAGCTGCCCCCGCCCCCTGTCCGGAAGCGAAGCCAGAAACGCCTCGCCCTCTGTCTGTTTGTAAACAATGATGAAGTATTTGCTGGGCCTGTTAGCGCAGTTAGCCTACCCATGAGAAGAACCAAGTCTAGTGCTAGTAACGCACTTTGAACAGTTTGACATGACCTATCCTTGTCTACATGAAAGACTATGTTCATACAGATGCACTGACTTGCCGTTTCCAAGCTAATGGAAACGGCATGTTCACAATAAAAATGCTGCAAAAGATGGTGGCTACTGCGAAGCTAGCTCGGGAGCTACCGGCTAAAAATACCACTAAAATCAGTGAAAAAATTATCTTCAAAGTTGACTTGACTACATTACTAACTTCCAATCCTTTGTCCTGTTAAAAACGAGGCATTTCCAGACTGGTGTGGGGGATAGAAATATGTTTTTATGAGCAAAAGCTGAATGCTTGTCCCAAAGCTAATAGCTATACACCAGTCAGGCAAAAATACCAATAAAAACATTTCTTTCAGTTTCACTGTTTGAAAAAACCCACAAGTAGCTTCCTATCCGTTGTGTTATTAAAAACGAGGCATAGACTGCTGTGGTTAAGATAAATGAGTGGATTATGCAACATTCACCATGCTTTTCTGTACTACAGGCACCTTGTCGCTTAGCAACAAGCAAACAACACGGGGATGAAGGAATATTTTTCGGGGCCGTGGACCAATAAGAAATAGGGGGTTGGGCTGCACAGTGGAAGCTTCTGGCTTTCCAGTTTTTGACGTCAGAAACGGGGAGAATTCTGACTGGAGTATATTGAGGGGGAGGGGTGGGGGTTTCAGAAAGGGGGAGAGTGAGAAAAGGAGAGATTGTTATTTTTTTTGATATGTTGGCAGTCTCTAGGCACACCGTGGACCCATGGATATGTTAGAACACATTTAAAAAGTGCATTTTGCATAATATGGGATCTTTAAATTAACTTTCCTAAGAACCCAGCTAACCCAGCTAGCTAGCAACATGGCTACAACTGCTTTGGAGAATGTTTTGTATACTGTTAAATGAATGTGATGTAAAGTACTAATTAGTCAATACGTTTGATTAGTCAATAAGCTCAACTAAGCCTACACTATTGAGGCACTTACAAATTATTTAGTTTTTGTATGTTGTACCACTTAAATGAACTACTATTACATGAGCATCATGTAGTGAAACTGCATTGCATATATTTAAGTTGTTTTTCTATTTTTCCCCCAGAGGGACGCACCACTGGGTGCCCCGTACTCAGCGTTTGTTTGGGGGTCAGATAGTGGGTCAGGCCCTCGTCGCCGCTGCTAAATCCGTCAGCGATAATCTCTATGCCCATTCTCTCCACTGCTACTTTGTACGAGCAGGTGAGACATCGCACAGTTCTGAAGGCGCTGTCAAAATTTGTACAAGCCATATATTAAGGAGGGAGCTCAGAGTTACATTCTGGAGAATGCTTGTTGTCAAACTCACTCTTTTTTCACTGATTTTGACAAAGTGATTCTGACATTAAGCATTCTCCACAATCACTCACTCCCACCTTTTAACGCAAATAATCTTTCATAGACTGAATGAAACTACAGAAGACTAAAACAGTCGGTCAAGATAAATTGATCCTACACTGTACCGCACAGTTAGTTTTAGCAACATTTCTGAACATGAAGGCCTGCATTATAAATACAGAAATATAACCTTCAACAACTGACATAATCCAATCATAATCAGTGGAATGATCCAGCTGTGTGTGTGTGTGTGTGTTTTTTTTTAGGCGACCCTAAGGTTCCAGTGCTGTACCAGGTGGAACGCATAAGAGACGGTCGCAGTTTCACAGTGCGCTCTGTGAAGGCCATTCAGCACGGACAGCCTATACTCATCTGCCAGGCCTCCTTCCACATGCTGCAGCCCAGCCCCCTGGAACACCAGTTCCCCATGCCCACGGTCCCTCCACCAGAAGACCTCCTCACTGTCGAGGAACTCATTCATCTTTATCTCAGGTGGAGGCTGCTTCAGAAAATTCATTATTTAATGGCGATTGTAGCAGTTTTTAAGACAGAAATCCAAACATTGGCAACTTTTCTTTGTCTCATCTGATTTAAATCTTAAAGGTTCAGTAAGCGGAATGGTCAGTTTAGCTAACTTCCTGTCAGTGACTACAGTTAGCAGTCCCCTCCCTCGTCCCTACGTCACCACATTAATGCACTGCGGTCTTCCAGAAGCGAGTTTTCTAGCATAATCTCAGATCTGTAAGTGTGATAAAACATGATAAAAACCATCAAAACAGACATTGGGAAGGATTTTTACCTGCTCCACCATTGTAGGCGCATACACATTCACCCATCTGTCGCTCTGCACGTGCACCGTCAATGAGACAGGTGCCGGTTTGTAGCGTTCTCTCTTCTGATTGGTTATCAGTAGTGGGATCCCCGAAAAGTTTATTTGCCGAATACATGCAGAGCGAGTGACTGAGAGATCGGCTTTATGAAATGTGCACACTACAGTGCTGTTTGAAAGTTTGTGAACCCCTTGAGCATTTTGGAATTTTATTCTGTTTAACCATTATTAATTAATTTTTATCAATACCAGTATTTTTTATATGAAATAACAGATGTTTGTTTATCAATTCAAAATTTTTCTTTTCCAGAAATCAATTGTTAAAAGAGATAAAACAAATTATTTGACAACTGTTGTATCTGCAGAAGTTTGTGAACCCTGAGCTGCATTGCTTAAATCGAGCAGGTAAACACAATCAGGTGGGCCAAACTGATTGATGAAATAGACCAATGTAATGAGAGATCTTTAGGGAAGAAATTGGGCGGCACTAGATAAAACAAAGATAAAACCAGGTCAGTTTAGGCTCACCAAAGTGAACCCATACAGGCCAGACATGCCAAAAGGGAAAACAATCTCAGGAATAGAGATTTTTCACAATTGTGATGTTGCACATTTGTCTGGAGACAGCTATAAATTCATATAAAAAAGTTTGAGCTCCATCGGTCCACCGTGAGGCAAATCATCTACAAATGGAGAGCTTTAAGAGTGACTGAACATCTGCCTAGAAGTGGACTTCCTTCAAAAATATCCACAAGTACCACAAAAAAAGTGATTCTTCTGTTAAAAGCCAACCCAAACATTACATCTAGTGATTTGCAGACCTCTCTTGCAGCATCTGGGACAGATGTGCATGGTTCCACAATAAGGAGAAAACTCAGTCAACATGGCTTTCAAGGGAGGGTTGATGAAGAAGCCTCTGCTCTCAAAAAATAACAAAAGTGCTTGTCACAACTTTGCCAGAGAGCACCTGGAGATACCTGAAGTCTTATTCTGTGGACAGATTAGTCCAAAATTGAACTGTTTGGTCATAACCAAAACCACCATGTTTGGGCAAAAATGCAACTCTGCCTACCACCAAAAGAACCCTCTCTCAAGTGAAGAATGGTGGTGGCAAATCTCCAGATGTAATGTTTGGGTTGGCTTTTTCCAGAAAAATCACTTTTCTTGTGGCGCTTGAGGATATTTTTGAAGGAAGTCCACTTCTAGGCAGATGTTAAGTCATTCTTAAAGCTCTCCATTTGTAGATGATTTGCCTCACGGTGGACCGATGGAGCTCAAACTTTTTTATATGAGTTTATAGCTGTCCCCAGACAAATGTGCAACATCATAACTCTATTCCTGAGATCCTCTGAGATTTTTTTCCCCTTTTAGCATGTCTGCCCTGTATGTGTTAACTTTGGTGAGCCTAAACTGACTTGGTTTTTTCTTTGTTTTACCTTGTGCCACCCGATTTCTTCCCTAAAGATCTCTCATTACATTGGTCTATTTCATCAATCAGTTTGGCCCACCTGATTGTGTTTACCTGCTCGATTTAACCAATGCAGCTCAGGGTTCACAAACTTTTGCACATACAACAGTTGGCAAATAATTTGTTTTATCTCTTTTAACAATTGATTTCTGGAAAAGAAAAGTGTTGAATTGATAAACAAACATCTGTTATTTCATATAAAAAATACTGTTATTCAGTGTTGGGAATAATGCCGTTTAAAATAACGGCGTTAGGTAACGCCGTTCTTTTTTCAGTAACGGCGTAATCTAACTAATTACTTTTTCCGTCGTTACAACGCCGTTATCGTTACTGAACGTTAAATGCGGTGCGTTACTATGAATTGATTGAATAAACTGTGTAATCCGAAAGCACCCTTGGCTCCATAGCCTACTACACAAACTGCTAGAAAGGAGACCGGTGGGTTAACAACAAGACAAGCGATTGTTATTTCTTATACTGTTTTAAGATGTGTTTTATTCAGTGTGGATGACATTATAACTGTCAATTAGCGCCGTCACGTCAGTCAGCCGGAGCGCCTGCTTAGTGAAGTTTATTTTTCTTTCTCTCTCTGTTGTGTGAGTGCGTGTGTGTTGCCGCAGTAACCACCTATCAATCCACGGTTGAAACGTGCTCTCCCTGAGTTTGTTTGCATCGCCCTTGTGAGTAAGTGCATGCGTTTCCCGATCTCTATAAATTACAATTTATGCACGTTATTAAACAGCCGCGATTCGCCGGTTGCAACAGCTGTTTAGCGTGTCATCATTAGCCGAATATTGCTACTGTTATTTTCCTGGCATCTGTATGCTGCTGTGCATGTTAAAGAAGGAAATAAACATAGGATAAATCCTTACTCCTCCTCTCATCGTCTCATGCTTCATAGTCTGGCGTTTTTGGCCTTCAGTGATAGCAGATCAGCACGGTACATTCAGCAGTTTCCTCTACTACTTTTGTTGAGAACGAAATAGGCTAGGCCTACTTGAAGTGCAGGATAAACCTCTTGCTGTCTGTTGATGTGCAATAAATATTGAAGGTTATGTAGCCTACAAGTAGGCCTTCCTGTCTGTTCTACTCATTTCGACTTGTGAAAACTGCTCAGAAAAATCAAAATTTGTTGACATACAACAATTTTTTTTTTTTTTTACAGTAGGCTAACGCAAATAGTTACTTTCCCTGGTAACTAGTTACTTCTATTATAAAATAATTCAGTTACTAACTCAGTTACTTTTTGGAAAAAGTAGTAAGTAACTATAACTAATTACTTTTTTAAAGTAACGTTCCCAACACTGCTGTTATTGATAAGAATTAATCAATAATGGTTAAACACAATAAAATTCCAAAATGCTCAAGGGGTTCACAAACTTTCAAACAGCACTGTATATAAGTGATCACTGTATGAAAATAGAGCGATTTAACACTTATATTAACATAAATAAATCTCTTACTTCACCTTTAATATTTTAATCTTGAATACATCATCATGCCATTTTATAGACAAATTCATTAATCCGGAAAAAGACGTGCAGTTTAATTGGCCATTAAAATAATGTAGTTGCAGGCCTTATCTCTGGTAAAAATGTCCATTCCTTTTTATTAGTGCAAAAGAAACATGAACAAGGGACTTGAATAGACACAACAGCACCTAGGCTACATAACAAGGCCTATCTGGGTTTATGTACAGGTAGACTCAGTGGGTTAGGCTAGAGGGCTACATTAATAGTTAGTACAAATGGGAAACAATACACATACATTAATAACACTTTCACCTTATTGTAGTATCAGCCTACGATAATTTTACTTCAGTGACGCGTTGTTACACTCTGCTCTCACTTTAGTTTTTTTCTATGAATGATGACTTGACGCCAGTCGTAATCAAAGCATGGCGCACACTAGGCCTACAGACAATATAAAGTATGCTTCATAACTCCAAGTTTGCTTTATTGAAAATGATGCTGGTCTGCCTTTGCCAGTAGCCAGGCAGGAGCTAACAATTATGCAATCTTGATCAGTTTCACTCACTTTCTGTCATAGTTTGCACTCACAATATTCATTTCCTTCTCTTGTTCCACAGTAAACCAGACATAGCAGAAAATGCCAGACAAGGCCTGAACAAACTGCTGGCTAATGAGGTTCCCATTGAGATAAAGCCAGTCAACCCACCACAGTTTTTCAGACGTGCTGCAGCTGACCCCAAGAAGCTGTTCTGGGTGCGAGCACGAGGATATATCGGTAAAATGCACAAAATGCACATTTGCATTGCATATATTACAGATATAGCATTTATACTTCGTAATGATAACATAAAAAAATAGAATAGTGGTACAGTTCCTGAACATAGCATTTTATTTGCCTCATTCTTCAAAATACAGTATATGCAATGTGAAGATATCAGACAATGTAAATACTGTATTAAGCAGACAATAACGTGTAACACAGCCTAATCATTATTTCTGTGTGTATGCAGGTGAAGGCAACATGAAGCTGCATTGCTGTGTTGCAGCGTATGTATCAGACTTTGCACTGCTGGGCACAGTGTTGCTGCCTTACCCCAACTACAGTGCCAAGTTCTCGGCCTCCCTGGACCACGCCATGTGGTTCCACAGCACCTTCCGCAGCGATGAATGGATGTTGTTTGAGTGTGAGAGTCCATGGGCAGGTCAGTAAGGTGTCCACTATCTTCTGTCTACGGTGCTTAGTACGTTGGTCTGATTCACAGCATCACAAATAGGCTTTTTTTGTTGTTTTGTTGAACTGATATCTATAGCTTTGTTTTCCCACTGTCTTTTACAAACCAGTATGTTTCTTCATACAGTATATAAAATGTATGATGCCGCCATAATCAAAGACTGCAAATCTAGATTCTGTAATCCTGATCTCGGGGTATCTGGGTCAGAATGATCCTATCTGAAAAACCTGGACGAAACCTACAAGATGACTTTTATCTGGGATAGCAAAGAAAAAGGATTTTAGAATCTGGATAATTCTGATCCTGATTACATGTTTTGAAAAACTGGGCCCAGTTGACAACTCTTGTTGTTTTAGGTCATAACGAAAAAGACCAAAGATATCTTTGACCCTGTTTCCACCTGGCATTAATATGTGGTTTTTAGGATCCGATCGCGCTAACTACAGGTGGAAACACGCTCAATGCGCATTGAATGCGCATTGAAATTATCCACATTCGGAGGTGGTTTGAGACCACTTATCCACATACCCATTAACAGTGGAAACGCGTATGCGCATCTCATACACATTAGGCCCCGCCCACTCAACTGCGGCGAGTGACTGGGCGGAAACGCGTACTCATTCACGCGACAATTCACGTCATAAAAGCGCACCGTTGCAGGTAAACAGACAACAGAAAACAGAAAACATTGAAGATGGAGTGTATAAGCGGAAATGATGTACGAGCTGATTTCCATACAGCGCGGGGAATTCGAATCCGGATCGCAAACGCGCATAGAAGACGCATTGTTAAGGCCAGGTGTGAACAAGCATATTACATTTACATATAACGATCGGATTCCTCAGAACCACATATTAATGCCAGGTGGAAACAGGGTCTTAGTCTATCTTGTTTCTTGTCTTTAAAGGGAGAGAGCACTTTTAGGGTCCTTTCCTGTTTGTATTTCCTTTGTTTACTAGAGCTGCTTGTTGACATGTTGTAGCTATGTGGATGAGTGTTATGTCAGTGACTACACTTCCCAGCACCTTAGCGCCTGGAGGTGACATCACACAGGTGCACACAGACTGTTGGATAATGAGCAGCAGCCGTGGAGCTGGAGGAGATTGATTGACACACATACCTGCAGGAGACACAAGGGGGCTCGGCGTTTGGCTCAAACATAGCTCGCGTCAGTGAACGGTTCTTCATTTCAAAGCTTTCAGAACTTGACAGAAGGATCTCTCTTCCCAATCACACTACAGAACGTAATATCATATGACTGGACTGGAGGCTCATGAAACCAGCGGACATAGCTACACTTGGCCTCATCAGCTCTTACTTTGCCTTTTCTTTTGTTCCTTTCGTGGTGTTGTGTTGCAGTAGCGCCAGTCAGAATAGCGGCAGTCGGGCTTACGGCGGCTGTAGTATGACAATACATCAGTGAAAAGGCTAGACAAATATTGTCATTTTTATGCCCTGCATGATAAGCCAGTGTACTGAGTACAGAGCCACAGATGCTTTCACTGTAGTCTATTGTATATTCTTTGTTTTGATGCAGGTCAATTTGATTTCCTCTTTCCTCCAGCTTTGAACTAATCCTACAGATTGTTCCTTTGCTTAAAACGTTAACCTTAAGAATGTCACTTCTAAAAAACTAGTATTCAGCCACCTTCACTGCTCTACAATTGGACAAAAAAAAACATTTTCCCCTTGTTAGTGTGGATGCATTAATCATGAAGAGCCTTTTACCCTTTTCCAAATTGGTTTGCACTTGGGTTACATTCCAATGGCCTAATCTAAAATGATGTATTTCTTCATTGCTTCCAAATGTATTTTTTTGTGTGCCTCGTGATCCTGAATTGAAGAAAACAACAACAACCCAACACATGTTTCTGAATAGTTCTTTGCAAATGTTGTGGCTATTATCAATTTCAGTTTTCATCATACTTTTCTGCATACCGTCCTTAAGCCCACCGTGCTTGTTGTTGTGTCCCACAGGCAGCAGCAGGGGACTGGTCCAGGGTCGACTGTGGAGAAGAGACGGGGTGCTCGCAGCCTCGTGTTCCCAGGAGGGCGTCCTGAGAGTCAAAGCAGTCCCACAGCCTAGCAAACTTTAAGCACTTTAATTGTTTTAAATGTATAATTTATTTGTAAATGAAATCATTAACCTTTTTTTTTTTTTTTTTACATTAACATACAACCGGAAATTAATTGTATTACCATGCAATAAATAATGAGTAAGTTATAATGGATGAATACATGTCATTTGTTAGATGAGATCTTTTGACAGGTTTCTAAAAGCCCAAACTTCCACAGAGAAGAAAAGGAGTTAACATACTGTTAGTTTTATGCAACTACCAGCAGCGTGGGGTTGTGGGGTTATCTTAATGGGAATAAAGAGCCACCTGTTTAAGAGAAAAGAGCAGGTTAATGGAATGTGGAACAGGATTGAGAAAAGGAACAGCCTGATCCGCCAGTGGAGAGTGAAACATTGGTGAAATAGTTGTGTGTGTTTGTGAGACAGCCAACACCCTGAACCACCAAAGGAGAGTAAATACATGTCGTCATTAAAAAGAAGGATAACCTAGACAATGTACAGCATGTTTCTCAAGTGAAAAGATGGTGGAGCAGGGACAGGAACCTACAGTGTTCCACCTGTAATGATAACTAAAAATCTAATCTAATCTAATTTTTTTTAGGCCTAACACTAACCCTAACCTTAACCAGGCAACTCTGAGGGCACCAAACACCCATCTGACAACCTACCAT
Source organism: Ammodytes marinus (assembly GCF_949987685.1). Lineage (NCBI taxonomy): Eukaryota > Metazoa > Chordata > Actinopteri > Uranoscopiformes > Ammodytidae > Ammodytes > Ammodytes marinus. The sequence continues at coordinate 33,139,576 of NC_137233.1, forward strand.
TCCAATAAAAACATACCTGCCCACTTGAACAGCAACACATTTCTCAACAGAGGGAAATAAAAGGTTTATGTTGTTAATGACTTCTTAAATAAACCGGTAAGTATAATAAAAGCAATTTAATGTAGGAATGACTATTGAAAGATGTTTTGGTGATGAGCAATTCAAACTAGAGTAAAACGTGTGCCTACCAACCCCGTTCTCCACTATACAGTCCCCTCCAAAAGTATTGGAACATTGAGGCCAATTCCTTTATTTCTGTTGTAGACTGGAAACATTTGTGTTTGACACCAACATATGAATATGAGACAATAGATCAACATTTCAGCTTTCATTTCCAGGTATTTACATCTGGATCTGATACACAACTGAGAACATAGCATTATTAGTAAAGGAACACCACATTTTTAGGTGAGCAAAAGTATTGGAACAGATAGACTTAAAATAAATTAAAGTAAATAAGACTTAATATTTTGTTGCAAGTCCTTCGCTTGCAATAACTGCATCAAGCCTGTGACCCAATGACATCAAAAAACTTTTGCATTCTTTTGTGATGCTTTTCAAGGCTTTCACTGCAGCCTCATTCAGTTGTTGCTGCACAATGTTTACTTCAAAATGAAACAAAAACAAGAAGAATGACTGTTAAACTAATTATGGCAAAAATAAGGACTTCAGACAATAAAATATAAAATATATATATGGGGGGTGTACTTATCTAACACTATTCTCACATCTTGATATGAGGCATTGCCCAAGTCTTGGCAACAGTTTGAACTCATTTGCAGCCATTAGCTGTTAAATGTTAAAGAGCTGTGAGGCTCAAACCTTAACTGGCCCATTTTACCTGATGGCACAAGTTAGCTGATGTCACCCAATGGACTATGCAGATGTGTAGCCATAAGAAAACCACTTATCAGTGGGGCTTATCAGGATAAAATGCTTCAATTTGCAATGGGGCATTATTAAAACATGGATTTTTTAATAACACGTAGGATAGTTCTTAACACGATTTTAGTAGGCTAGTTTCAACTCCTGAGTAGTTGTCTTTGTTTTATGCAGGCCAATATATTTCGGCCCTCTGAAACAGTCCCATAGCTACTTACTGTAGTTTGGTCTGACTTTGCGAGACTACATAGGCCGATCTCCCAAAACCACAGAATTCTGACATGGTCGTTTAAGAAATAAAGTTATCAGTTAGGGTCAAATAACTTAATGCCAACTGAAATATATTAATCACTGAAGTGTTTGACCACTCCTGCCTATTTGCAAATCCAGGTGACGACTTTGTTTTGGCCGGGCACATACCGGCACATACGTATACGTCCGGATGCTGCTATGTCCCTTCGCATTTGAGTTCCGCCCTCTTTTCGATGAACACTGCACAACTTGGTTGTTATGCGGTTAGCGCCCTTGGTTACCACTTTCCACCCGCCATGCATCAATGCCTGGAGAGGAGAGCTTGTGAGGTACAATGAAAACAATGGCCAGCTGTTGATAGCAGACAACACAGGTACTTCAGCTCTCTATTAAATAAAATTAGTAGAAGAGAGAAAACGTTAAAGGCAAGCATCTATCGCTAACGTAACGTAACGACGCCTAGCTAGTAGCATTATGGCTAACGTAACATAACAGATAGCTAGCTAGCTAACTTAGCTACGTCAATAGACGCATATATCGTGACTTCAGTGTCAACTACTACAACCTGTGCAAGTTAATATTGGCTAATTACGTCAATTTAAGTCAGTGAATAGGCGCGATAACCATAGTTTGCTGAGATAGTATCAATGTATAAGGACATGTTATAGTTAGCTGTTGGAAATGGGATCTAACCTGGAGTTCCTACCTGTTTCCAGGTGTACGGATGCTATTAAGGCTTGACCTTTGGTGAGTGAATCTAAAACAGAATGGAGAAGGAACCGCACAACACTGTCGTCTTCAATGTTTCCAAAAGAGAACTGTTTACTACGAACAATGGATACAAATCCATGCAGAGAAGACTGAGAGCTCAATGGAAAATCCAGAGGTAAGCTCTCATCGCTGCCTTACAGCTACTTGCTTTAGCTCAAACAACTACATTTCCCATAGTTTAGATTTGATTAAGAAAAATGGTAATTTGTGCTCTCTCCCCCAGTATGAAGGAGGAGCTGTCCCTGGAAAGGCTGAAAGGTGTCAAGTTGTGGTTAACTGCAGGCCCCAGGGAGAAGTTCACAGCAACTGAGGTGATGTATAGAAAGAATAAAATAGATAGTGATTTGTAGAAGTAAAACATTGTTAACATGTTAAGATACTTTCCATATACCGATAATCGCATTTGGCATGGTACAAATGGCAAGCTCACCGGCCACTTCAAATATAGCGTGTTTACCTTGCCGCTTCTAAAATTCTGCCGTTGTCCCTTTCCTTTCAGCTGGAGGTCCTGAAGCAATATCTGGACGGAGGAGGAAATGTCCTGGTCATGCTCGGTGAAGGAGGAGAGATGAAATATGACACCAATATCAACTTTCTTCTGGAGGAGTTTGGAATAATGGTCAACAATGGTGCGTATCGATACATTGGTCAAATGACAGTTGAGATCTATTCAGCTACGGCTAAGTTTACAACTGTTGAATTGAATTATGTGCCGTTTTCCTTCTCTTAATCATTGCTGCAGACGCTGTTGTGCGAAATGTGTATTACAAATACTTCCATCCGAAGGAGGCGCTCGTGTCCAACGGTGTATTGAACAGGTTTGTAGTTAGAGCGTAGAATGTTGTTCTCACTTAAACACACCCACTGGTATCATTCTGATTTACGGCCATTTACGGCCATTCCTTTTTACTTTTTGGGTTAAATCTTTTAATCAACTTCAATAAACTACCGCTTATTTAAACATTTAAACCCTTTAAATGCCTTGTTTGTTAACATGATTTCAATGGTGTTGTTCCCCCACAGAAAATGAGCTGAATAATAAGTAATAAGCTGAAGTCACAACTTTCTGCCCTTTTTCTTTTTTAGAGAGATTAGCCGGGCTGCTGGCAAAGTGGTCACAGGAATCATTGAAGATGAAAATGTCGGAAACAATGCACAGTAAATGATTTTCTTCTATGTTCCCAATTTCTCCATAAAGTAATGCATTTATTCTTTTATTAAATGCAATTTTTTTTCTGTCTTTACTTAGGGCTCTCACATTTGTGTATCCATATGGTGCCACACTCAGTGTGATAAAGCCTGCCGTTGCCGTTCTTTCAACTGGCTCAGTCTGCTTCCCCCTCAACAGGCCTGTACTGGCCTTCCATCAAGGAAAGGTCAGAGCCATAATGGACTGTTTTTAACTCATAATACTTAGGAGTGTATACTGGTGGTGATGTTGAAATGTGTCTTACACATAGGAGGCTGGCAAACTGGTAGTGCTGGGTTCCTGCCACATGTTCAGTGACCAATACATCGACAAAGAGGAGAACAGTAAAATCATGGTGAGTCCAGTTTGACAGAGACTGGTTAAATTTAAGATATTTAACAAATCAGAAGAGTAGAAAAGCATTCTGCTCTTCTGTGCAATGTGTTAACTGTAATGTTTTGTTCACAAAAGCTTGGCGTACTTTTTAATTCCAGGATGTGGTGCTCCAGTGGCTCATGTCTGATAATATACAGCTGAATCAGATTGATGCTGAAGACCCAGAGGTGAGGAGGTGGTACCCTTGATGGGACGATGGCATCCCTAATGTTGTCTTTTTAAACAAGCCCACACATCAACCATGTCCTTTCTGTCCCCTAGATCACAGATTACACCATGTTGCCAGACACCGGCTGCTTGTCAGAACAGCTCAGGGTGTGCTTACAAGAGGGTGATGAAAACCCAAGGGACTTCACCTCGCTCTTTGATATGAATCTGTTCAATTTGTCAACAGACACTTTACCTCAAGTCATCAGGTGAGAATGCAGAATACAAGAGTGATATTCCCTCTTTATCACAGCCGTTTTTCCTCCAGATTTTAAAAATAAAAACTTTTCTGCAGCGCTTATAAGCAGCTGAACGTCAAAGACGAGCCACTCCAGCTGATCACACCACAGTTCGAGACCCCTCTGCCTCAGCTTCAACCCGCTGTAAGTGACAGTCCTGTATTCATGCCCCAGCCCAATGTATGTATTTAAAATTCAGAGTTGAGGTTTAAACACAAAAGTGAGCGTGGTTGTGCCTTTTTTATTTAGGTCTTTCCACCTGCCTTAAGTGATCTGCCGCCACCAATGCTGGACCTGTTCGATCTGGATGAAACATTCTCTTCTGAGAAAGTGCGCCTTGCACAGCTCACCAATAAATGCAAGTTCAAGACGTTTTTTAAGTGTCAAAATGTATTTAACTCTGTCTTTCATTGAATAACTCCACTACCTGCACGTATTGTGCGTGCACTGAAAGAAAACCTGTTAATACTAGGGCTGTCAAAATTAACGCAGGTTGATTAATTTCTGGAATTATCTGCGTTAATTCTTTTAACGCATGTGCAGAATGATCCGCCCTGTGCATCCCACCGGCTCTGCACTTCAGTCACTCTAACGTTGTGGCTGACCCAGGATCAGTAGCTGCGCGCGGCCAAACATAGCAGCACGTTAGCCCATGCCGTGTTTTAAACTGCTAACAGTCACGTCTGTGTCGCGGGCATAGATAGTATAAAATCAACTGCCGCGGGTGACAGTTGATGTCGGGAGCAACATTGTCCGTTCTGTTCAGAGCCCGCGAGGACACAAACGTCTGCAGTTTTCAGAGGTGTGTGTGATCGCTGACTCACACCGTCAAGTTTATACTTAAAGTAATGATTAAACTGTTTTCATTCACAGGCACAGACGATGATCTTGAATTTTATGTGCGGAAATGTGGTGAAATTCTGGGTGTGTCACCAAAGTTGGATAAAGATCAGAGGGATGCCAAGCACATCTTGGAACACATTTTCTTCCAGGTTGTAGAGTTCAAGAAACTCAATCAGGTGAGTGACCCTTTAGAAACCATCTACAAGAACAATTATGCATTGGAAGCCTTGCCTGAACATTGTTTAACATCTTTACAGGAGCATGATCTGGACACCGAGGCACGATTCACACCCATGTGATCGTAGAAGAACATGTTTAGGAATCAAACGCTGCCTTAAATCACTGTAAACTATATTTTAAAGCAGATTAGTATATTCTTTAGTTAAGGAACTGTTACTGTAGTTGTGGACTATGCATCAACAGATACTGTGTTGATTAGAAACTTTATATAAAATGAAATATTTTCTATTGTATTCTCATTCAGAAATAAATACACTTTAACCAAGTTGGATACTTTATTTAAACAATTTATAAAAAAATATATAAGACACATAATAAAATCTGCATTATACACATGGATCCTGTAAAACAAAATAACATGGGATTAGCAGATTTTGCCAGAGCATAAAATGACAAAAAGGGTTTACGTCAACTGAACATCTTACCTTCACATATACGTCCAGCATTTGAATATGGTGGAGTGCAGAGCCACGTCAGGGAGAAACCTCTGCTAGTGAATGCTGTGTAGACTGGGCTTTTGGATTCCACGTTTGCTCCAGGACGCTGCTGGACTCCATGCCAGGTTTTGGGCTGTTGAACTCCGATTTAATCGAAGACACGTCCCATGACATTTGAGAGTCACTGTAGGACTGGTCAAAAAAGGCAGCCTTTTGTTGCTTCTGAAGCAGCATGTGGGGAGTGGAGGACTTTCCCTGCAAAGGCACGGCCAGGTGGCAGTTGTCAGTCTCCTGAGCGTTTAGGCAAGTAAAGGCCGGACAAGGAGAAATGGGGTCGGGCGACAGGCACAGAGAAGCCAGGATGGATGGCCTGGTGTCGGATACATCTGACACTTTTTCGTTGGAGGCTCTGGATGTGGACATTAATTCCAGCGACAAAGCAGACAGCAAACTCTGCTCCCCAAAAAACCTCCTGTCCAGCGCCGATAGAGAGGAACACTCAAAGCTTTTCATATCTAGGAGGTAGAATTTAAGATACTGTTTAGAATCAAATTGTTTGATGAGATTAAAATGTATATTTAGAAGTAAACCACCTTTCTTACCTTTTTTGACTAAAGCTGTCTCCATTTTGTCTCTGGGCCAATGAGTGTCAACTGAGCTCCAGGTGGGTTTTAAACTGTTGAGGCTGCTTGTTAATTGACCCAGCTGGTTGCAAAGCAGGTCATTAGAGGAGGTGGGGCTCCACAAAAACATACAACCAGGGAACCAGCTAATTATAGTTTCCATTATTTTCCACTCATTAATAATTACATTAATCTAATGTAATACAATAGCCAGAAATTACATTCTAATTTTCCAGAGGCTAAACTTTTCTGAAAAAAATTAAAAGGTTATTTTGAATGGCTGGGTTCAAAACAGATTTAGTCACTTTTCAGAGAAAAGCAGAACATCTTTGAGAAATTCACACCAGAGATGTTTTATTTTTAGTTGATTGTTTGCTTATTGACTTATGGTTTTGATCTAATAAAACTGTGAAAGAAAGACATTGGATATTGAGAGTTTTTGTTTTCTTAATTATGACAAATATGTGTGTGCTTTGTGACTTCTAATTTTGCTTACACCACTAGAGGGTATACATGACAATATAAACGTGATGGCATTTTACAGTATTTAGTCAAAAAGTATTTGTAACCCCATTTATAGTAGAGATTTTATTTTGAAGCTCCTACCGGAAGTCCTATCTTGCTGCTTGACCCTGCGCGCATATCTAATGCGCAGCACGTCATCTTCCGCCTTCTACGACAGAGAAGCCTATGCAGAGAAGGGCGCGAGATAGAAATCCAGGAGCGCGGACAACCCTTGCGCCCCGCTCCAGTTGCTCGACAGAGGCTACATGACCAGCCAACACAACAGCACAGAGCCTCCAGCACCACCGGCCGATTCATTGAGACCACAATCGCACGGAATATAACGCTATCCTACCGAATATATATATTCATATGACGTGCAACGTTATCAGGACAAGTGACCGTCTGACCGTAAACAACAAAAACAGAGGGAAATGTCTTGGTGGCCGCGCGGGTAAGTAAGAAGCTGATCTTTGTTATCTGAATTAACAGTAGCATTAGCAGGGGTCATTTTAACTCTTCTGACAATGCAGTGTTACAATATGAGTGGCGTTAAGTTTGCTATGGTAAAAAGTGTGTCTTTTGGCCTCATGTTGTAGTTTATGAGTGCTGTACTGACTCTTTGCTATGCCGCCCTTTTCTGAAGAATCACGAATAACAAGTTGCAGTATTAGAATTGAGCGCCAAATAACTATAAACACATAAATATGTCTCAAACTACTGAGTGACATGACATTGCCAAACAGTATTTTAATGACAGGGAGCTAGTTGTCGCTAAGTCCCTGTTAACACAGACACACCGTACATAGAACCCCTTTCACACAGCTGACTTACTTTTCCTCGCCACAGCCCAAGGGCGGGTCAGTGGCTGTTTTTTTCCGCTCGCTGTCAGCATTTTAATCAATACTTTTTGTTTCATAGTGAGGATGGAGAGGAGGCCATGCAACAAGACACTGATTCAGATGTGGCAGAGCTGAGAGACGGTGGGAAAGTCAAGGTGAAATGGACACAAGAGGAGGTAATTGCCTGGACTTGTCCCCCAAAGTGTTTCGCATGTTGTCTCTATGCGTTTCCCACACTGTCAAAGCAAACAGTGGTCCTGTTAGGAGAGGGGATCGTAAACATGCTTGTTTGTTTATGTTTGCAGGATGACAAGCTCAAGGCGCTGGTTCAAAAACTGGGAACAAATGACTGGAAATGTATTTCCAGCCACATACCAGTGAGTGAATAACTCCTCTGTTGTCTACAGTAAAGGCCTCTTGACTATTCTATTATAATAATAATAATAATAATAATAATAATCATTATTATTAATATTATTATTCTATTCTATTATGTTAACACAAACCTCTTTTCAGTGCGTTGAACCTTCTTCTGCTTGTTTTTACTTTGCTTAGAGTCACACTGAGCACCAGTGTCTGCACCGTTGGTTTAAGGTCTTGGATCCAGAATTGGTTAAAGGTCCTTGGACCAAAGAGGAGGATGAGAAGGTAGGTGACTCACTAAGAACTAGGGCTGGCTATTGTTTCAAATCAATTCTATTAAAACAGATACCTTTTGTGAGGGAATTTTGGGTTTTTAGTTGTAATATTAATGGGAAAGATTGAGAGGTCATATATGCCTATCTTGTGTGTCTGTCTCTCAGACTCTAGGTCAGCCTTGGAGCCTGTTAGGAGACACTTAGGTCAGTTGTATAGATAAAGTCTCATCTCCTAAGACTCCAGAATGTTATGGTTCACTGTGTTCAGCTCTGAACCAAAACATTGGTACGCTTGGTGCCCGAGCCGGGGAGGTGATAGAGATAGCTCGAGGTTAAAACACAGCTCTAAGAATGAGTTTGTCAGAATTGAAGTGCAAGTCACGAGAGTTGCAGTCCGGTTCTCCTTGGCCAAGTCTGTAATATATATCGCTTCATAATTCATCCAAGTCTCCTGAAATATTCTTCCACCTGAGTTGACCTCCAACCTTAAACAGAACTTCCATCACACCTTTGACCTGGATACTGGTTCCTGAACAATATGTTTTTCAATAGCAATTTTGCTAAATCTGTTTTAACAAGATGAAGTTACACATTATGGTAAAAGTTTATTTTTTTATATTTTATATTATTTTAGCCCTTTGGCATTTTAAAATATCAATTACAATAAATAACACTTAAAAAAAACCTTAAATCGAGCTAACTGCGTTCATATTACCACAACGCCCGATCTCCTGATCCACTGCAGCTTCTAAAAAAATATACAAGGAAAAAGGGAACGAGATGTAAACGATACATCGAACACAGTGATATCCAGTATAATTCAGATTGTATCCTCCCCTTGTTCCCTCAGGTTATAGAGCTGGTGAATCTCTACGGCAACAAACAGTGGGCCACGGTGGCCAAGCATCTGAAGGGCCGTCTGGGGAAGCAGTGTAGAGAGCGCTGGCACAACCACCTCAACCCCAACGTCAAGAAGTCGTCCTGGACCGCAGAGGAGGACCTGGTCATCTACAAGGCCCACTGTCTGCTGGGAAACCGCTGGGCTGAGATCGCCAAGCTGCTCCCTGGAAGGTCAGTGCTCTGTCACTGCTATCTATGGTTCGGCTCACAGGTTGAGTTTCAAAGTCTAAATGTATGCTGTACCTTATTAGTTGTGTGTTAATTGTGTTTGTTTCTTCTTATTTGTATATAGCAAATGTTTCTATTGTATATCTTTGTAATTTTTTTTGTAACATCAACCTGCCTAATGGACTACAGATGGAAATCAGCCCCCGGGCTACAATCTGGCATTTTTACGTGTAATGCTTTACATGTTCATTAAAGCTGGGGTGGAGGATTTGGAGAGAAAATGGCAGTTGGGATAGAGATTTGAATCCAAATACCTCAACCGCTCCACTTGTTCTCTTTTGTCCCTCTCTGACACGCTCTACACCAGTGGTTCTCAATTATTTTCGCGCCCCCCCTAATTAGATATTAGATTATAAAATTAGCTGAGATAACTCAGGGTTCGACATAACCAATGGCCTGGGGCCAGTAAAATCATATGCAGGGCAAGTTGATTGGCCAGTCACTGTCCCGCCCGGGCCAGTAACGGCCAATCACAGTTCAGTATCTTTTTGTAGACTACATCATGGTTCATTGAAATGCGCGTTGAGAGTCTTAATGAAAGCAGTGTTTATCAATATAATAAACATAATGTATTTTTGAATGAAAGGCCAGTGGAAAACCGATGCGTGGGCGTTTTGACAGGCGGAGCAACAAGCGGGCGCACTCTCGCTCCGTTGGCAGAGCTGCCTACCGTCCGCCTGCGAGTCGACAAATCAATCGACTTACTTTGCCCCCTTTCTTTCTTCCCACAGCAGAGGTTGAGGTGCAGAAAATGAAGTGATAACTGCGCTTTTACTTTAGCTGCCGCCGTAATGTTACAGTATTTGCATCAAAGCCCCAATGGTAATACAAATGAGAGGCTTTATTTAAACGCTGTGAATGCGTCTCCGGTGATTGTGTCGGTTGTAGACAGAAACGAACGGAGGGACTCTGATCACTGGACAGTTCCTATAGTCGCGCAGTTTGTCTGCCGACATGGCTGTGTTTTCATGATCTACAATCAGATCGCGGAAGTCTTTCCCAGTGAAACCGCTAACGGGGAGAATATCCCCGGTTATTATTTTAGCCACAATTTTTTTTATTTTATTAACCTTTATTTTTCCAGGAATATACTCATTGAGATTCAAAATCTCTTTTTCAAGAGAGTCCTGGCCAAGAAGGCAGCATAAAAACATAAAAGTTTCACATTAAAAAACAAAATTTCACACTTAAAACAAGACACAAAACACAATAAAAAGTAAATAAAAATAAAATAAAAAGTCACAAAGCATCAATCTCATTGGCAGTAAGTCAGTGTTCAGTAACCGGGCATGTACAGTTTGCGGTTAAATAGTCCTTAATCCTGCTTTTGTAATTGTTCATGGTGATAAGGGATTCACGTTTAAGGTGTTCCTGTAGCTTACACCATGATGAGGGGGCAAAAGATTTAAAGGCACTTTCACCAAACGCAGTGCGAGTCCGAGGAACGTTATACATAATCAAACTGCTAGACCGAGTGATACGAGCACTGTTTTTAGGAACCATTAGAGAACACAAATAAGGAGGCAGATCGTACAAAATTGCCTTATAAAGGAACATATACCAGTGTTCCATCCTACGGGTGTATAAGGAAGACAGACCAACTTTCTCATACAATTTACAATGGTGCGTTCGGAATCCAGAGTTTGAGACAAACCGTATTGCTGCATGGTACACAGAATCTAGCAATTTCAGAGATGATGAGTTTGCGTGCATATATAAAATATCACCGTAATCAATAACAGATAAAAAAATGGCTTGGACAATTTTCTTCCTGGCACAAAAAGAAAAACAACATTTATTTCTGTACAAGAAACCCAGTTTCATTCTTAGCTTTTTTAGTTTCACAAACTCCGCAGTTCTTCTAGCGGGGGCTCACTCACTGGCGAGATCTCACTGTGAAATGCTGCTTTGCTCGGACGAAGGCATTGTGTGTTTCTAAGGTGATTTAACATCATCATAGCCTTAGACGAGCGTTTAACATTATGCTGCATATTTTGCACTGCATTGTTTTTTATCAATAGTTTGAAAAAATGGTCCCACACCGGACTCTTATGTGAAGCTGACACTTCATGGAGAAGTGACACTCCTGCAGCGCGCTCACGACCAGACGTGAACTCGCATACACGGTGAAATCAAGCCCCAACCTCAGTGATTTTTACCAGCATCCTATAAGGAAGTGACCACAACTGTAGTAACCGGAAGTACCACTGGGGGGTGGTGCCAAGACCGAGCAGTTTTTCTTTAACTCACTTGTTAGACAGGCTGTTTTTAAAGTCTTATTAAACCTATTTACAGCCTGGGCCACGAAACCATTTTAGTCTTTATGTTTAGGTCATATCTCCATGACAACAGTGAGGGGGGTGAATTTTTTTTGGACCACGCTAGTTTTTATTCTTTTGGAGATTAAAATGTATTGGCGCGATCTCTTGAGTGACAGCTCTCCGCACGTTGTCCCTCACTTTGCCTCGGAGGTATACGTCAGCGATCTCCCTCCCCCTCACAAAATGGCGACGCGCACAAACCAGGATTATTGGATGCCGTGTGAATAACTGAGGTCAGCCCGGATGCTACATCCATATTATTTACTATCTATAAGTGAAATGAGCAATATCAATATTCCATATCATTAACTAAAAGAAAAATAACCAAATCTATGTGCAGGGCCAGTGAAAATGTACATGGGGCCAGTAAAACTCGGATCCACTGGCCCGGCGGGCCAGTAGGAAAAAAAAGTTATGTTGAACCCTGTAACTTCTGCAGCAACTTAAAAAAAAATCGAAGTTCAGTTTATTAGCTCAATTTGTAACATTTAAACAAGACTACTCAGTCTGTGTGAATCTCAGGAGAAACGAGAGAAAATGATTCACTGAGGTTTGCATTTCATTCAAAACATTTTTAAACTGTAAACATAGTTAAGGTGGTGTTTTTTTATTATTATAGGCCAATATGCCTTCTGTGATGCGATAACCTATAATTCATTAATGTTATTATTAGTCTACTTGCTTGATTTCTTTTTAAATAGCCTACAGAGACACATGTGGACATTTATTTACTGCAAATCGTGGCCTTTCGCGCAGTTATGACCATACACAAGCACACATCCCGCTGGCTAGCAAAAAAAAAACTCACATTTAAAGGTTCAGTAAGGGGAATGGTCAGTTTAGCTAACTTCCTGTCAGTGACTGCAGTTAGCAGTCCCCTCCCTCGTCCCCACGTCACCACATTAATGCACGAGTTATCTAGCATCATCTTCAAGCAGCGAGTTATCTAGCATTATCTCAGATCCATAAGTGTGATAAAACATGATGAAAACCATCAAAACAGACATTGGGAAGGATTTTTACCTGCTTCGCCATTGTAGGCGCATACACATTCACCCGTCTGTCGCTCTGCACGTGCACCGGCAGTGAGACGGGTGCCGGTTTGTAGCGTTCTCTCTTCTGATTGGTTATCAGTAGTGGGATCCCCGAAAAGTTTATTTGCCGATTACATGCAGAGCGAGTGACTGAGAGATCGGCTTTATGAAAGTGCACACTATATAAGTGATCACTGTATGAATAAAGAGCGATTTAACAATTATATTAACATAACTAAATCGCTTACTTCACCTTTTAAGAGCTGTAATGGTGAAACTGTGGTATTTTTGCTAAATAAATGTTACTATATTGTCAGAATATCATATGGGCCCATGCCTAGTGCCAACAACGTGTGTGTGTGTGTGTGTGTGTGTGTGTGTGTGTGTGTGTGTGTGTGTGTGTGTGTGTGTGTGTGTGTGTGTGTGTGTGTGTGTGTGTGTGTGTGTGTGTGTGTGTGTGTGTGTGTGTGTGTGTGTGTGTGTGTGTGTGTGTGTGTGTGTGTGTGTGTGTGTGTGTGTGTGTGTGTGTGTGTGTGTGTGTGTGTGTGTGTGTGTGTGTGTGTGTGTGTGTGTGTGTGTGTGTGTGTGTGAAAAAAAGCCGTTCCATCTCCAAAAGTTGTCCTATTTATTCACAGGACGGATAATGCGGTGAAGAACCACTGGAATTCTACCATCAAACGCAAGTTGGAGATGGGCTTCTATGCCGGCGAGGTCTTCGGTCCAAATGAACTGGAAGAGCTTTTGGCCCGTGTTAATAAAGACGCGCAGGTGGGCTGTCTTTCAAATGAAGTTATCTGCTAAAGGGGGACGCAGTACTGAACTGTTCAAAAAGTACTGATTTTATTTATTATTATTTTTACACAGACGTCTAGTTGCACTCGAGATGGTTCGGACAAAGAGCCGGAGCAGAATACACACCCTAAAGTAAGCGTCAAATCACGTCAATTTGAAAGAACAATTCATCATAATTGAATCTCAATTCGAATCCAGGGTGTTCTTTGAATGCTTTGATCTCTGTCAGCGCGTGTGTTATAAATACAATCCGCAGACAGAATATCTTTATTATACAGCAGTCATTGTGGGTTTATTTAATGTCCATATCGTCACATTTTTCTGCATTTTTAACCACCAGTTGCAGGGCACGCCAGTCTCTGTTAAAGAAGAACCCAGTGAAGATGGACCATGTAAGGGTGCGTCCTATCCAAAGGACAGCCCAAGCCCCAAGTCTGAAGCAGACACCACAGGGGACATGAGCGTCTCCAGCTGGGTGGTGGACAGCTCCGGCTTCCTCTCCCCCACTGGCCCGGCTCTGAAGGAAGTGCTGGACCTGGTGGATGGAGTAAGTAGTGTCTCTCCACTAACCAATGAATCAGGGATGCAAACAGCTCACTTTTTTGATGGCCAAATGGCTCACTTGTGTGATTCATGCAAATCCAAGGAGTTTTTGTTTTTGGAAGGGGGGGGAGAGGGTCAGAGACTAAAACAAAAAAAATACCAGTATATGTGATATGTTTGCACCAGGAACCCGAATGTTGTCTTTTCCCTCACTGAAAAATAGACATGTCCACCATAAATCGATGCAGAAAAAGCACAGATTGGAGTATAGAAATCCACCAGAATGCAGGAAATTAAGGGTGTATTCACACATGCCGTGTTTAGTTTGGTTGAAACGAACTCAGATGCACTTCTGCCTTCGGTGCGCATCTTTCAGACATGTGTGAATACAGCAATCGCACTCGGGTGCGGACCAAACAAACGCTCCGAGACCCAGCTGAAGAGGTGGTCTCGGTGCGTTTCCAAACGCACTCTGCTGCAGTTCGTTTGTGGTGTGAATTTGTTCGGACTCGATCCGACCCAAATGCAGGAGGCACTGTGCCTTTTCTTTCTTTTCTTTTTTAATAAATAGCCGTCAGCTTCACATTATGGGAAAGTGTTGTTGTCGCCATTGTTAGGAAGATTAGTTGTGGTTTGACCGGGAGCCTAGAACAATATAAATGCTGAATGTGTTCAGCGATCAGCGATCAGATGAAGGAGAGGGGCGTCTCTCGCACAGTGCCAACAGGTTCACGCTGCGCAAGAAGTGTGTGTTTTTATTTTGCTCCCCATGTACGGGATGTGTCAGTTTGGACCTGAACTGCGCCGACCCAGCTGATACACAGCTTAATCAGCTGAGTGTCAGCTTGAGCCTATTCTTCTCGCGTGACGCGCATCCAGCACCAAAAATACAGTAAAAATTATGTTTCACATCGTAGGCTACAAGCCACATAACGTGGCATTGACATAAGGCTACACATTATAACCATATGAAACAACAATAATTTGATGTTTTTCCTCTTTATTTATAGGTTAGATGTAGGCCCTTTTATTATTTTTAGCCCCATATTATATCAATGATATATATTTCGCAGTTTAAACTTCGTGCTTCCTGTTTCTCTCCACCCCAGAATGTCTGTCCAATGAATGAATGAGCTCAGATCACGTGTGGTTTTGCTTCGTAATGCTGGTTCACTTGCAAAAGGGGCAATATGAAAGTGGACCACACCAAACAAAAAAAATCAAAACTCTATTTGGTCTGGACCAAAGCAAGTGCACTAGCGGACTTTCCCAGTGTGAATACACCCTAAGTGTTTGACACTCAAAAATTCCAATTCCATACCACCCCCCTACTCACTTTTTTGACCCCTCACCTGTTTGCATCCCTGATGAATAGACTGACCCGCTGCATTAAAGGGATAGTTCAAGTATTTTTGAAGTGGAGTTGTATGAGGTACTTAGTATGCATAGTTAGTGCATTACCTTATGGAGATGGCGGTTCAGCGCATTCATTCGGGGAGACGTCGTTGAAGCAGAAGTCAGCAATATATACGGTAATTTTCGGACTATAAGCCGCGACTTTTCCCCCATTTTTCGACCCCGTTATTACACAGCACAGTATATGTTCTGTAGCTACTAGGGATAGGCGTTAGTAATCGAGTACTCCTCGTTTCAAATGAACTCGATTGGTGGTTTAAAATGTTATATACGTGTACAAAACGGATAAAATAAAGTTTATCAAAATTAAATATTTTGATGCAAGTGCAATAAACTGAGCGTTGTTTCAAACAGCAACTGCAAATAACTGCCACCTCCGTGCCACCGCAGCGCAGCCTGTGTTCTCCACAGCACCGCGGAGCTGAACATGGTCTCTCCTTTCTCCAGAACATTTTCAGGAATATAACTGTCCAATTATTTCAAAGCAGATGATAAAGTTACGTTTATAAAAAGGGGAGACGACACCTGTTACTCTCAGTTAGTAATGAGTAGACTCCAGGTGAGCATGCAAGGTGCTCTCCGCTTGGAAAGTAAAGAAGAAGCAAGGCTTACTTCAGACACATTCGCTCCGAGCCAACAACAGTTAAGAAGCCTTCAAAAGGGAATATGGGGATAAGATTCAAAAACCGACCGGTGTAACGTTCCGTTAATGAGGAATTAGTTGCGGTAATTATTCACGGACACGGAGTGAGCATATACCATATACAACTACTAAGTCTACTGCTTTGGTGAGTTATTTATATGTATTTAAATTGTAGGACAATCATTTGACTTAGGCTATTTTTTTTTGTTACAACTACAGCCCATTCTTTTTTTTCTCTTTTTTTCTCCCCACCGCAGACCTACTCGATCGGTTTAAATTGTGGCCCGTCTATTTAATTACTTTCAGTAAGCGCTTTATTGCGGTGAACCGTTGTTCTGCAGACAGATGCGTTGCGTTCTAAAAATAGAAAAAAAGTTTAACGAGGAATCGATTGATCCTCGAGGAATGCATGCGATCACTCGAGTAGCAAAAACACTACTCGTGTCCATCCCTAGTAGCTACTATTGCACTAAATGGTAACACTTGAATACGTTATGCAAATATGCAACTTGTTTGTTGAAATGTTAATAAATGGGAGCTTCCTCAAGCAGCCATCTCTTTCCCAACAATCCCCTCTGTGCACAAACTCTTACATATGGTAATTAAACATTATAACACCTGCGGCTTATAGTCCAGTGTGGCTTATAGTGCGGAAAATACGTTACTGTTGCATGGGGGCCAGCCAAAAAAAGTATAAATGCTTACCTAAAAGCTAAATATCCGTTAAACTGTATGCTAAATGTAGGTTTCTTTCATTCCTGATTGACAGAATGATAAGCCGCACTATACCGTCAGATGAAGTTTATTTTTGCACTTTTTCAAGCATAGTTCTGCCAAAACTCACAGAAAAAATGTATATATTTCTGAGATTTTGTTCCATAGTTTGAGACTCACTGTTGTAGACAATTATATCCAGTTAACAATTTAACAGACTCTTCTGCTTCAGGACTTGGAAGGCTGGTGTAACCTAGCAGCCTTTGACCTGCCCGAGGACAGCCCCAGCCCAGAGCGCCACCAGTTCCGTCTGGAAGGCAGCGCTTTGCAGGAGCTGAGCAAAGGCAGCAAGGGGGAACTCATCCCCATCTCCCCCGGAGGTGTCACCCCTCCCTCCATACTCAACCGCCGAAGCCGCAGACGCATCCACCTGTCCCCCGATGCCAACAACTCCATGACGCCCAAGAGCACGCCCGTCAAAATCTTGCCCTTTTCTCCGTCCCAGGTTAGTCCCTTTTTAATCCCTGTAAGAACTGAATTCAGGGTTCCAAACTGTCGTGAGAGTCTTGGAAAAGTTATGATATTTGTAAAAACAGTATTTCAGACTGGGAAATGGTTTGGAATAAGCTTAATGTTTTGATTAACACTCATTTTGGCTAGTGTTTTACTTTTGTTTTCAATCGCTTGAATATCTCCTCATGATCCGCTACGTCTCTCTCTCTCTCTCTCTCTCCGCTGTGTGTTAATCAACAGGCTAGGCTCTGTAAACTGGCATGTAAACAAAGGGGGCCCACCGTAGTTAGCCTCTTTATGGACAGGTAGCGGATCGTGAGGAGATATTCACTGATGTAGACAAACATGGGTTTTGACTCCACCTTTTAACAAGAACGCCTGGGAAGTGTGTGTTTTAATAACGTTTGGCTTTCAAACTACAAATATAACACATGGCTAAAGAGAAAAGTAGTAAGAGCCTCATTATTGAGTTTTACTATTGCCAAACAACAGGCCTACCCACTTTAATCTACTTAAATAAGGTTATGGAAATTGAGTTCAATGTCTTGGAAAATTCATTCCAATTGTAATTGCTCGTAATGTTAAGTGAGACAGTCCACTAACTAACTAACCGGTGTGGTTTCAGTTTCTCAACATGTGGACCAAGCAGGACTGTATGCTTGACCTGGAGAACCCGTCCCTCACGTCCACGCCGGTGTGCAGCCAGAAGGCCCTGGTGACCACGCCACTACAGCGCGACAAGACGCCACTCACTCAGAAGGAGAACTCAGCGTGAGTGCTCGCTAGCTAGTAATTAATGGCTTCCAGTATATTCATTATGTGCTTCCATTTTGGAAACCCACTTGTCCATTCTTACTTGGCAAATATGGACAGGTAAACCTAACAAACCTCGATTGGAATTGTTCACATTTGGTTCCATGGTCCCCCACGGTCATGAAATTCCTGGAAAAGTTATGAAATTTGGAAATGAAAGAAAAAAAAAATCGGGCCTAAAGAAATGGTTTGGAATTAACTGAATGTTTTTGAAATGTACACTAAATCTCGCTATTGTTTTAAATACAGTGCTGTGTGAAAGTTTGTGAACCCCTTGAACCTTTTGTAATTGTATTTATTTTTGTTTTTATCAATACCAGTATTTTTTTAAATGAAATAACAGATGTTTGTTTATCAATTCAACATTTTTCTTTTCCAGAAATTGTTAAAAGACATCAAACAAATGATTTGCCAACTGTTGTATGTGCAAAGGTTTGTGAACCCTGAGCTGCATTGCTTAAATCGAGCAAGGTAAACACAATCAGGTGGGCCAAACTGATTGATGAAATAGACCAATGTAATGAGAGATCTTTAGGGAAGAAATTGGGTGGCACTAGATAAAACAGAGATAAAACCAGGTCAGTTTAGGCTCACCAAAGTGAACCCATACAGGTCAGACATGCTAAAAGGGGAAAAAATCTCAGAGGATCTCAGGAATAGAGTTTTGATGTTGCACATTTGTCTGGGGACAGCTATACATTCATATAAAAAAAATTGAGCTCCATCGGTCCACCGTGAGGCAAATAATCTACAAATGGAGAGCTTTAAGAGTGACTGAACATCTGCCTAGAAGTGGACTTCCTTCAAAAATATCCTCAAGCGCCACAAGAAAAGTAATTTTTTTCAGGTAAAAGCCAACCCAGACATTACATCTGGAGATTTGCAGACCATTTACCACCACGTTCTTCACTTGGGAGAAGGTTCTCTTGGTGGTAGGCAGAGTTGCGTTCTTGCCCAAACATGGTGGTTTTGGTGACCAAATAGTTAAATTTTGGACTAATCTGTCCACAAAATAAGACTTCAGGTATCTCCAGGTGCTCTCTGGCAAAGTTGTGACAAGCAGTTTTGTTCTTTTTTGAGAGCAGAGGCTTCTTCAGCAACCCTCCCATGAAAGCCATTTTGACTGAGTTTTCTTCTTATTGTGGAACCATGCACATCTGTCCCAGATGCTGCAAGAGAGGTCTGCAAATCACTAGATATAGTTTGGGTTGGCTTTTAACTGAAAAATCACTTTTTTGTGGTACTTGTGGATATTTTTGAAGGAAGTCCACTTCTAGGCAGATGTTCAGTCACTCTTAAAGCTCTCCATTTGTAGATGATTTGCCTCACGGTGGACCGATGGAGCTCAAACTTTTTTTAAAAATAATTTATAGCTGTCCCCAGACAAATATTCCTGAGATCCTCAGAGATTTGTTTCCCTTTTAGCATGTCTGACCTGTATGGGTTCACTTTGGTGAGCCTAAACTGACCTGGTTTTATCTCTGTTTTATCTAGTGCCGCCCAATTTCTTACCTAAAGATCTCTCATTACATTGGTCCATTTCATCACTCAATTTGGCCCATCTGATTGTGTTTACCTGCTCGATTTAAGCAATGCAGCTTAGGGTTCACAAACTTTTGCACATACAACAGTTGTCAAATAATTTGTTTTATCTGTTTTAACAATTGATTTCTGGAAAAGAAAAATGTTGAATTGATAAACAAACATCTGTTATTTCATATAAAAAATACTGGTATTGATAAAAATGAATTAATAATGGTAAAAATAAATAAAATTCCAAAAGGTTCAAGGGGTTCACAAACTTTCACACAGCACTGTATGTTCATACATTAGAATTCTAAATGAAATGCCTAGGGTTTCTTTTTAATAATTCACTTCGTCTTTTGAACAACAAGTATAATGCATGGCTCAAGAGAGATGCATTAACAGACTCATTATTGAGCCATATGATATAATACACGCCAAAAAAAGGTTATGGAAATTGGGTCAAATGTCATGAAATTGTCATGGAAAAAGATTTAGAAAAACCATTGGTAAAGATGTGTGTGAACCCTGTTGTTTTCATGTAGATTCGTCACACCAAACCACAAGTCAGATCTGTGTGGGACCCCGCGGACTCCCACACCGTTCAAAAATGCCATGGAGAAGTATGGCCCTCTGCAGCCTCTGGTGAGTGTGACTGTCAGGGAGAAGCAGTCTGGGGCTGGTCCATCTCACTGTCAGGGAGAAGCAGTATGGGGCTGGTCCATCTGACTGTCAGGGAGAAGCAGTATGGGGCTGGTCCATCTCACTGTCAGGGAGAAGCAGTATGGGGCTGGTCCATCTCACTGTCAGGGAGAAGCAGTATGGGGCTATGGTAACCCTGCTCCCAGAGTAAAAGTCGGGAAGGAACGTCGTTCCTGCTCAGATTTTCAAAATCTATGAAATGTTTGTTATCGGTAGTCAAGGGAAATCTCACTGTACACTGTTTTTAAAGAACTCTAGTTTTTCTGAGCGAACCTGAACGCACCCCCCCCCCCCCCCCCAATCTGCACTGTGCATAAACTGCTGCTATTTTAGATTTTTAAAAAAAGAGGGGCTTGACAGGGCCCAAATGATCAACATGCCGGTTATGATACATTTCTGCTGAATTGGCCAGCCCTCTTAGTGGATTGAGTTTAAAGTCATCAACACTGCAGTAACAGCTGCTCCTCCTCTGCTGTGTTCCCTCAGCCTCAGACTCCAAACCTGGAAGACGACATAAACGAGGTCATCCTAAGAGACGGTGGGATCGACCTGGTCGTCGTACGCAACACCACGCCTGAGCACAGGCGCAAAACAATGGTAACTATGAGTCAGCTTTAATAGTTAAAGGTGGGCTAAGCCGTTTTGGAGAAAATCACTTATTGTCAAATCAGTGAATAACTCTAAACCCTCAATCGGAGCTGACTGGTATCACAACGGTGGTTATCAACTTCCATTTTGTTAGCCTCATAGCATAATTGCCTAAATCATATTAGCATTCAAGAACCTTGTTTCTCTTAATTAAACTTGAATGTAATGTCAATTTTTTCTGGCATTATCATTTGAAGCTATTTTATTTAGGCCTATTTATTTTATATAAACAGATGTCATTAGACAGGAGATTTTGAAACACAAAGAGAAGCTGTCTGAGTTCCACCAGACTGCTGTTCAGGTTGAGGAATCCGGCATTCTTACATGTTTGGTAGCTCAAATAAATATGATGTAAATTAAATCAGAGCGTCTTCCGTGTCTGGAATTGCATGTATTCTTGAGTCTATAAGGTAAAAATAATATAATAAGCTAAGATAACCGTGTTTGACTTGTGAAATGGGGGACTTGAAGAACATTTTGATTTTGTCTGTACTATATTAGGTAATTGTACTATATTAACTAGGTATAATTGCATTACTAAAAAGACTAAAATACAAATGTCATTGACTAAGACTAGACTTAAATGTCATCAGCTTTTGCTGACTAAGACTAGACGAAAATAGTCACAGATAATTCTGACTAAGGGAAGACTAAAATGCTCAAGACTTTTAGTCAACTGAAACTTGACTAGACTAAAAAGAGTTTAAACGTGACTAAGACTAATAAAAACTAAAATGACAATTTGACACAAAGACTGGACTAAAACTAAACTTAAAACAGGCCGCCAAAAACAACACTACTGTCCGCGTCCCCATGAAAGGGGGGTTTGGACGCGTTATTTGACTCTCCTTCCGCACAAAATGGACTAATGCCGCTTACTTCACTCATTCAAGAGGGAGTTTGTCAGTCTGAATTATCACAGAACAGCAGAAAACAGAGCTGAAAATAAAACTGTTGGAGCAAATAAGAGAGTGGAATTCTGTTAGAAAATAACTTCATTGATTCATTTATTTTACCGATTGTTCACTCGGTGCGTAACATGACATTATTAAGCAATTAAACTTCAAACTTGAATCAGCAGAATTAAACACTACACCATGTCATTGACTTAGACACTACATAGGCTGTAAATACTTTGCTATATTTAAACACTGTAGTCCCACTGAATAATGTCATCCTGTATGTCTGACACTGTCCTATAATGAATGGTAATTAATGTGGGAATCACTTTAGTTTTGGGACCACATCAAAATGAAAATAATTTTGAATTATTTGTGATAAATACTAGGGCTGTCAAATTAATGCGTTAATTTCAATTAATTAATCACAGAAAAATTAACGCAGATTAATCGCACTCCTATATTGCCCTTTGACCCGGTGCAAAAGAGGTGAGGCGAAAGCGGAGCTGCACCTGTAGCTTGCGGACACGACCCGCACGGGATTAAAGAGTAAAGAAAGAAGCAGGGGAAAGGGGCCGAGGGCTTTATGGATGTGTTATGGGCTGCTCCGGGCAAATAAGCATGAAGGTAGGAAGACGTCTTGTGTTATTCTCCGCAGGGTCTGTGCATTATTGATTTAGTGGGTGCCTAATTAACAATGTAGGTTCAAAACAGTAGGCCTATCTCTCAATCTTCCTCCGTTTCTCACTTTTCTTTGCTAGTTGCGATCGTCTCAACGGACACCCGCCCCCTCTCACTCTTCCTAGCATATGCCTGTCTTTTTTCCTCCTTTGTGTGTGTGTGTGCGTCATTTAGCCTGCTTGTTTTTTTTTCGGCACTAGTAGTTCCTAAATGTATTTAATGTAGAAGCCTGGCTGAGGGGAGGAGACAGAAGTTACGAGAAACGGAGAGACAGAGAGAGAAACGAACGGTAGCCTATAGGCCTACAGTTGTTTATAAACAGGCATAAAAGTGTCATATAAGTGTGCGATTAATTTAGATGAATTAATCACAGAGCCTGTAATTAATTAGATAATTTTTTTTAATCGCTTGACAGACCTAATAAATACACAATAAACTTATTAGCCTAAATATAAAGTCTGTGCTGTCTGTTTAATATTTTGGACAAATATGACTCTACTGTGCAGCAGCTTCAGTGAACCTGTGAGTCAGCTGTCACCTGTCACGTCCTAAACCTGACGCTACTTATTAAAAAAACACACACAGTGGACTAACTTTCTTTACTATCCAGTGTGTGTAAATGGCCAGGTCTTACAAACATGTTCAGTTAGAGGAAGAACAACGTTGTGAGTATCGCTGCATAGGCCTACAGTAGGCTTTTTTTATCATTTCTGCAACAATAACTAAATGCATGTGGCAAAAAACTGCAGAGCAATGTTACAGTTCACTCTGCTGTACATTCACGGCTTCGTTTCGTTCATTAACGTACTACGGATCAATACGTTTATTGGTTTAACGAGTTCCCTCAAATAGAATCTAGTCCTAGATCGCTCAGAAAATATTGTCAGGTCCACCAGATTTCCAAATTAGTAGTTTCCTTAAAGGGCAGTGCTTTGAGAGACAAATTTAAATCTCTGGACAAAAACTGGTCTGAGCAGGTTATGCTGGGCTTACACTACACGACTTTTCACGTGTTTGACAGTCACTGATACTCTTCCAATGTTTGACTGAAATCACAGGAGTCTTTCTGGAGTTGTGGCGCGCCCCCGTAATCTCAGTCGTTTGGTGTATGGTGGTCTTCCGACCCGATTTCACTCTTCTTCCCGTCTTGACGTTCCGACATTATCAAACAGGTTTGATATTATCGTTAGTCTTAGGGGGTTGGCTCAAGCGAAATGACGTAAACACTGTCACACTCTCTCCTGCACCAAACACGACGCAGGAGGAGCGGCATTAGTCGCGACCTGTGTCCGCCTGGTGAGGCACTTATTTCAGACACTTTTACCTAGCAGTCTCGGCTGGAGAACCAGGCTGACATGCGCAACCTAACACTTTACCGTCAAATACAGGGTTAGGAGTTAAAGTTATTGGGGGACGAGATCAGCAAATAAAGATGGTCAAATAACTACAGGAAGTCCCCCGCTCAGAATATTGAATTCACTTTTTTTTTTTTTTATAATCACAATCGCTTTTGCGGAAATAATATTAATCTCAAAATGAATCTAGTTGTAGTCTTGCAATATGAGACCCCCTGTCTTTTCAAAATCTCACTCTGTGACTGAAAACTAATGACTAGTTGTCTTCAGGTGTGAGTTGATTGTCTTTAGATGTAAGAGGGTTTCAGTCTTCAGTCTTTTCAAAGTCCTCTAGTGTAAGCCCAGCATTAGCCGTGCAGCCTCTGTTACCACGGTGATCTAGCCAGGTAAAAAGAATGCTACCTTTCGTGATACTGACAACTCTGGCTTTAGACTGAACAGACCTCGCTCAGCCGTGCTTGTAGTACACCCCTCAGATTTAGTTTCAGCGTTCAAACAGTATGGACAGGTAGTGGGTCGTGAGGAGATATTCACTGAATTTGACTAAAAGTAATTTTGTCAACAAACATTATCCAGAATCACTGTCTCCACCTTTTTATACTTAACACCTATTCAAATGAGTTATCCCGTGGTAAAGGTAGACCTTAACATGTCTACACATAAGTGCTAGATCATATAGGGCCAACAGGCTATGATGAGGACATGAAAAGACCCCATTCAAAATTACAATTCAAGGTACTAAAAATCAACATAACCTTTAAACTAACAGTATGACATGCAGTTCACTCAGTAGATGCTCCGAGTCATTTATTATAGTTTTTTACATAATGTTTCAATTTGTTTGTGGCCTGTAATTTATACCATTAACTTTCTCTTGCTTTGTTAAAAGAAAAGCATTTTTTTTTTTAAGTTTAATATTTCGGTGCGTTCATTGTTAAAGGTGCTGTAAGCGGAATGGTTCTTTTAGCTAACTTCCTGTCAGTTACTGCAGTTAGCAGTCCCCTCGCTCGTCCCTATGTCACCACATTAATGCACTGCAGTCTTCAAGCAGCGAGTTATCTAGCATCATCTCAGATCCAGAAGTGTGATAAAATATGATAAAACCCATCAAAACAGACATTGGGAAGGATTTTTACCTGCTCCGCCATTTTAGGCGCGTACAGATTCACCCATCTGTTGCTCTGGCGTGCACCGGCAGTGAGACCATGGAGTGTATATACTATATATGAGTGAGACGAGTGTCGGTTTTGTAGCGTTCTCTCTTCTGATTGGATAAAAATTTCGGGAGACTCCAACAAGTTTATTTGCCGATTACATGTAAAGCAGCTGACTGAGAAATCGGCTTTATGAAACGTGCACATTATGTAAGTGATCACTATATGAATAAATAGCAATTTTACACTTATATTAACTAAGTGAGTAGAGGTGACATTCTACCTCCATTATAAAACACAACCAGTTTGGCTTATTTGTTAAAACCACTACATATTCCATTCCAATTGCAAGTCTTCTCATGCATACTAGTGTATCTTATAGATTTAAAAAGGGTGAGTTAACTTTTGAAACGACAATACTTCAGAAAGACTACTGGGGGGACAAAACCCCTGAATTGGGATATTGTATTGAATAACAGAAGCTAGTATTGTTAGCCAGGGTTGGGCTTAGCCTGAATGCTACATGTACATGCTAATGCTTTAGCACAGTGTGTAAACCTTCTATGTTGTGCTTGTGATCAAGTACCTGTTGTAACTTGAGCATATGTCTGCTAGGCAATACTGTTGATTGTTTGTAGAAAGGATATCTAGTATAGTGTTTAAGACCTACTTCACCGGTGGGAATAGGAAGTTGTATTGAACTCTGAGATCCTATGTAGTATAAATGTTCATCCTAGCCTGAGAAAAGGCAGAAAGAGCGTTTTATGGTCTCACTGTCTAACCCTACATTTTACAGATGTGACATCACTTCTGTAAAAATGTAGGATTAGGATTAACAGGACAGCTGGGCCAAGGGAAGGCTGAGGGGAGAAAAGCCTCATTCATTATATGTTAATAGTGATTTTATAATGATAGAACGCTGGTTCCGTATGGTGAATGACCTTTTAAGTGTTGGGGTTAAGTGGTTTTCCTTCTCCAAACTGCTTCCCCGTTGACACATTCACACCTGGTGAGCTGTGCATTACAAAGACTTCCACTGTGGGTCGGCGGGGCTGCCACTGTCAGGCCTTTTGTTCATTCACTTCACCCGGCCACATATTTGTAGGCTCCCACTGCCACCGCCGTTCAAGAATGCTTCGAACCTCCATGTTTAACTTCCCAGCTAGATTCCAAACAAGAGAACAACATGCACACAGCTCAGTTTGGTCCTTCTTCCATTTTGGCCCGGATCCAGTGTTTTTTTTTGTTTTTTTTTTGCTTTAATTTTAGACAGAAATCTTTCTTAAAGGTTCAGTAAGCGGAATGGTTCTTTTAGCTAACTTCCTGTCAGTGACTGCAGTTAGCAGTCCCCTCGCGGCCTTCAAGCAGCGAGTTATCTAGCATCATCTCAGATCCATAAGTGTGATAAAAACATGATAAAAACCATCAAAACAGACATTGGGAAGGATTTTTACCTGCTCCGCCATTGTAGGCGCATAAATTCACCCATCTGTCGCTCTGGCGTGCACCGGCAGTGAGACCATGAGTGAGACGGGTGTCGGTTTGTAGCGTTCTCTCTTGTGATTGGATATTAATTTCGGGATCCCCTGAAAAGTTTATTAGCCGATTACATGCAAAGCAGCTGACTGAGAAATCGGCTTTATGAAACGTGCACATTATGAAAGTGATCACTGTTTGAATAAAGAGCGATTTAACACTTTTATTAACTTAAATAAACAGCTTACTTCACCTTTAATCATTGACTTTCTTGCTGAAGTTAATTATACATTTAATGTGTGTTTTTCCTCCCCTTCCAGCATCGGCCTCCTATGAAGAAAGTGCGTAAATCGTTGGCGTTAGATGTGATGGACTGCCAGGTGATGCCCATGTCCAAACGCAAATCATTCAAAGCCGAACACAAACACAGCATCAAGGTAAAACAACGGCAGTTCAGACACGTGTGATTAATCCTGTCCTACATGTGACATGTGTTCATTCTTTTTCTCTTCTTTTTCTAAACCACAGGAAGACCCTTTGATAGTTTCCCTCAACTCTTCGTCATTTTGCAGTAAGCGGCATGACAATATTTTGGATCAGGGCTTCCTTATGGGACCTAGTGACAGTGCCATATTTCCCAGCACAGTGCCCCCAATTCCAGTAAGTTTCACCCTTTCTAACCTTTTTAAAAACTTCTGTCTATGTTTGTGTGGATGTCCGGGTTATATGTCTTTTGATTTTTTTCTATTGTTGCTATGTTGCCTTCATGTTGGCCTACTGAATGCACTATGTACAGCACTTTGGTCAGTGCAAACTGTTATAAATGTGCTTTTATAAATACATTTTACTTACTTTACTTACTAAAAAGGCATAAACATCCCCATCAGTGGGAACGGGTATTTTAACCTAGCTTTTTCTCAGCTTGTCCTAATTCTACTGTGGCGTGTTTTTTTTTTCTTCTTCCCTCTCTTCAGATGTCAAAGGAATGGGAGACAGTGGTCTGTGGACAAACTAAAGACCAGCTCATCATGACAGAGAAAGCGAGGCGCTACCTTCGCTCGCTAAAACCCCACGCCACCAACCGGGCTCTGATTCTCTCCTGAGACCGTCACACACTCCTCTTAAACACCAGCATGTCAACCCAGTTAATCACAGTTCATTGTATCGTCCACTTAAAACATGTTTTGAAAACGCAATGAATGTAACATTTGAAAAGAAAAATCACGTGCTATGTATGTATTGCAATCACTGGAAAAAAAAGACATGGTTTTTACATTACATAATGTGTCTGTAATTTAACAGTTTTAAAAAAAAGTTGGAAAGAGTACAAAGACTCTGCATGAAGCTCCATATCAGACGTTCTGTATATAACTTGAAATATGGAGTAAATTCCGGTTGATCAGTAGTGCATTTAGAGATGAGGTATCCATGTTGAAAATGTTTAAGTCAACGTTGTCTTGTTGTAAGATCTGTTTAGCACGTGTGTAGATTTACAATCTCAACGTCATTCAAAGTGAGAAACTCATGTTAGAGGTGGCTTACTACTTATTTGTAACCAATATATGAATATATAATTGGATCTGTGTTAAGCAGTATCCAAGTAGTTGAGATGTAATGGAAGATATATACCAGCATTGATGGCAATGGTATTATGTTATTTGGCACTGTTTGTAAATATTTAATGTTGTATGCTTCTACATACAACATTTTGTTAAGAAATTTAAATAAAAAAGAACAAAATGTATCCAATACAACTTGTCGTTATGATTATGCAAAACGCAGCTTCATACTATATCTCATGTGAAGCTGTGGTTTAACTCTGCTCTAGGCTGTGTTCAGCTCAAATGATATGACAGGATTGTTAGTGATAGAGGTTTCACATTTCATATTCACAAATGGTGAAGGTTGTTTCCGGTTTGGATGCTCTATTAGCATGTTGTTTGAGTACTCGCTAAGAAAACACCTTCACATCGACAGTGATGTTTTGTCATTTCTTGGCCACCTGTAGCCAATTTGAGATTACAAATAGTAGGCCCAATTTAAACCTGTATCTGTAGCCTATTTATCGTGCGATTTTGCCTAATTACATGCATTTTGTTTTGTTCAAGTTGAAAGATAGCTTATTGGGATCAAACTTAACTTTTAATTTGTTCATTTCGGTTGTGACTATTTTCAAAGTGTGCTGTAAGTCACAATATTAAAAAAAATATTTTTGAACAAATTCCTTACTTTACAAATATCATTCAGTTAGATAATAAACAACAAGGTCGGAAACATTCTATTAGTGGCCTTTTTTTTTAAAGGCTAAAACATCCTACATGGTTAGCAATATTTAAACTTCCCCGTTTATCTAATAAAACACGCGATTATTCCCTACTAGTCAACATAATACCTACGGCAAAAAACTGCAAATACAATTTTAATGAAATCATTATTATTATGAAACGGCACATAGTCGGAATTAATTTGACTACTTGGCTATAAAACCATGTATAAAACCCGTTGACAATGTTGGCGAGTAGTGACCCTTAAGCTAGTAGTCAAACTACATTGTGCAGTAGCTTTCTGGTACTTCACTGCATTCAAACTGTATTTGCTTAGTAATGTTTTGCCATTTTGTATGTAGTTTTTATTAACTTATGAAAATAAAACCATTTCTTGGCCCCCGGATCCTTTCTTTATAGGTCCATGCCCGGACCCCTTTCTTGACTGCTGTGAAGACATGCCCATGGCATTCACCTTTCGAGAACACTGGATAAACCTGTTATCTTGTTATTAATGCTAGGCATGTTCTTTTGAATGTTTTTTTCTTTTAATTTGTTATTTATTAACACATTTTATTTAAATCTTATTTTTTGGTAATGCATGACCTGTAACGAACACATTTGAACGTTTTAGTTTCTACAATAAACTCAAGTACAGGTCAATTTGATATTTTTTCTCAAAGTATGAACACATTTTTCTAAGTAGCTTTAGTTAACCAAACTACATTCCTCCATAGGGTAGTTTGCTACAGTTCAACTTCTTCGGTGTAAACGTCATGCTGAGTTTAGCAAATTACCAGCAATGACATTATTAAAACTAAGCAAAACTAAGCTTTTAAACTACTATCTATTTAAGCTTTTAAAGTAGCTTCCCAAACTGTGTTTGGCTTTTATTTTGAAATGTCAACCATACAACCGGATATGAGCTGGTGACAGCTCGCTCTCTCACACACCGGAAGTATTCGTCGGTTTTGGTGACGCTGCATTAGACTGCAAGACATGGACCGGTCTAGTAAGTGAATTACGTGTTTAACTTCGACTGCAATGTTATTAATGTATGTCCTACGTGTTAATAACCCTTTGTATGCTATTAAGGAAATGAACGTTTTGAGAATAATTGACAAAAGAAGAGCATTAAGGTGCACGCAGTGTGTTGCTTCCCTACTGACGTGAGCTAGCTCGCCTCGAAGCTAAAGCTGCATTGAACGAGCGAACGTTTTCTCAATGAATGAATACTGTCAAGAGATGTATATACAACAATACAGTATTCATACAAGAGATGGCGGGTTATTAAAACGAATAATTGTTGGTAATGGATACATGCACTTCTCTGTTTCTGCAGGGCTTTTCGGTGCGTTCCTTTTCAGCCTGTGTCTGGCTGGAGCTCAGGCGCTCTCCCCGGCACACCACCTCTCCCTGGCCGATGTGGACCGACTACAGAACCTCTTGAGCCAACCCTTCACCGACCTGGAGTCCGCATACTACTCCGTCGTTGGTCTCAGCAAGCTCGGAGCAAACATTCCCGATCACGACGTAAGAAAATAATTTGTATAGTAGATTAGATACAAAAGATTTGACACTTTATTAGGCATTGAGTCAAAGTTCCGTTTTTGAATGTGCTATATATTTGACATGTAATCCAGATTGTCTTTTTTGTTGTTGTTGTAGGGCGTATGTCAGTTCATCAAATCCCAGCTCGATCCCACTAGTGTCGACTCTGTCTTCTTTGCTGCTGAGGCCAGTCAAGCCATTTCAGGATGTGAGGTATGAGAATATTCTCCTTGCCTTGGCCTATATTCAAACACTATTGAGTGTTTTTCAGTGTGTATTTAGACTTGAAAAAACATGGATGACATATTGAGAAGCCCCTCTTCTCTTGGAATCACAGTATATGTTTTGAGTATGTGTTGAGATCCTCACAATTCCTCAAACAGATCATTAGTTTGACCCGAACATTGCCATGGCAAAGTGGACAATGCTTTTCAACTTTGCAAACCTCCTTAGTACCAAAGAGTTAACACTGTATTGTTGCTCACTCCATAGATCCCTGTGTCCAATGAAACCCGTGACATCCTCCTGGCAGCCGTCAGTGAGGACTCCACCATGACTCAGATTAACCGTGCTGTTAGCGCTCTGGCCTCCCTGGGTCTTCCACTGGCTTCCCAGGAAGCAGTAGGTGCCTTGACGGCTCGCATCAACAAGGAAGACAACGTTATGGCGTAAGTGTTGCTTGCTTTGTTTCAAGAGAGCGCAGTAGCATTCCGTCAGCAAGCAATTGCAATTTTAATTGACAACAAACGTGTGTCTCTTTTTTTTGGGACAGCATCACCTCAGCCCTGCAGACAGCAGCCCGCCTGTCCCAGGAGGCTGAACTAGGAGGAATACTGGAGGAAATTGAGGTGAGCTCTTTACTTCTCCACCAGGTGGTGCTGTGTCGCTTTTCAGTTTTTTTTATAAAGCTTTTTACATCCATTTCTCTTTGTTCCTCTTAGGATCTGACAGCTCGTTTGGATGATCTTGGTGGAATCTACCTCCAGTTTGAAGAGGGACTTGAGGCCACTGCCATGTTCGTGACCGCTGCTTATTCCCTGTCCGATCACGTGGACATGGAGCCCCCTCTGAAGGAGGTAGGATTCCTGTCGGTCAAGTAGGGCTAGTCTGAAGTCATTTGAATATTCTGCATGTTAGGTTGGCTTTTTTTATAATTTCTTTTGTTGCAAAAACTACAATACACTTTGTCGGCAAGTGATCATTTTCTATTTATTTATAGCCGTTATTAATTCATAGAACATTTAAATTAAAAGCTCATTTAGGATATTTCATCATTAATCAGTGCAGCGCATACTTTTAGTCACCTGACCTCAGAGCTCGCCCACTTCTTTCCACATTGCCGTTGAATGGGCTGGCCGAAGATGCTGAATATATATATATATACACTTACAGTGTGGGAATATTTCAAATGACGCAACATTTCAGCTCAATAGCCTCAATTGCATGACATCCACAATTCTCTGCTAAAATAGATGTAGAAATAGCTCTGCAATAGCCCACCACTGTAACAACTAGAACAGAAACCTGAGACTATATTGGAACTACTCGTATTGTTAAATAAACCAGGCCAAGTGAAGAGGGATCCCTTTCATTCTTCAATCATTATTTTATTTATTTACAATAATCCTCACAGGATTTCTGTTGGAACTCAATTTTACATAAATGTCAATTGAATATGAAAAAAACAGGGAGTATTCAAAGCCTACAAAAATGGCATTCTAGACAGCCCTATTCTCAAGTGGGATTCCAGTTGTTTGGGCTTTTCTCTGTATGCGTTTTGTTCTCTGTGAAAACTGACAGGAGATTGTGCTTCCCCCCCACAGGACCAGGTCATCCAGCTGGTCAACTCCATCTTCAGCAAGAAGTCCTGGGACTCTCTGTCTGAAGCCTTCAGTGTGGCCAGTGCAGCCGCTGCTCTCTGCACCAACCGCTTCCACGTGCCGGTGGTGGTCAGCGCTCAGGGCCCAGCCACAGTGTCCCACAGCCAGCCCACCCTGCAGGTACACACGCTGTTTAAAATCACGCCATTAAGTAACGCTGTGCTAAAATACCGAAACGGCAATATATCGTGATATATATTTGTACCGTATCTCCGTAAACTACGAGTTCCGTTCATGCAGATGTCCCAGTAGAATGTCACAGTTGATGTCGCGGTACGGCTGTTTGCCTCAAATGGCCTGGTTTTGAATTTGAATTAAAGTTTGCTCTTTATTATCAATAAAATGTGATGTATTAAGACCACCACAGATCTTACACAGGAACTTGTAATTCAGCTGTTTTTTACATTTTCATTGGACTATGTGGAATATATCATATGGTGAGCCCTGTATCGTGACATATATGGTATGGTGAGCCCTGTATCGTGACACATATGGTATGGTGAAGTCCTTGCCAATGCAGCCCTACCCATCATAGTGATGCTGTTCCTCTGTCTTGATTCACAGCTCCTGGTTACTGACGTCATGTCTCAGCCTCTGGACTATTCCAAAGTGCTGGTGGAATCTGCATACTCTGTGGCCTCCAAGAGCATCATCTTCACACAAGCACCCTTCACACTTAACGAGTATGTATCATAAAAGAGATCAGTTCTAGCTTCACATTATCTACCAGGGCATCCCCACTAGGAGGTGATGTGTGCACCTGACTCAAGCTAACCTGAATGCTAACCTGAATGCTGGGAAGATTTGTTTGTTGCCAATCAATCAATCGTCCCAAATAACCCAGAAGTTATTTTATTGATTATTCACAGCATTAGTTAGCCTTCGACAAAGAGCTTTACACTAAGGCTTTGTTTAATCTCGGGGTAATTTGGATGAAGCTCGGAAGCCCAAATTTTTTTATTCGGGACAGCCCTACACCTTACCTTTTACATTCATTTATTACTCGGCACACAAAACTATGTCTAAGCACATACGAGTTATTTACAAGATGCTCCCACTTGGTGTTCTCTCTGCTAAATGTCTACTGTGTCTATGCAATCACTCATTCTACTTTTCATTCTTTTTTTCAGTGGCGTCTTTGAACTGAACTTCATGTCCACCCAGCCAGCCAGTGGTTATTACCAGTTTACTATTGCAGTGACCGGGGACAGCCGACTGGTGGCCAATCACGTCGAGGTAAGGGGCCGGATAGCATCAGAATCATTACATTTAACTGGAGTGGAAATGGGTTGGCCAGTAGATCGCTGGTTACATGGTGATTTTGACGCGTGCACTTCAATAGTTTGAGAAAGTGGTGCAAGGGAAAAGTCCTGTTTTTGAGGCAGGAATCTTAGGTTGGTGTTCATGAGCTAACCATGCCTGTATACTCTTTGTTTAGGCACTTGTATGCTGCTGTCATGCCCTCACTTGATGTAACGTTGTGTACTTGTGACTGTGTCCACCTCTAGCTTAAAGTGAAGGTATCCACTGAGGTGGCAGTCACTACCATGGACCTGTCTGTGGTGGATAAGGACCAGAGCATTGGCACAAAGACCAGCAGGTTAGGAGACAGGTTAGATCATTGATTCCCCTTAGCAGAATAACAATAGAATGCTAAATGATTTTTTTTGTTAATGACCCAGGGTGGACTATCCTTCCAAATCCAAGACCATATTCACAGCAGACGGCCATCAGAACTTTGCCATGACCTTCCAGCTGGTTGACGTCAACACTGGAGTGGAGCTAACCCCTCACCAGGTATGTAACGGGGGCTTGTTGCTGACTTCAGAAATCAATTCTATGCCTTGTCATATACATTAGATTGGTCAGAACTACTGTGACCAGTTAGGAACAATTTAGCTCAGTCTTTCTCAAGCCACTACTTTTCAAATACTGAGGTCAAAAATGGCAGACCTCTAAATAACTGATTTTTATAATTCTATAATTAGGCCTACATTTGCCACGCTGGGGCCCAGGAATTGTTATAGATTTATTTTTTATATAACAAAACCCCCCAAAAAAATGACATGACTTGTGTCTTAACCCATTGATGACTATGGCAATCTAGGATGCATGTCCTTAATGCCTGAGGGTTTTCTGAAAAAATAGTACGAATTGTCAAGTCTACCAAAACCTTAATATCTAAGCCTGTGTAGCACATAGAAACATGAAATAAAATACATTTAAAAGTTAAGGTTCACAGGTTTTATTTAAACATGCTCCGTTAGCGCTTACAAACCAACAAATATTTCTAAAAATCGTCAAAATTAGATTAATTAGAAAATTATTAAATATTGTTAATAAATAGATGCAATGTGTTGTGTGATTTTCGTCAGTAGTCTATAGTAGACCTTGATTCTGCGCACCAAACGCCACTAACTGTTCTGTCGCCGACATAGCTGGCGTATTTTTTTTATTATTTTGTTTTATTTTTTTATTTTTTATTTTTTTGATTGACATAATTTTCGGCAAACCACACAACTTTTGGGTGGTCACGTGGTCTTAAAAAAATCAACAAAACCCACCTCATGTGTATTTGAACCAATGACAGTGCATTCTATGCTGGGAATGCCATGAAAATTAGATAAAGTAATAATGCTGCGCGATGCAGCATCAGGCAGGAGAGCCAATGTGGCATCGCGCAGCAGCCGTCATCAATGGGTTAAGTGAGGGATACAGACACGGTTCCTTAACATTACAACTTGTCTATTCATCTCTTGTTTCAGACTTTTGTCCGCCTGCACAATCAGAAGACCGGCCAGGAGGTGGTGTTTGTGGCCGAGCCCGACGCCAAGAGCCTGTACAAGTTTGAGTTGGACACAGCGGAGCGCAAGTCTGAGTTTGCCTCCATCTCCGGAACCTATTCCCTCTGTCTCATCGTTGGGGACGCCACGTTGGAGAATCCCATCTTGTGGAACGTGGTGAGTGTCTATCGAGGCCTTGGCAACAATGTGTAACCTATGAAACCAGTGATATTGAGCCCTAAATCTGAGTTGTGATCTTTCAAAAGGCCGATGTTGTTCTGAAGTTTATGGACGAGGAGGCCCCGGCTACTATTCAGCCCAAGACTCTTTATGTACCCAAACCAGAGATCCAGGTAAGGCTTCTTGTTAATATCAGATTGACACGATTATGAAGGAATTCCATAGCCATCTGTCCAGCAGTTTTTTTAAATCTCCTCCGGTCTTTGCAGCACCTGTTCAGGGAGCCGGAGAAGAAGCCTGCCACTGTGGTGTCCAATGCCTTCACTGCACTCATCCTGTCTCCCCTCCTGCTCCTGCTCATCCTGGTAATATAGCCATCTTTGTGCCAACAATGTTTTTTAGTTCATTTTTCTATTTTCTGCCATCAACAAAAGCTGTAGAGCAACTTGTAAAATGTAGACCAATTTAGAATGTGGTCCGCTTTCATTTAGAAAGCATTTATCTTACTAACCTTAAAAACCTAACCTACTTCAACTATTTAATCAAACCCAATATATATATTATTATTTTATTTTTTTCAATGGAGCATTCAGCTTTGTTGTTATTGTCATATTCCTAGAAAAAGCCCTTCAGTATGAAGCCTCCATACGCAGTGAATGAGTGCTCCAGTACTGCATGGATATAATGCTTCTTTTAATTTGAAATCACAAAAGCTATGGTGTATTTTTTCTCCCTGGCATTTTCAGTGCTGAGTAATAGTTATTGTTGCAGGGGATCGGTGCATTGTGTGTAAGGCGGTAAACACATGTTCAGACCCTTTTGTTTGCAGCTCTTGCAGGAGATGAGAATCACATTGTCTTTTGTTCTCCTCTCTCGTCTGTAGTGGTTGAAGCTTGGAGCCAACGTTTCTAACTTCAGCTGCTCTCCCAGCACCGTTCTGTTCCACGTAGGACACGCAGGTGAGTCCCAGACAGACTTTACCTTCATCACAGACCACTGTTTTAAAGCCCTTCATTTCATATCAATCTGCTCTTGTTTAAAACCATTCAGTGAATTGCACTACTGGCCTTGTGCATCATCATAATTCATTTCAGCAATGTTGTATTCATGAAAGACCACACCCAAAATCTTGATATGAAATACACTGTGTCACATTGCATGTCTGTGACGCATTGCATTTCTTTATTTCTGGTATACAGTTGTGGAAGGTTAAAATATATATATATATATATATATATATAGCGATTAAAAAAAAATAATCTAATTAATTACAGGCTCTGTGATTAATTAATCGCATACTTATATGACACTTTTATGCCTGTTTATAAACAGCTGTATAGCCTACTACAGTTTGTTTCTCTCTCTCGCGCGCTCGCTCTTCGTCTCTCGTAACTTCTGTCTCCTCCCCTCAGCCAGCTTTATACATGAACTAGCGCCAAATTTTCTCAAAAAAACAAGCAGACAAAATTACGACTTTCCATCTCCCACAACAGACAGCGCTGCACTGCCACCATTTCATAGCCTACTCATAGGCAAAAATATTCACACACACACACACACACACACACACACACACACACACACACACGGGGCGGGTGCTAGACAGCTAGCAAACAAAATTGGAGGAAGATTGAGAGATATGGCCTACTCACTGTTTTGAACCTAGCCTACATTGTTGCACCCACTAAATAAATAATGCACGGACACTGCGGAGAATTAAGTAAGATGTCTTCCTACCTTCATGCATCCCATAAACCGTCCATAGAGCCCTCGAGTCGGCCCCTTTCCCTTGCTTCTCTCTTTACCTTTCTCCCTTTAACCCACGCGCCCGGCCCGGCGAGCTACAGGTGCAGCTCCGCACCACTTTTGCACCGGGTCAAAAGGCATTATAGAAGTGCGATTAATCTGCGTTAATTTTTTTAATCGCGTTAATTTTTCTGGGATTAATTAATCGAAATTAACGCGTTAATTTGACAGCCCTAATATATATATATATATATAATTTTTTTTCTTTCTTTTTTCTCAAATTTCCTGTGATTTCAATCCCCTACATCAAGGTTAATACTAGAGGGTTAAGCTGCTTAGGGCCGCACCTCAAAGAATGTCCTAACTCACCCTGTATATGAAAAAGACCCAGCAGCTGTGATGTTACTGTTGAAGCTTACTCTGTTTTTTGTTTGTTTGTTCTTTTTCAGCCATGCTGGGCCTGATGTACGTGTACTGGACTCACCTCAACATGTTCCAGACCCTCAAGTACCTGGCCATTATCGGCGGTGTCACTTTCCTCGCCGGGAACCGCATGCTGGCCCAGAAAGCAGTGAAGAGGTAACTTGTTTCCTAGAGTCTTCACTTTACAGAAGACGAGTGCCCGAGTACTTTGAGACCTGTGGGTAGTTGATAGCCTTACACCTGATGAATGGTGCCTATCCCATATTGGCAGCTCTTCAGGCGGTCCCTGGAGGCTGATTTCAATGGCACGCTCTCTGCCAGGTGGAGGGCTCGTGCCTACTTGGACCGGCAGAGAAGCCAGTGTGGCTCTTAAGAGGGCAATTTCCCCATCAATATGTAGTGCCCTTAAAAGGTCCTAGTGAGCACTCCCTAGCCTGTGTCACTGACTCAAGACAGTTGATAATTGTTCACTTTTCCTTCTGGCTCTTACGACAGCCCATTTAACCCTTTCAAGACAAGTAGAATGTTGCTAATGAGGATCTCAGAGATGTCTTTCTCTTCCAGTGAGGACTTTAGTTCATTCTTTTTCCTGCTAGTCTCGCTCTCCTTTGCAGCTGGTGCCTGTGTCCTTTTTTCTTAACCCCTCTATCCACACCTTGCTGTCTCTTTACTCTTTCAGGATTGCCGCAGAGCAAAGTAGTAGGTTGGCAAAGTATAGGAGCCTACGATAAAACAGCCCCCCCCCGTTTGTAACAAATGCATCGATCGTTCTTCCAGGCTAAAGTAAGGGCATCCTCATAGGCTGCATTTTCAAATATGGCTGCCATCGTGCATGGCTGTGTGGTTCTCACTCATTCTAACCCAGAGAGTGTTCACGTGTACTTGCCGCTCCCGCCATCCCCCCCCCAGTTTGCCCCTTCACTCATTACACCATGGTCATTACAGCCATAGCCGTACCAGTAACCTTGGTAATCCCTCCATTGTGGTATAACACCCATGGTTCTGTTCTGGTTGTGCTGTTAACGTTTGACATGTTTTGTGTTCATCCGCCCAAGATATGCATTTTTCAAATCTTAGGCATTTTGTCATGGGAATTTCTGCGTGTTCCGTTTGTTGTGCAAGCGTCTACATTAACATGCATGATGGACCCTCTAAATGGCTTGTGCAAGATCAGGTTTTTGATCTAATGTTTGTAATAACTAATGTTTGCTTAATTTTTTTCTCCCTTCCACAGAATTGAAAAAAAATAAAGGAAAAAGAAAATTAAAAGAAGTCACAGACGGAGCTATTTTTTTTTTGTCATTCAACAATGCATGGAATCAGACTTTAAACATGGCGTGGCAGTTCACCTCCCCAAATCCACAGTTTTCAACATGCAGTTTGTCCCTGTCGCCAAATGGAAGGACCGGAGATATGACAGCATCTCCGGGGACACACGCTTACTGACCGATACACACCCACTGAGGGCTGTAAAGCTACTGATACATTGCACTTCATCTTCCTGTGAGATTTCTCTTCTTATTGTCCAACACGCCAGTGTTTTCTTAGTCAGCTGGGATTTTTATTTGTGGTTTGTGGTTGTTTATTTTTGTACATTCCTCTATGTTGTCGCTCAGTGCCCAGTTCACCTCGTAACAAAAAGCGGTTAGTCAACATGTTTCAGCCAATTAAAATACCAAACTAAGGAAACATTGGAAGTAGCACTGACACTTTGACTTGGCCAGTGTGTTTGCCTCCTTGGTGCATCGAATGTAGTAGTCTCCTATTTGATACACAGCTGGTATCCCCCAGAAAAATTGTTAATAATGAAATATGGGCAATTTGAGGATATGATGTTTTTGTAATGAAGAAGAGGAAATAAAAATTCTGAGGTGAATTTAAGTGTTGTGGCCTTATTTGTAACACAGCTACAGTAGGAAGTAATCTCTCTATGCCTATCTCTTTCTATTCTACATACTACATCCGACGATGAAAATAATCTAGTTAGGATGCAGTAGGCACACTATTGGGACATATTTTACATATTTATTTCATCATAACATGTCGCCTTGATCTTGCTTTTTTATCCATTGCATCCCCGTTTGTTGTCATATGGAGGCTCCGTCGATGTGATGTCACTTCAGGTGCGCACTGGATTATGGGTCAGAATCGCCCAAATAGGATGCTTTTTTCAACACTAAAAATCTCGGCCGGATGTAGTAGATGTCCGGGTCTTTCTGACCATCCTAAATCTGGCCATCCTAAATCATTTTTCTACCATACTAAATAGTAGATAGTATGGGTATCAAAATGCAGGGCCAGTGTAGCTAATGTTAGCACTAGCAGCAATATCTTTCTAAAGTTAGCTCATGCTAGCAAAAAAGCCAAATATGGCTGTGGCAGCAACACCCCATGATGTGTGTTAATCTCAGCAAGGGTGTGTGGCTGTTATTGCTTCACAAAGTAATGTGTCTTTTATAAGAGCAAGAAGTTGTTATTTCTTCTTCGGAAGATAGTGTCACTTTAACTTTGTGCTAAATGGAATGCAGCCAAACAGGTGCCACAAAAACTAATAGAAGAGCAGACATTCTGTAACAACCCACCCAGGGCTATGAAGAGGCCTACTCAGGTGAAAACAACCATCTGTGGAGGCTTTAAAGCCCCCGCAATTCATCTTTTCCTCAATCAGCTTCTTACTGTGAGTGCTAACCTGTCCTGTAGCCAGTCATTTGTAGTCCTATTATCAGCACAATGTACCACATATCGCATGTGATTTAAGCAGGCTACTCAGTATGCACAATGGCACCCTTCAGAGTTTTACATTATTAAATACATTTTATTATTGGACAATTGCATTTATGCCTATGCATTATTGTCCAAGCAGCGTTATGTAGCCTAGTTTGTTGAGGTGCAGCTCGTTTGACATATTTTACACAATATCGGGGAGTTTAAAAATGATTATATACAGTATATTATGGGATGTTCTTCAGGAATTCCATCATTATTATTTTGACTGTAGGTCTTCCATTAGCCACTTTCATCTTAGCATTTCTTTTAAAGCCAGATCCCACACTTAAAGCTCCTCAGCGCCATCTTTTCTCACAGTCATTAGATAGATTGTGTAGGTTTTTATTCTTCACAGCATCAATGGGAACTTAGAAAATAAATGACACATATAATGTTCATATGTAAAGTAAATGGAAACAAGCAGTGAAAACACCAGGTGAGCTGGAGCTCTCTCTCTCTCTCTCCGACCACCGATCTCAACTCAGCAGCCTGTAAAGAGGGGAAAGACCCAGGTTAGTGAAAGCTCAACTATTCATTATGTTTTGAGATGAATACTCTGAATGTGAACCACTGACTGTGTATAAAAGAGATAAAGACATTCCCTGCGTTCCGAATCCCATACTCTTTCTTTTTTCTATTCTACATAGGCCTACTACTTCTGACTATAAAAATAATCTAGTTAGGATGCAGTATGCTACAATTGGGACATACTTATACTTATTTTATTTCATCATACCAATGCCTTGATCTTGCCTCTTGCGTTTATATCCATCGCGTCCCTGTTTGTTTTCATATGGAGGCTCCGTCGACGTCACTTCACGTGCGCACTGGATTATGGGTCAGAATCGCCCAAATAGGATGCACTTTTCAACACTAACAATCTTGGCCGCATGAAGTAGGACATCCGGGTACTTCTAACCATCCTAAATCTGGCCACAAGAATCGGGACATCCTAAATCTTTTTTCTACATACTATATAATAGAAAGTATGCGATTCGGAACGCAACCTAAAAATCTTGGCCGAATGTAGTAGACATCCGGGTACTTCTTCTAACCATCCTAAATCTGGCCACAAGAATCGAGACATCCTACATTTTTTTTTACCATACTAAATAGTAGAAAGTATGCGATTCGGAACGCAGGGATTGGAGCTGTACTAGGCTGTGTGGTTATTATTAGTATTTACCTTGGCCTCAAGACATTCCCG
This sequence comes from Ammodytes marinus, assembly GCF_949987685.1. Taxonomy (NCBI): domain Eukaryota; kingdom Metazoa; phylum Chordata; class Actinopteri; order Uranoscopiformes; family Ammodytidae; genus Ammodytes; species Ammodytes marinus. The sequence goes on from NC_137233.1 coordinate 33,180,795, forward strand.
TGCACTCGTCTGTACCTCCGATCACTCTGGACTGACGTCAGGTCTTCTTTATAGGTTCCCTCGTAGATATCTGACTGACGCTTGATGTAGCTCTCGCTCCGTTGTCTGCACGTGGAGAGAAACATCCCACGTCTCATGTTTAGGTGTGTGTTTTTGTTGTTAAGATCCAGTTGGATATTATGCACATGATCTGAGTGCTATACCTACCCCAGCCGCTTGCCCATGATTGTCTGGAGGAACTTCCTGGCTGAGATTTGGCCCAGGACTTTCCTGTAACTGTTTGTAAAGATGGCATCAGCGTGGCGTCCTGAGCTAAATGAAAGAGAGTGGACGATTCTGCATCAGTTCAGTTATTAGTACACAACAACAGCATTTTTGAGTAGCTTGGGTAAAGGACACGACGCAATGAAACGACAACTTAAATACAGTTGTAGGAGTTCTCAGTTATCTATCTGGACATCTTGCTGTCAGCTGTTCAGCTTAAAGGTGGTGGTGGAGATTCTGGAGAATGCTTGTTGTCAAAATCACTCTTTGTCCAAATCAGTGAAAATCTCCTCACAATCTGCTATCTGATCATAGTGTTTGTGTGTGCTCTGAAAGACAATCAAGTGTTAATACCCAGCCTAGGCTCTGTAAATGGGCATGTTGTTAGCTACCTATGTTTACTTTGTATACATACCAGTTTACAGAGCCTAGGTTTTATATCAGTGCAAACACAATACGAACAGGTATTGGATCATGAGGAGATATTCACTCATTTTGACAAAAAAAAAAAGAGCCAGAATCGCTGGACACCTTCAAAGGGTCAGCTAACCCAAATGACAAAAAAAAAGCACATTGCTTTACTTAAGATGACTGTTATAGTCTTTGTTTACTTTCCACAGGTGTGGAGATATCCTTCCATCTCAACTTGCTGTGAACAGTTTCCTTTGGAACGTTTCCAAATAAGTAGACCCTATAAAACAATTAGAATGTTCACAGTCAAGTCTGTGAAGGATCTCAGAAGAGCTGGTGCACCTTTTTCTGAAAGTCAAAGTCAAAATTATTTCTATAGCACATTTCAAAACAACATCAGTTGACCAAAGTGCAGAACAAGATACAATACAAAACAACATATAAAATACATGAAAAAAAGTTAGGAGTGTCAAAGTCTCAACATGTGTTAAAGGCCAATGCAACAAAAGTGAGTCTTCAGCAACGTATTAACCTGTTCAACTTTAGAGGGATCCAGGTTCTATTCATTCACACACAGTCATACTGGTGGTGGTAAACTAGTACCAGCTGCCCTGGTAAATGCACTGGTCTGATCACCTCAAAAGCAATTCCATTCACCATTTGGGGGTGGAAGGCAGAAATGTCAAGAATTAAACTCTTATCTGCAGAGACCACTAGAGGTAAGAGGTGAGTCTATGTGTGTATCTTGGGTAAAGCGAGCCTTAAAGCCTCTTAGTCCATAACAATAGAACGTGACTGACCGTAGCTCTGCTGGCTCCATGGGGGGACTCATCTCCTCCTCCAGCTGCTCTGCTGGATCCTTTAGAGAAGATGTCATCAGGATGGATGTATCCCTGCGACCAAACCTGAGAAATATATATGGATTCAAATATCTGCCCCAAAATACTACAACCAGACTAGATATGTAAAATGTATATGAATGTCAGCCCAGAGCAGAAAGTGAACTATAACGTGGAGTTAGGATGAAAGAGGGATTTTTAGGGACACCTGGTACAATCGTTCTGCAAAGTGCTCCTGTGAAATGATATATTCGGCTCTTGAGGTCCTGTGAGTAATACATAACATCTTGACCCTTTTTAGCATACCAAGTGCAGAGGTGACGGCTGTGACATGCAAAGTAACCTGTGGCCGCTTTTGAAAGGTCCCATGCTACTGTGCGTGTGTCAACCTTGACACTGGGAGCAAGACTCTCCCTGCGTTCCTAATCACATACTTTCTACTATTTAGTATGTCAGAAAAAAGATTTAGGATGTCCCGATTCTTGTGGCCAGATTTAGGATGGTTACAAGTACCCAGATGTCTACTACATGTGGCCAAGATTTTTAGTGTTGAAAACAGCATCCTATTTGGGCGATGCTGACCCACAATCCAGTGCGCACGTGAAGTGACGTCACATCGACGGAGCCTCCATATGAAAACAAACGGGGATGTGACGGATATTAAAGGAAGAGGCAAGATCAAGGCGCAATGCTATGATGAAATAAATAAGTGAAAGTATGTCCCAATTGTAGCATACCGCATCCTAACTAGATTATTTTCCATCGTCAGAAGTAGTATGTAGAATAGAAAAAAGAAAGAGTATGCGATTCGGAACGCAGGGATTGTCTCAAAGCTGCGTTATGTCAGGCATCCCCGCTGTCCATTGTCTGCTCGGAAATGTTAAGATAACTATTGTTTCCCACTTCACTCGGTAAAGCTCTCCAACCATTTCAGTTTTAACTGAAGCCTGGCAACATTTCATTATTATAACGATACAGAGAACCTGTATGCTGTATTTTGTGTCATCTTGGATGCTTGACAGAATTCTTCAAAAAACAAGAATATATATTCAAAGTAGGCTATTATAACTTTGAATATATAGCCTACACATTTGCTTTTAAAAATCTTGTTAAGCTTAACTACTTTTCTGTAGAGTAATCTAACCCAAAAAACACTCTTTCACTTTGAAATCTTTGTTCTTGTACACACTATATGATGATTTAGTATTGTGGTTGATGGTCTCGGGTCCAGTTCTCCACAAAGTATGCACATCTGCTGCCATTAGTAGTTAATTAAATAACTTTTAAAAACACTAACACTAAGGACCATTTAATGGAAATCAATGTGACGTGAAGGATGTTCAGTGAAATCAGTCAGGACTTACCTTATGGATGGGTAGAGCGGGGAGCCCGACAGAGACTGGGCCAGGCAACAGAAGAGCAGCAGCAGCAGTGCAGCTCTCTCCATCCTCACAGTGCTGGAGAAGGAATGGGCAGCTGGAGGTAAGTGACAGGAGGAGAAATGACATTAGAAAGAACAGAAAAAACTAAAAGAAAAAACTGCTGAAAGCACAGTTCTCCTGAAGCAGCAGCATCATCGCTCAGCGGGAGACATGAAGTCATAGCAGGAGGAGATGTATGCAGTGACCCAACACATTAACGCTTGTTTTGATTTTTTTTTCTTCAAAATGACCATATAAGGGCATCACACACATGAATTATATAAGATACGCTATATTTATAATAATATAAACTTCATGTATATACACCACCTTTAAAAAAATGGGGTTTACAAAATTGCTTTGACAATCAAAGACAGACAGACAGGGCTAAGAGAAGGACCAGGCACAGGCAGAGTTCAATTAAAACAGTTCAAGCAGAGAGAAATGAATAAATAAGATAAGATAAAAACCAATAAAATATATTATAAAAATAGATAAGTAAATACAATAAGTTTATATGAAGTAATAGCACATGTGTTGGAGTTACCGGGATATGTGATGTGGATTGTGCTGGTCCCTTGCAGTGTCTTCTTCATGTGGTGCCCTCCATCATCTCTCACTGCCAGCAAACACTGGAGCAGGACTGTTTGTTATCCACTGCATCCATGGTCCGTTTATACTGGACCTGTGGCTCCCAGTCACTCCCCCATCACATATGATCTCTCTCTCTCTCTCTCTCTCTCTCTCTCTCTCTCTCTCTCTCTCTCTCTCTCTCTCTCTCTCTCTCCTCTTGAGCTGAACTTATCTCCCGGCATCAGCATAATTACATAAAAAAATGCAAAAGGTAGAAAAAGGTTTATGATATAGGTTGTAACAATACTGAATGGAGGAAAACGACAAAAAGATGTCTGGCACATTACCACATTGTATACATTAATGAAACATTTGTATTTAAATTTTTTTGCCATTTCTTCCTAAAACAAAGTCTATAACTAACAGATCCAGCGTTTGCAATGAGGTGTCCAAACTACGGCTGCCCGCTTTTTATTGGCCCGCGGCCGATTAAAAAAATATAATGTAATATGGCCCTTTTAATTTTTAGATAGTTTAAATGCACTCATTATATTACAGAGAAATATGTCCCATAAAAGAAAAAGAGCACCAAGCCCATCCCAGAGGACCCTTTATAATATTTTATTTTAAATTTATATTATTATGGAAAATCCATGTGTCCTTCTCCAATAGCTTATAATTCATCTGACACAGTGTCTCCATTTTTTTCATACAAAATTCTTCAGCTTTAGCCTCTTAATTTCCCTCTCAAAGTGCACCAGATTCATGCATTTCACTTTAAAAACTTAAAAAATCTCCCGGGGGGGCATACCTCCGGACCCCCCTTGGAGGGGCGGGATCTCGGCTGGCTACTATTTTCACCCAGCTGGACGCAAAAGCAAAAAACACTGGGTGTATCAATGGCATTTAACAAAAGGGGAAATGTATCTGTTTAATGTGCAAGTAAAGTGTTGCCGTGAAGAAAGATTACAATTTACGAAGACACTATGAAACTAAACATCAGAGCAGCTACATGTCCTGATAAATGTGTTATTTTTGCAAAGTGGCCCTTCGTAGATTTTTCTGTATGTGGCCCTCAGTGAAAAAAGTTTGGACACCCCTGATCTAAAGGACCCTTATGGGGAAACAAATAAACTGAATTAAATAAATCCAACTGCAAAATGCCTGTGTTACTGGATGGGATTAAAGCATGTGCGAGAGCCCAACATTTCACTTGTCAGTTCATGGCTGCAAAGCCTACTTATGATTAAAAAAGAATATCCATGTCTGTAGATAATATTTTGTATAATAAACCTTATACTGAGTGAAACAGATTCCAGCTAACTTTTACCACAGGAATGTCTGCATTACCTTTTTAGCAGCTAATGATATAATAACAGCTGATAATGTAACAACTGCCAATAATGTTATAATATTTCAGTTTATATTGATAATGTAGTTACTTGCCAATAGCGTCATACAAATTCTGAACCAATAACGTAATAACTTTTTGCACATAATGTACTTAGTTATTACATTGTGGACTGGTTGCAATAGCAAGGGCAAGTATCATGGAAGTATGATCGTCTCCAGATATTTTAAAAAATACTGTAATGTAATAACTTATTACAGTAAGTGAAAAAAGTTATGATGTTACTGGTTCAGAAATGTTATTATTACCTTAAATCAAATCAAATCAGTTTTATTTGTATAGCCCAATATCACATATACATTTGCCTCAGTGGGCTTTACATTCCATACAGTAGAGTAGCCTATGACACCCTGCCCTTAGACCCTTAGCTCGGCTGAGAACAAACTCCCAACCTTATTGGCAAGTTACTACATAATTGGTTTTATTACATTAAAAAACTGAAAAATGATAACGTAATTGGCAGTTATCAGGTTATCCGCCGTTCTACAGCATTCTTGAAAAAGAAAGGCAGAGTGCTATTGGCTTTGCTGAAAAGAGAGAGAATCGAAGAGAGCAGCTTGACCTTCCCCAAGGACATCCAGCTAATGATGTGGATGAAAAGTGCAGATTTTGTCACAAAAGCAACAAATGATGCACAGGTCAGGAGTGCATCCAGAGAAAATGGAAAGCAGAATCCTTGCCCATTGATAGTTAGAGTCACACTATCACAGGTCTTTCTGTAGATTGTACACAAAAGAAGAGCTGCTCTCTTAGATTATTTCTCTCTGCTTTTCTTTTTCAATGATGCCATCAATAACTTTATTCTTGTGAATGTACCATTTGTGGCCGTGAAGGCCAATTCGAAGGCCGAATGAGCGTTGTAATTGAGACGGTCTCCGCAGGTCTCCATAGAGCATTTCCGGTTTGCGTAACAAGCCGTTGCCTTGCGTGACGACTCGCCACTCCTGTGCTATCTAGCAACCCGGATTGCTGCCAACGGAAACAGCCTTGTCAACGGAGGAAAAAATAAAAAGAAGTTGCCTACCAGACGAAAACAAAAAAAAAGTACAAGAAGAAAGAAGGACAAGAAAAACAAAAGAAAAGACAAGAAAAAAATAAAGAAAGATAAAAGTTAATAAGATGGAGCAACAAACAACTGTTTTGTTATTTTTTAATTTATTTGAGGAGTTAGAGGAAGAAAAAAAAACGCAATGAATCTTGGGATACGTTCGGCCGTGAAGGATCCATCCGTTGGACCCTTCAAAACCGTGAAACGAAGGCTGCATTTCTCGGCCGCATATGAAGGAGCCTTCCAAATGGGACAAGCCTTTGCGCACCACTATGACGCAATCGGTCTTCAAATGCAGCCTTTGTAGGCTGCGGCCCCTCGATTGAGACACAGCCACACACACACACAGTGCCACACAAGAAATATTACTACGACCCACCACAAGGTTAGGACTAGGCCTATTAAAGGTAGGCCTATAGTGTGTAACTTCTGTCGCCCCAATGAGGAATTCTGAGTAATTACAACAACACTGTCGGTGCCTCTACATGAGGTAAAGCCTTTCAGTGAAGGCACATGGATTTCATACCTTCTGCTGTACGTCCAGGTTTTTTTTCTTAGCAGTAGAATCAACCTGAAACATTTATTTGGCTCTTCTTGGGATTTTTCTGAGCTCCTGCACCAGTGTCAGGGGGCGACACCAGTTTGTAAACACTGCCATACTGAGAAATACAGAGAGAGTTTTGTAGAGCTGATAGGCTTACTCAACATTGTGTCAACTCGTTTGGTGATCGCTTGAATGGAACCAAAATTCATGAATGGGTTAGGGTTAGCCATTCACGAAAAAGTTTCGCACTGTAGCTTTAAGACTGTCTGTCTGTGTTGTTGACATCAGCCATTCAGGTCTCTCGTGTGCCATTTGAACTCTGAGCTGCTTCCTTTTGTCAGATCAGGATCCTATTTTTAACCTCAGATTAACTCTCTCTCTCACACACACACACACACATGCAGATAGTTGACCTGTTGTCTGCAGGAGTACATGCTTTCCTACGCACTAGGATGTGCTAAGGATCATTCTGTTACGGACTTCACACTTTCTACTTTTTTTTATTTACACACACACACACACACACACACACACACACACACACACACACACACACACACCATGTCTTGGGCGGGGAAGAACCACAGCTATGTCGTGGGGGGCAGAGACCCTCCTCTATCTGACCGGGGAGAGACCATCATCGGGGTTTACCTTCTACTGCTGGGCTGGCTGTCCTGGTTTGGAAACAGTATAGTTTTATTCGTGCTCTACAGACAGCGATCGACACTCCAGCCGACTGACTGCCTGACCTTTAACCTGGCCGTGTCTGACGCCAGCATCTCTGTGTTTGGTTACTCAAGAGGAATCATCCAGATCTTCAACGTGTTTCGAGACAGCGGCTACCTCATCACCTCCATCTGGACCTGCCAGGTGGACGGTTTCTTCACGCTGCTGTTCGGTCTGAGCAGCATCAACACGCTAACAGTGATTAGCATCAGTCGCTACATTAAAGGCTGTCACCCACACAGAGCCCCTCTGATCTCGGGCCCCAGTGTGTGTGTGTGTCTGGTTCTTATCTGGCTGTGTGCTGCCTTCTGGGCGGGCGCTCCTGTGTTGGGCTGGGGCAGCTACACAGACCGAGGCTATGGAACCTGTGAGGTGGACTGGTCTAAAGCCCGGTTCTCTGGCCTGGATCGATCCTACATCATATCCATCCTGACGTCATGCTTCCTGCTGCCTGTTGTTACCATGGTGTTCTGTTACACTTCCATCATTAACACAGTGAAGAGAGGGAATGCCATGTCTGGAGACCTGACTGACAGACAGAGGAAGATAGAGAGAGACGTCACTATAGTTTCCATAGTGATCTGCACAGCCTTCATCCTGGCCTGGTCTCCCTATGCGGTGGTGTCTATGTTTTCTGCCTGTGGATTCTACGTCCCAAACTTAACCTCCATCTTCACCCGACTGTTTGCCAAGTCGGCCAGCTTCTACAACCCGCTGATCTACTTTGGTCTGAGCTCTAAGTTCAGACGGGATGTGTGTGTGCTGCTGCCCTGCGCCGGACAGGCCCCAAACACCGTGAGGCTGAAACGATTCAGACCGCAGGGAGACGGGGGGAAGTTTAAGGTCCCTACCAACCGCACAGACAGACAGGCAGATAGACAGGCTGACAGACAGGCAGACAGACAGGCAGATAGACAGGCTGACAGACAGGTAGACAGACACACAGACAGGTTTATGGTCCCTATGAACATTACGGACAGACAAGAAGACAGACAGGTAGACAGACAGGCATACAGACACGCAGACGGACAGGCATACAGGCAGGCAGACATTGATGCAGACAGACAGGTAGACAGACAGGCAGACAGACAGGCAGACGGTCAGGCAGACAGACAGACATACAGATTTAAAGTTCCATACTACTACCAGCCCAGCCCAGCCCTGTACACACCACCGTCTCCAGAGCGTCTCGATAGCAACATGCCCCGCCCCTCGGACACCGGACCAGAGTTTGAGTGTGACAGACTCTGAGCTAGCTTGGTCCTACCAGACCATAGCCTGGTCCTACCAGACCATAGCCTGGTCCTACTAGACCATAGCCTGGTCCTACCAGACCATCGTACTTCATTTCATTTGTACAGAAGGTCTGGAATCGCTCAATTGACAAACGTTAACTCACTTGAAGGCGGGTGTCTGTTGAAATTCAAAACTATTGGATCTGCCCAGTGCCACTCTGGATCTGCCAACCAATCACATAATGTTTGGTCGTATGTCATGCGCCAGCTTCTGACTACAACTGAAACTGGCGCACAACCTCAACATTCGAGGGCTTGGCGCACAAAGGGCGTAAGTGACATTTTCAGAATTTTACAGGAGAGCACAAACAAACTTTTTATTGATCGTAAATATTTAACAAAAAACAGCATATGGAAGCAATCTCTACTTTAATAGAGATTAGTCTTAAAGGAATTAATATTTTAGAAAAAATATAAAATTTAAAAATATGTATTTATTAAAATAAATAAATAAATAAAGTGTTTATCTTAGTGTCCATATTGTCTCCATCATATGTGGGTATATCAAATTCTCCAAACATATTCTATAACACTTTTTCTGTAGTATAAGTGTTGGTCTTTTCGGCAATCCCTCCATATTGTCAGCTCTTGAGCCTATTTATGATGCACTTACGCCTATTTTGCTCCAAACTCAACCGAAGGTTTTCACTTATGCCTTTATGTTTTTAGCCTTTATTTCAAAAAGTTAAATGTTTAGTGATGTTATTCTTTTACCATTTGATAGAACTTATCAAGACCTTTAAAATGATATATAAAAGTCATTTTCGCAAAATATGTCACTTACGCCCCTCGCTCTGTTCAGCCACTCGCTCTGTTCGCTGATTGGACTGGTAAAAAAGCGAATATACTGTGGACCTATACTGACTACTGAAGGAAATACCGCTCATTAATACAGTTGATAGGAACCTAGAACCAGAACCAGTCGGGTTCTAAAGGATCAAACTGATCACATCTCTCATGATGTCATCAGAGGGTTAATGTCAACGCCTCATTTTTATGGAAGAATGTAAAGCTAACTCAGTTGATTGAAGTATTTTTGTATTATTTAATATAGTCTGTTTGTGATATTTTACGGGTCTGGTGTATCATGTTGAAATCGGCTTTTGAATTTTTTTCTATTTTTTGTTGTTTTTATTCTTTAACAACTTTATTCAACTTTTTTTAATCGTTTGTTTCGAAATAAAGATTTAATTTAATAATTCATTAATATTTAACACGCACATACTCTGTGTCTGTCTGACCCCCTCTGTTGTCTTGTACATGTTTTGAAATACATTTCGATAACTTTCTATCTTCCAATAAAAGAACCAAACAAATGAAAAAAAAAAATGCTTGGCCGCATATGAAGGAGCATTCGAAATGGGACAAGCCTTGACCATAGATAGTAAATAATATGGATGTAGCATCCGGGCTGACCTCAGTTATTCACACGGCATCCAATAATCCTGGTTTGTGCGCGTCGCCATCTTGTGAGATTTTTACTCCGCCTCACTCCTCTTGCCGAAAAGGGGAATCGACGTCACGTCGGGGGGAGGGAGATAGCTGACGTATACCTCCGAGGCAAAGTGAGGGACAACGGGCGGAGAGCTGTCACTCAAGAGATTGCGCCAATACATTTTAACCTCCAAAAGAATAAAAACTAGCGTGGGCCAAAAAAATTCACCCCCCTCAGTGTTGTCATGGAGATATGACCTAAACATACAGAATAAAATGGTTTTGTGGCCCAGGCTGTAAATAGGTTTAATAAGACTTTGAAAACGGCCTATCTAACAAGTGAGTCAAAGAAAAACTGCTCGTCTTGGCGCCACCCCCAGTGGCACTTTCTGGTTACTACAGTTGTGGTCACTTCCTTATTGGATGCTGGTAAAAATCGCTGAGGTTGGGGCTTGGCCTTGACACGCCGCTATGACGCAATCGGTCTTCAAATGCAGCCTTCGAAGGCTGCGACCCCTGAATTGAGACACAGCTACAGTGTGTTAGCCACTGAGCTAACCAAAGCTAACCCCAGTCAAGGAAGTGGAGAGGCTTCTGCTCTGTGCGCTGGGCCTCGTGAAGTAGCAGGGAGGAGCTTAGACCTGAGTCTTCTGTTTACAAAACAATATCAACAAATACTACCATGTAAAATCCAGCCAGAGAGAGGAGGACTGTGCAGATAAACACACCACCACATATTCTAGTGGGACAGAAGTTATCATTGAGAGTGATTATTTTGTGTGACTCTATAATACATTTTTCATTAAAATGTTGCATAGTATGCCTTCAACAATAGCCTATATTGAGGGTTCATACCTTCTCACGAGGCCCGCCCACACAAATGGCTAGGCCCCTGAAAAGGTCCAGTAAATGGGCCCCCTTGCTTTACTCGTATCAATGCGTGTGCTCATCCCTAAATAAACACATACATGTAGGCCTATCTGTAGAGAGAATAACTATATTATTGCTGACTTAGCCTAGCCTACTTACCAATTTATTTTAATACCCTTACACTCACGCACTTGTTTAATACTCAACAGATCTCTACAAAATAATCAGTTCACATAGAGACATAGGGCTTCTTTAGTATTCACTAGGTTTATTACAGGAGCAGGCAACAACAAAGCAAAAAGTTTTTTCACACGTTTTCTATGCTACTAGTTTCTGGTATAGGTTATATTTACACAAACTGCCTGCACCAGGGAGAGGGACACAGTTTAAAAAATTGCACTTTTGTTTGTTTCTGCACATGACATTATATCCTTTGAAATCTTTTTGTGTTATTGAAATAAATAACACTAAAACATCAACAAAATGTTTCACACAAAAATGAAAAAGTCAGTTCTCTACATGAATAACCAAAACAACCTATCAAAACTTTAAAGTTGGCCTATGTTAAGTTGCAACATTTAGGCTTTGTTCATTCTGCTCTCATCCCTAACTTGTTTTGTTAATTTTACTGCAAAAGAATTACTGCAAAAGTAGGCCTACTGAAAATGTTTATTGAGAAAATGCTAAAATGCCAGTTTAGCAGCTCTAAACTGGTGCAGTGAAAAACTGGTCAGACCTGGCTGGTCCTGTCAACCTGAAGACTTATGTCAAAGCCTTTAGACGTTATTGTCCCCAAGGGAAATTCTTCATCACAAAAATGTACGTTATGGAAAGAGAGAATTCAAACCTGTTTGTACACTCAGACAGATAGCATGTCCTCTTTTGTAGAATAACTACAAAAGGTACCCAACCTTTTTTTTCATGATGGGGTCCAAATACTTTTCACAAATCATCCAGCCAAAACTCTATCAGAATCATAGATAGTATAATCAGTATGATCCGAATATATCAAAACCCAATGTTGTCACCATAGGGCATACACATACTTTATAGGATGTGATGATGTTGAAATTATCTGGGTTTTATTTTTTACACAGATATTGTTTGAGTACAGTAAAGGAAAGTGATGCATTTAATGTTTGGGTAATTTATCAAAGGCTCGTGTCTGACCTTTCACCGACTTTCTTCGTTTCTAGACGGATCGTGAAGTTAGACGTACTGTGGGGGACATCTTTGGCTAACGGACAGTCGAGGTGCAAGACGATTCCCTGTTGTGTACTTCCGTCTTTGCTTATCTGGACAGCGGTGGCTGCTTAAAGTATAATGTTCCCTCTGCCATGGCCTTCGGAAGTTAACCGAATTGTGTAATAACACGTTTTTGAATAAGATGTTCAATTGGCACTTCGTCGTAAATAACACTGTACGTTGATGAAAGCAAAATGATTTACATGATTGCACTTAAATTCGGGGTAATGTCAATCAAAGATATTCCTCATGTCAATTCTGGTTGAGCTGAAATTATGTAGAATGTCTGACACTGTTCTCTAAATCATTGTTGTCATTACTATTACCTAACTACATACTAATTCGTTGACAGCCCAACGCTTTTGTCCGAATTTCTATAACGTAACATTAGAATAGGGAGACACTCCTCTTGACATTATGACATCTTTGGCTCATCATGACATGAGCTCTTGAATGACATCTGTGCCGATCTGTGCACGCTTACACAGTATGGTATTCTGTAAGATTAACAGTGAACTAAATGTTGACTACTAAGCGACGCTATAAGTATCGTAATACACAATGTTTGCATAGTTCGAGCTAACGCCAACTGCTAGCTAAACTAAGCATGGAGTACCTCAGGGCTTTAAAACCCTTGTTTACCATTCCCCAACACTGGAGACCAATGCAGTGTCTCCAAGCCAGATACTGTTCTAATTTAGCTAACACCAGTGTGACTGCAGGAGAGAGGAGGACCACTGTCGGCAAATTCAAGTCTAGATTATCCTCTGGTCCAAGTTTTCAGGATTTCATCCAAGGAGTTCCAGTCAATAAGCCTTATGCAGCCGATGGAGAGCACTCTGACAAACACAGCTATCTCCCTGAGGACTTGGAGATGGGCAATTCAAGGAAAGGTCAGTCTGCAGTACATCACTTTAACATTTCATTTTGATAGTTTTGTAAAAATCTTAAACTGGAGCTTTTGTCCTATTGCAACAGTTTATTTTGAAACCTATGGGTGTCAAATGAATGTAAACGACACAGAGATAGCCTGGTCCATACTTCAGAGGAAGGGCTATCAACGCACAGCTGAACTAAGTGAGGTACAGGAGAGCTCTATCGTTATACAATTTTCAACATCATTTAAGTCAAAACAGTTCATTAAGAGAAAATAACTTGTGGTTACAACTTCCAGGCTGATGTTGTCCTTCTGGTAACATGCTCCATAAGGTAAGATACTCCCACAACTTTAAAACATTGTGACACAATGTTTCATTCTCAGAAATAACTGGTCAAAGCTGTCTTTTGAGTGGCATTATTACAATTGTTTAACCCAATTGGCTAAAATGAGACTACGTCTGATGCACCGTCTAATGGACACTATTTCAACTCTTATCTCCACAGAGAAAAGGCAGAGCAAACCATTTGGAATAGACTACAGCAGCTAACAGCCATGAAGAAGAAACGGTTAAAGAGCCACACACCAATGAAAATTGGGATTTTAGGTGAGTGTTAGTTCACTGACGTACAACACACGTTAGACTCCCTTACAGAGGCTACAGCGACAAGGTGATGTGTGTGTGTGTGTGTGTGTGTGTGTGTGTGTGTGTGTGTGTGTGTGTGTGTGTGTGTGTGTGTGTGTGTGTGTGTGTGTGTGTGTGTGTGTGTGTGTGTGTGTGTGTGTGTGTGTGTGTGTGTGTGTGTGTGTGTGTGTGTGTGTGTGTGTGTGTGTGTGTGTGTGTGTGGTGTGTGTGTGTGTGTGCAGGGTGCATGGCAGAGCGGCTGAAGACAGAGCTTTTGGAGCGGGAGAAGTTGGTGGACGTCCTGGCCGGTCCAGATGCTTACCGGGACCTGCCCCGCCTCCTGACGGTGGCAGGCGGGGGCCAGCAGGCCAGCAACGTGCTGCTGTCCCTAGAGGAGACCTACGCTGATGTCATGCCAGTACACCACGCTCCTCAGGGACACAGTGCTTTTGTGTGAGTGTCCTTAGACTTTCTTTCTGCTTAGAAGCTCACAGCTCCCAATATGTATGTCCATTTGGCTCCAAAGAAACATGTCTACGACCGGAACACAAATACCTACGTTTCGATACCAAAATGATCCACGAGGAGTTAGATTTGTGTGAGTGGCAGCGAGCTAGAGAGTGTCTGGGCTTTTTTTTTATTTTATCTTGTCCACTCTGTCGGTTGATCCTACACTGTAAGTTACACTCAAATTGATGTTACATGCCTTCAAACAAGGCTGATTCATTTGAAAACTATGCTTTAAAAAAAAATGATAATAATTTTAACAATGAAAGAAGAAAGATAGCTGAAACTTTTGGAGCTTGAATTCGTTTTGTAGGATGTAGAAAGTGTGTTGAAGTCATTTGTGTGAGAATGTAGGATGTTTTGTGGAGCGACTTGGATATGTTCTCTTCAATCCTAACCTGTGCTCACTGTGTGTTCTGTGCTGACAGCTCCATCATGAGAGGCTGTGACAACATGTGCAGCTACTGCATTGTTCCCTTCACCCGGGGCAGAGAGAGGAGTCGCCCCATCAACTCAATACTGGAGGAAGTCCGCGTTCTCTCTGGCCAGGCAAGTTCTCATTTCTAAATGATGGACAATTCACTGGCTCATAATAATTCTCTATGCATTCATGCTATGGAGTGGTTTAGATCAAAGCATGTGTTAAAATGGTCCAGTCCAAGTCCAGACCTAAATCCAATTGAGAATCTCTGGAAAGAATTGAAAAATACACTCTCCATCCAATATGACTGAGCTTGAGCTATTATGCAAAGAAGAATGTGCCAAAATGTCAGTCTCTAGTGGTGCATAGCTGGTAGAGACATACCCCAATAGACTTGCAGCAGTAATTGCAGCGAAAGGTGGTTCTACAACGTATTGACTCAGGGGGGCTGAAGGCTGTAGCACGCCACACTTGTATCATTTTCATTCCACTTCACAATTATGCTCCACTTTTTGTTGGTCTTACTCTATCACATAAAATCCCATTAAAATACATTTAACGTGTGTGGTTGTAACGTGACACAATGTGGAAAAGTTCAAGGGGTATGCATACTTTTGCAAGCCACAGTAGTTGAAAAACACACACACACACACACACACACACAATAATTGTATAGAGAATCGGGATCTCAACTCTTAAAGGGGTAGTTTGGAATTTTGGACAAAGGGCCTGATTCCCATGTTAGCCTGAGTGTTCTTTATCATTGGAGACAGTTTTCAACACATTTCATTCAGTCCTTCTAGTTGCAGAGTTTGCTCGTGCTAGGCTAGCGCACGGGATTGGGGTCCAATTAGCCTGCTACTAAAACAGTCTTACCCACTCCACAGTACACCCGAGGACAATCAATTATAACGCCAGACTACAGATGTAGGGGAGAACGGGGTAATTTGTCACATGGGTTGGATGTCACATTCGTTATATCTCGCCACCAGAGCGCGCTAGCTCTGAAATGTTGATATAAAAAAGGTCCAGAATTGGGATCAGAGGTCACATACATAGACTTCCTTGGAGTTAGACTGCTGCATTTCAGGTGAGAGGATGTTTTGTGTTTTTCATGTCAAATTCAAAATATTTTGCTTCTCAGTATTTTTCTTCTAGGCTTTCACACAATGGGTTTATAAAAAAACACTTGTTACCCTCAGAAAGTGTGAAGGGTAAACTATAGTTTAGATTGTGGTTAGCAAGCTAATTAGTTGTCAGATGGTTGTTGGCCTTGATGCTAGCAAGAAATTCAAGTTGGGGTTGGTCGTCAAATTTTTTGGGGGGTTGGTTGTCACATGTTATCTCAAGGCTGCAGCCACAAAAGGAACCCAATAACGAAATAAACTAGACCAGTTGCCAAGGCTACAGAACGTTATGTAGGCCTATTTGTCAACTTGACAATGCAATTAAACATTCAAATTTGGTTCTGCCTCCTTGCCTTCTTTTTAAGATTTTTCCCATTAAGATAACATTGTGACAAACAACCCCATAGTGTGTGACAACCGACCCCTTGATGGGGTTGGTTGTCACAATGTGTCAGAGTGTCTTTGATGGTAAATTACTTCTTCATTATAATAAGTTGGAAAAAAAGAGAGACACACATTTCTAGCCAACACCTTAAGCTTCAATTTAATGTAGGAATGGCTATTGACAGATGTTTTGGTGATGAGCAATTCTCACTAGAGTAAAAAGTGTGCCTACTTACCCCGTTCTCCCCTAAATGTCTGTGTTGATAGAATAATGTTAGAAATAAAACCAACCTCGCATCACATGAATCATCGCATCTTCTCAGCAGCGGAATTTTACTTTGCTCCGGCTAGTTGTGTAACCGAATCACTACAGCAGAAAGTAAACAGAGCAGCGTGGGACAGAAGCGGAAACGAAGGACTAGGCAACACGGTCAGTGTGTATTTAGGAATTAAATAAACCCTACAGATGGGCACCACAAAGTTTCCACCAATTTCCAGTGGCTTGTTGCTGCTGGTTTGGACATAAAAACGCCGGTGGAAACTGTTTGCAAACGGAGTATTTGTAGCGATAATTTCAGACCGGACGACTTCGAGAAACCCCGGCAATCTAAAGAGCAATAAATCACTGAAAACGAAAGCGGTGCCATCGGGTGTACTGTGGAGTGGGTAAGACTGTTTTAGTAGCAGGCTAATTGTACCCCAATCCCGTGCGCTAGCCTTGCACGAGCAAACTCTGCAACTAGAAGGACTGAATGAAATGTGTTGAAAACTGTCTCCAATGATAAAGAACACTCAGGCTAACTTGGGAATCAGGCCCTTTGTCCAAAATTCCAAACTACCCCTTTAAGGAGAACATTGTGAGTTACATTTTAGCCAGAATGGTTTGGCCTTACTCAAGTCAAAGTCTTTTATTGTCAGTTCTCATATATGCCAGACATACATCAGAATCAAAATGGGGTTTATCTCTGGCCCACAGTGATAGAGTTAAATAAGATAAACAAGATAAACATAAACAATATTTACCTAAGATAAATTCTAAATACTAAGTCGTGCAAAGGAATTTTCTGTGCAATACAAAACAGTATATATGAAATAGAAAGTAAAAAATAGATGAGTTCAATTGAAATGTGCAATGTGATGAAAGATATTTACAATGTGCAATATGCAATCAACTGGATGTGCATGTTAACACATTTTATTGGCAGCTATCCCTAAAGTGTGTGTGTTTGTTCAGGGTGTGAAGGAGGTGACTCTGCTGGGTCAGAATGTGAACAGCTACAGAGACACGTCAGAGCAGCAGTTCTGTGGCTCTGACCCCACCCAGCTCAGCCGAGGCTTCAACACAGTGTACCGGAGCAAGCAGGGCGGCCTGCGCTTCTCTGACCTGCTGGACAGCGTGTCCCTCATAGACACAGACATGAGGGTCAGATTCACCTCCCCTCATCCCAAGGACTTCCCCGATGAGGTATACACCATGCATTTGGGACGACTGTGGCTCAGGTAGGTAGAGCGGGTCGGCCAATAATCGACGGGTTGGCGGTTTCGATTCCCGCCCTGCCACTTGTGTCATGGTTGTTGTGACCTTGGGCAAGACACTTCCACCACCTTGCCTGGTGTGAATGTGTATGACTGCTGTATGTTTGTGGTGTTCAGAGGGCCTGTAGCCGCGAATTGGCAGCCACGCTTCCGCCACCGGCATGACTGTGTGTGATTGAATGGAACCTGGAACCCTGTAAAGCGCTCTTGAGTGCCTAGAAAAGCGCTAGATAATCCATTATTATTATTATTATTATTATTATTATTATTATTATTATTATTATTATTATTATTATTATTATTATTATTATTATTATTATTATTATTATTATTATTATTATTATTATTATTATTATTATTTGAGAGAGCAGCTGCTGAAATATAGAAAAGCCCCAAATCTCTTTAAAGCCTCTGGAAACCTGGTCTAAAAAAGTACAAATCAATACATGATATCAAGGTTGGGTGTCACAATGTCTGATTGAAAATGTAATGTTATGATTGTTTGAATATTATAAAACTTAGTTTAAATGATTTTTTTCCTGTCTAGACCGTTTGACAGGATTGTGTTGGCGTGGCCGTATCAAACGGTCTCCATGGCAACATCGTCATTAGTGTTATAGAATGTTCAGACAGAGAACTGCTGTGATTGGTTCAAAATACTTCTTGTGTCACAAGAACCAGAGCATAGCCCCGAATTTGTAAAACACTTAAATGAAAATATCTTTCATTTGGATTGATGAATATGCCTAACTCTTTTCAGATGCTTTACTATCATGCAGCTACCCTTTGTAGATTTGGATTTACTTTAAACAATGTTGATTTCCAGCAATCAGGTAAAAAAATCTAGATGTCTGTCTGATGTCATTTTTAGCAGCAAAAGCTAATGTTTTCTGTACAGTCCCCCCCTGTATTGACATGGTTGATTCCCGGCCTGGCCTGTGTGCTGTGGTTGACAGGTCCTGCATCTGATCGCGGAGAGAGCAAACATTTGTCAGCAGATCCATCTTCCAGCACAGAGTGGGAGCAGCCAGGTCCTGAAAGCAATGCGTCGTGGGTAAGAGACCAGCTGCCCCTACTTAAAGGTGGAGTCAGCGATTCTGGAGAAATACCTGCTGTGTATTAACACTGGATTGTTTTTTCTCAAGTGCACACACAGTATGGACAGCTAGTGGATAGTGAGGAAATAGTCACTGATTTTGACCTAAAGGGATTATGTCAACAAGCATTCTCCAGAATTGCTGAATCCACCTTTAAACTAAATCTGCGAAGCAATTCAGCATGCACAAGTTGTTTGTAAAGTGTCTAAAAATAATAAGTAAGGGCTCTAATAATGTGTCTTCTTTCCCTGTCAGCTACACAAGAGAGGCCTACCTAGATCTTGTGCAGAACGTCAGGAGAATTATCCCAGGTAGGCTGCAAAAACATTTATTTCATTTGGAGAGGGCATTTGGATTCAGGCAAAAGTACACACGTTTTATGTCCAGTTAAAGTATAAGTGCCTGTGTTAAAATGTACTCGGGATGAATGGAAAAAGTCGGCCAGTTAAAATGTATACTATGTTGTGTGTATCATGTATGTACCGTTGGTGTCCACAAAAATAAAATAAATCCTTTTCTATAGATAGCCTGTGTGTGTGTTGAACTGATTCTGATGATCAGTTACATACAGTTCAACCAGTGTAGTGTCGCCTTACAGAATTAAACAGATCAGGAGAACACTCTCACATTTAAACAAAATGACCAACAATAGATAGAAAGAACTATGGACACCACCTTAGTAAGCCAGACAAATGAAATGGCCTGTGATTAGCAGTTAATCACAGCTGTCTTGCACTTGGACACTGTAAGGATGCAACACAAAGGCTGAATTATTTGGTATTAACATATTGACAAAGTACCGTAGTGTGTGGTCTTTGTGTAACATTACTGTGTGTGTGTGTGTGTGTGTGTGTGTGTGTGTGTGTGTGTGTCAGAGGTGAGTCTCAGCAGTGACTTCATATCTGGATTCTGTGGGGAAACAGAGGAGGACCACCAGCAGACTCTCTCTCTGATCAGAGAGGTGGGCTACAATGTGGGCTTTCTGTTTGCCTACAGTATGAGAAAGGTGAGCTCCTCTGGGTCTTAACCATCACCTATTGTGCAAAAACTGCACTTTTCTATGGGTTCTACTCATTCATATGTGTCCCCTACTCATTCATATGGGTCCCCTACTCATTCATATGGGTCCCCCCCCGGTGTGCCTAGAGACTCACAGAGTATGAGAAAAAACAAACCCCCTTGCTATTTCTCCACCTTCCTGAAGCCCCTGTCAGATGTATCTCCTCTTATGAGGTCACAAGGTGGGAAGCCACACCCCTCGCTGCCAACCTGACTTAGCACTACCTCCACCTGTGATGAGCCACACCCCCAGATCCTCCTGGATGAATGTCCCCGTCCACACAGCATCTGAGGGAGTCCTGGCAGAGCCAAATAGGAGTAGAAATTTCAGAAGATGCTTGGGCTAAGTGTCTTCGCAGCATACACTCTTGCTCGATCAGCTCAAGGCACCAATTCATTCAATATAAGGTTGTACATCGGCTCCACTACTCGCGTGTCAAATTCCATTCATTCCATCCCTCCTCCTCACCCCTTTGCATTAGGTGCAAACACTCTCATGGAACCCTTATGTTTTGGTTGTGTTCCAGACTCCACAATTTCTGCTCAAGCGTGTTTCATTGTTATTCAGATGTCTACGGCCACATCCTCCATCTCAACACAGAAACAGCCATTCTAGGCTGGTCAAGACAACTAGAGACTTTAAGTCATTAGAAAGCTCTGTGGATCCAGTATGGGCTGGTGATCATTAAAACAAGATTCTCAAGGTTTGGAACAAAGAGATAGCCCTTGTTTTGACATCTGGCTCATAGAGTTATCCAGACAAATATGTCAGCCTTTCCTTGACTATATAACTGTGCTGAAGGGACCTACATGACATCTCATTGGCTTTTTATTTTCTGTCATTTGTAAATTAATTTTGTCTTTTGTTTTTGTGTTCTTTTTTTAATTTTTTTTTTTAATTTTTGGTTTGTGTATGCTTTCTCTTTAAGGAATCCATTAATAAAGTATAAACAAACAAAAAAAGATTCAGGGCCAATCAGAGCAGACTTTGCTTTTTGGAAGGCGGGGTTTACAGATCTTAAAGATTAATTTTTTTGTGTAGTTGTTTTTGTTTTATCTTTTAATTTTATTTTTGTTTGTCTTTTTTCTTTTACTTTATTTCTTTACCTTATTGTATGTTAATGTTAGGTGGGCATCCTTTATAAGCCCTTCTGGGTTTCTTTTGTCCCACCCGTGCATTTATGTATGTCTGTGTGCATCTTTTTGCCGTTTTAATCTTGTTTATCTGCACAAACTAAACTAAACTAAACTAAAGAGACAGGCTCTAAAACACCATGAAAACAGTTTCTAGTAGACACCTGAGAAAGAGCAGAAAATGTGACCTTGATTTTTCAGTCAAAGCCGGCATTTTCTAAAGTTTTTTCAAATAGTTTTTTCTTAACGGCCCGTTGTGCTTTTCCCAATCAGAAAACGCCGGCCTTCCATCGGCTCGAGGACGACGTGCCAGCAGAGGTGAAGCAGCGCAGGCTTCAGGAGTGTATCAGTGTGTTCAGAGAGGAGGCTGCCACGGTCAACACTGCTCTCACCCACAGCACACAGCTCGTCCTGGTGGAGGGAGTGAGTACTGCACACATGACTGGCACAATCCTTTCAAAGGATATGCGCTTTAGTGAATTAGTGTATAGTAACATGCTTAACTGAGATAGTGAGTAAAGGGAAACATAACACCCACTTAGCATCATCACGTTGGCACGGTAACATTAGCGTTAGCACAGAGCTAACATGGCTGTATACTCTCTTTGATCATTTCTTCAGATTACTGTATTCTCCATATTAAATTATGTTCTTCATATTGTACATTTCAATTCATTTACTTTTCTTTGCCGTTTAGTTTTGCCATACTGTATGCACTATTTAGAATGTATTTATTGTATATATTACTTTTAAAATGAATCCTTTTGAAACATATTTTCGATTCCTCTGTATGTAAATTGCCAATACATTGACTTGACTTAATCTTGTTCCAAATTGTGAGTGAGAGGATGTATTGGCTCCGAAATGGAATTAGTAATGTTTACCGTTGCTCACCAAGTATTGGTCCTGCACCACTGTACTGGGTCACTGTGACCTGTTACCAAGCAACACTGTCTGCTCATCTGCTCCCCATTGTTATGCAGGAAAGTAAAAGATCTGCAGAGGACTTGTGTGGGAGAACTGATGGCAACATGAAAGTGATTTTCCCCAAAGAGGACATAGCCGTTCAGCCTGCTGAAACCATCACTGCTCCAGTCAATGCTGGAGACTATGTGATTGTGAAGGTAAAGGCCAGGACACCTCCGCCTTTCGATCCTAGTATCTGTTTTGTTAATTGTGATTATTGAATTAAAAAAGTTCATTCAATATTGTAGAGCCGAGCGGGGGACATCCTGTAGTTATTTGGCCGGGTTTATTTGCTGATCTCGTCCCCCAATTACTCTAACTCCTAACCCTTAATGTGACGGTAAAGTGAGTTGTCAGCCTGGTTCTCCAGTCGAGTCTGCCAGGTAAATCACAGGCGGACACAGGTCGCGACTAATGGCGCTCCTCCTGCGTCGTGTTTGGTGCTGGACAGAGCGTACCCGTTGGTTGTAGACAGTGTTCACGTAATTTACCTTCCCTATTGGCATGAGCCAACCCTCAAGACTCTCCATAATATCAAACCTGTTTGATAATGTCTGAACGTCAAGACGGGAGGAAGACTCGCTAAAATCGGGTCAGATGACCACCTCACACCAAACAACTGAGATTACGGGCGCGCGCCACAACTCCAGCATGACTCCTGTGATTTCATTACGACGTTGGAAAATTGTCTGCGACTGTCAAATCGCGTGAGAGGTCGTTTGGTGTGAGGTCGGCCTAAGGCTCTGTAAACCGGTATGTAAACAAATGGGTGCATTATTGACACTGGATTTGTTTTAAGCACAAGCACACACAGTACTGACAGGTAGCACATCAAAAGGAGATATTCACTGTTTTTGACAAAGTTATTTTGACAACAAGCGTTCTCCAGGATCACTGACTTTAATCCTTTGCTTTGGTGTGCCATGCAGATATTGTCGGCTAACTCCCAGAGCCTGAGGGGCCGAGCCCTCAGTCACAGCTCCCTGAAACAAGCAGCGAAGAGCGGGGACACTCTGCCTGATGAACGCATGGCCTCAGACATCGCCATGAGGGAAACTCACCCTTGATTGAGATGACACCACAGGAACACCATTGCACACCGTCCCATTCACTTGAATGACTTTGAAGACACATGGAGGCTGTTGTTTATGGGACTGTTACAGCCTCCACACACATCCTGCGTCTATCTATGGAGTGCGGCGGCGTCCGTTACTGCGGCCTCTGGAGCGCTTTTTTCGGACACACATGTAACATCTCAACTGCTGCTGCAGCGCTGCTCCTAAAAGCCCTGTCTTTCTACATAGAATATAGTTTTCATAGATCATTCTCATATTAAGTTGTTTCATGTCATTTTATGATGCATATGATTAATATTGAGTTTCGACAGTAATCCTATTGCCTGGTTGCCCTTTTTTTATTTTTTTTTTTTTCACATTTTCGCTTGTGGGAAGTTTTATTTTGAAAGGGACACACCGGGAAACCGTAAAACTACAGTGAATGCTGCTGGTATGACTGTCAACAGAGTATTTCTCTATCAGTTAATAATAATTAATAATAATTGATAGGTTTTATATAGCGCTTTATTCCCTAAGGACTCAAAGCTCTTTACAGGGTTCCTGGTTCAATTCATTCACACACAGTCATACCGGTGGTGGTAAACTACGAGAGTAGCCACAGCTGCCCTGGGGCAGACTGACAGTTAAAGCAGAGAGATGCGCGTCTCCTCATAAAAGCGCCTCTGACGGCCGTCTGCAGCGTGTGGGAGGTTGGATGTGTGGCTGCTGTAGTGTGTTTACACGGTCGGTGAAGTCAGACACAGACGTGCAGTAGAGGTAGGATGTGTGTTTCAGGGGTTAGGCATCTCAAAGTCACACTGGACTGCTGAGATGAGCTATGTAAACCACATTGTGTTTCAAGATTTAAGATGGTTTATTTGTCATATGCACAACAGTTACAGCATCAGTCATTGGCAATGGCATTCGTAAGTCCCAGGCTCCTCTCAACAATGTGATATAGAAGAAGAAAATGTTATTTATACAGTCAGTACTAATTACGTATGTTTTACATATTGAACAATACATACTATCAAATAAATGACTGTGACTGATTATTTTAATTTGAGACAGTGTTGCTTGAGTGATGTCTTGGCATATTTAAGGGGCGCCTCTCCAAACTGCAGTAAAAATGTCACGGGTCAGCACATTTGTAGAAACGCTCCGTGAGCTTCACAGCCAGAAATTATGAGGGAAGAAATTGTTTTGCCCAAAGTCAGCAGCAGAAAGTGCTGTGATCTGCTTTGGAAGGAGCATGCTATTACAAAACAACAGATGATTGTGTTGACAGTTTGCCCTGCCCTGTGGACTGCAGTACATGTCCTGGTAACACAGGATTGCTGCAACCCCATTGGAAGAGTTCACCACCCCATCCACAGTTTAATGTGAAAAAACCTCTCCTGGTTTAGTATTTGAAAGAAAAAGAAAAAATTATATCAGGTTACTCAAGAATCGTAGGATATATTTTTTGTTGTTGCACTTGTTCTGTTTTTTTCTGTGACTTGTCTTCATGGTGGCACGCCCCAGTGCAGAAATGATTCAAACCTCACTCAGCCGATGAACTGAACATCTGTCCCAATCAGCATGTAGTCCTAGAGGAAAATAAAGCAGTAAAATAACAGCTTTGAGATGATGAATCCTGATCATCTAGCAGATTTTAAGATGTTTTATACCAAGCGCTTGGCCCTCTATGAAATCCTTGTCTTGTAACAGAGGCAGCTCGCTCAAAAATATGCAGTTTTATAGAAAATATCCACCCTGCGTTCCAATACCCATACTTCCCTACTATTTAGTATGCCAGAAAAAGAGTTAGGATGTCCCAATACATGCATGTCAATTGTAGTATGCTGAAAATACACATAAAAAATACACTAACTCCAATAGCATTTTGGAGTTTTCATATTTATTCTTGACATTTCTTGACATAATGAAAAAAAAAAAAAATCTTAGTTATCAGATTTTTTTTTCTCTCCTGTGGCCCTAAAAGTCTTTTATACTTTAGCATGTAGTGTAGTAAAAAGAAATAGTATGTGATTTGGAATGCAGGGCCAGTCTCTCACCTTCAGGACGTGAAGCTGGGTGTTCACAAGCTTCATCTTCCCAAGCGTAGGCAGAGGGTATCCCTTTGCCAGTTGAACTATGAAGAAGAAATCCTACATTTAGATAAACTAGTCACATGAATCCAACATGGCAAACATTCAGTTTTAATTACATGGGACGCATAACATGCAGCTCCAAGGGCTTTAAACTAAAAGACAATTATGAAATAGAAGAACACAGCGACAATATTAATAACAGGGCAATTAGCAAATCAACATTGACCATCTACACTCTTTTTGATTGCTTATGAAAATACACTGGGTTACTCAAAGCTGCTCTCTCCATTCAGAGCAGCCAAACCAGTACCAGATTGCTTAATGGATACCAAATCATGCATCTGAAATGTGTGACCTAATGAAAAGTGTAGCCCTTTGGTAACGGCTATCAAAATAAAGCATGCAGTACAGTATGATAAAGGGGTCTGCAGTGGCAATAGCCCCCCCCCCCCCAACAAAAAAAGTTGTAACACCTTCTGCTCCTTAAAATTTAAATAGGAAGGCATGAGTTTTCAATTGTATTCTTAAGGCGAATGCAAGGCTCTTCATTGCAAAGCAGCAGAAAGCAGATGAAACCTAAACGTGAATGATTCCTGGTATAAACGGAACCCATAATGAATGAGCTTTTCTGCTTTTATTATTGGTCAGAAAATGTTGCATTTTTTGGCATTTTGTTTCTCAAAAGCAAGAATGCCAATGTAGTAACATTGGGTCTAGACATAATTTGACCCTCTGTGCTCCGTAGTGAGCTGCATTCTAACTGCCTGAAGACATGACAATGGGCCCTGAGTTAATAGCTGAGAGTGCAAGAACTCACCGTTGAGTTTAGGTATCACTACCACTTTGAGGACCATTTGAAAGATGCTGTGGAGGGATCTGACCTGCAGGTTATAGGGCTCAGGGTAAGTCTGACAGGTTCGATGCAGTTCAATGTTAAGTGGCACTGTTAAATGTACAAACTGTTTTAGAATGCAGCCCTCACCTGAAACTCTCCCACGTAACTTGTCTCCAGGGTCAGATCCATTCTGGTGCAAATGAGGCAGAATTTAAATGTGACAATTCATTCATTACAAGGACCTTTAGAGACCCTTCTGAGAGCAACTAGAGATGGTGTAGTGACTCACTGGTTTAAGGTGACGGCCCCAGCCAGCCTTGTTCCACTGACAAACACTTGGGCGCTGACGCTGCTCTCCTGTAAAAGGCAATGTAGTGAGAGAGTTTTAGTGTTTTTTTTCCAAACAGCAAAATAAACCCTGCGTTCCAATCGTTATGTACTATCTATGGTTCCAATACCCATACTTCCCTACTATTTAGTATGTCAGAAAAAGATTTAGGATGTCCCAAATCCCAATACATGCTCGTCAAAAGCATTTTGCAGTATTCGTCTTTATTGTTGACATTTCATGACATAATGAACAAAAGACACTTCCTTATCTGATTTGTTTTCACCCCGTCGCCCTAAAACAGTTATGTACTTTAGTATGTAGTGTAGTAAAAAGAAAGAGTATGTGATTTGGAACGCAGGGAAAGTGTTTTATATGGTGAAAGCTTGATAGCCCACCAGGTTTAGGACAAAGAGAGGGGACAGGGTGGCGTTGGGCTGGATAGCGTAGGCTGTCACACTGGCCCGGGCCTGAACCGTCATGTTGTTGGCTTGAAACGTGATGACTGGAGTCTTCACTGTCTTCACCAGCAGCTTTATCATCAGACCAGGGAAGCGTTTGGAAATCTGAAAATTGAGAATTGTAAAAGATATGCTCACACAAACGGCCAATGGCCAGTGATCTTCTCATACAATCTGTGGAACGTGTTGCAGATTAGTAATCTAAATTAGTACATCTACTCAAGTACTGTACTTTGAGAGTCTTGTACTTGAATATGTTCATGCTACTTTATACTTCTACTCCACTACAATTCAGTGAGGAATATTGTACTTCACTACAGTTATCGGATTTATCTGATCTATTTTATTGATTAAAATGACTAGTTAGTTTATCAATTAAGAATTTTTATGCCACAACTACTTGAATACTTTTAAAATCTGATACTTTTGTACCTTTACTCCATAATAGGTAACTTGTAACACAGTCATTTTTCTTGTAAGGTATCTCTACTCTTACTCAGGTATGGTGTTTAGGTACTCTCTACACCACTGATGTGTTGTCACCTGTGGAATGAATGCCCCAAACGTTCTGGTGTTGAGTCGGACAGGAGAGCCTTGTGGGATCTGTAGTGATAGAGCCAGAGTGGTTTAGGTCAGGCAAGGGAAGGCAACGTTATTTGTATAGCACATTTCATACAAAGGCAACTCAAAAGTGTGTCACAATAATACATCGATCAAACAGCAAAGTAAACAGTTTAATGAAAAATTATTTAAAAAGCTTAAAGGTGAAGTAAGCAATATATTTATGTTAATGTATGAGTTAAATCACTCTTTATTCATACAGTGATAACTTATATAGAGTGCACGTTTCATAAAGCCGATCTCTCAGTCACCCGCTCTGCATGTAATCGGAAGATAAACTTTTCTGGTATCCCACAACCTGATATCCAATCAGAAGAGAGAACGCTACAACCGGCACCCGTCTCACTGCCGGTGCACGTGAAGAGCGACAGATGGGTGAATGTTTATACGCCTACAATCGCGGAGCAGGTTAAAATCCTTCCAAATGTCTGTTTTGGTGGTTTTTACCATGTTTTATCCATATATAGTATATTAAAATGGATGTAGCATCCGGGCTGATCTCAGTTATTCACACGGAATCCAATAATCCTGGTTTATGCGCCATTTTATGAGATTTTTACTCCACCTCACTCCTCTTGCCGAAAAAGGGAATCGACGTCACGTTGGGGGGAGGGAGATACGCCCATCGAGCTGACGTATACCTCCGAGGCAAAGTGAGGGACAACGGGCAGAGAGCTGTCACTCAAGAGATCGCGCCAATACATTTTAACCTCCAAAAGAATAAAAACTAGCCTGCTAGAAAAAAAAAATCACCCCCCTCAGTGTTGTTATGGAGATATGACCTAAACATACAGACTAGAATGGTTCTGTGGACCAGGCTGTAAATAGTTTTAATAAGACTTTGAAAACGGCCTGTCTAACAAGTGCGTCAAAGAAAAATGGCTCAGTCTTGGTACCACCCCCAGTGGCCACCGGAAGGTACTACAATTTGTGTCACTTCCTTATTGGATAATGGTAAAATTCGCTGAGGTTGGGGCTTGGTTTTATCGCACTTTCTGATCTGAGATGATGCTAGATAACTCGCTGCTTGAAGACCGCAGTGCATTAATGTGGTGACATAGGGACAAGGGAGGGGACTGCTAACTGCAGTCACTGACAGGAAGTTAACTAAACTGACCATTTGCCTTATTGAACCTTTAAATGACCGGGCACAGGGGCGTGGTACTAGTGGAGGACTGCTTCAGATCCATTAGGGAATAAGTAGGAGGATTCAGCTCACCATGTCATCAGTGATGTACAGGCTGAGGGCTCCGGCTTTGTTGTAGACGAAGGCTGCAGAGTCTGTGGTGAAGGCAGACACGCCCAGGTACAACATGTTGTTGGTCTGGGGCGGCAGGGTGAAGGGCACCGCCGAGAACGGAGGCTCCTGGTGCTTCCCTATGCTGTAGAATACACCCTGAATGGCACACAGACAAAAAGTATGGGACACAACCAAATTATACGTGGAGACAGTGATTCTGGAGAACGCTTGTTGTCAAATCAGTGAATATCTCCTCACGGTATGCTGACTGTCCGTACTGTGTGTGTGTGTGTGTGTGTGTGTGTGTGTGTGTGTGTGTTCGCGCGCTAAAAGAAATTCAGTGTGTATACACAAAGTAGACTCTCTTAAATGGGCATGTAAACAAAGGACATGGCAAAGGATCCCACCTTAGCTAGCAACATACCCGTTAACAGAGACAAGGTTGTGTTTTAGCTCTTTTTTCTGTAGCACACACAGTATGGAAATGTAGCAGACAAGGACATCGTGAGGAGATATTCACTGATTTTGACAAAAAGTGATTATGACAACAAGCGTTCTCCAGAATTGCTGACTCCACCTTTAAGCAGGGGCGGTTCTACAGGGGGGCAAAGGGGGGCAGCCGCCCCCTCCCCCCCCCCCCCCACTGAAGAGCCTTGCCCCCCAGCTGCCCCCCTAACTTTTGCATTCTCAAAAATGTACTTGTCAGAACAAACCGCCACTATGTCAACTAGCCACTCTAATAATTGAAACAAACAATAAATTGAACAAAAGTAAATAATTTTCAATCCAATCTTCTGCCCTGCCCCTCAAATACTTAGCCACGGCCCTGCATCATATGCGCAATTGCGCATATGATGCAGGGCCGTGGCGCAGTTTGTCACACACAGCGAGTCAGCGCGCTGCTGTGCCATGCAGTCCTGCGAAGAGTAACTGACCTGCTCCGAGCATCTGAAGGTGAAGTCAGTTTACCCTTGTGAATTTTAAACTTTTTTAAATTTTTAACTTAAAGTTAAATTTGTAATTAATGTAATGCCCACCATGGCCAACACCTGCATCGCTCTGAGCCAGAGGTGGTCCAAGGTAAGGACTGAGTGTGTGTGTGTGTGTGTGTGTGTGTGTCTTGACTTTAGAAATAAAACTGATTTAACTGTCTGTGAGTGAGTGAGTGAGTGAGTGTGTGAGTGAGTGAGTGAGTGAGTGAGTGAGTGAGTGAGTGAGTGAGTGAGTGAGTGAGTGAGTGAACTAACTGTGTGTGTGTGTGTAATTTCCTCTTATTAAGGCAGACTGTTGATATTCTTTCTGTGGAGACGATGGTGAAACTATTGATTAACAGGTTAATAGAAAGAGGAACATTGACTCAACTGACACTGACAACACCACGACAGAATATTTCATCAAATTCCCCAAATATGAGTTCTAGAAAGTGCTTTAAAAGTATCAGGTATTATAATTATTGTTCATTTTAAAGGATTAATATAAAACACAATCAGAGTTGACTTCAGGAAATCTTTATTTGATCTGTTTCTGCCCTGATATCAAACATTTAAGCAACAAGCTTCAAATCAGAGAAAAGAGGAAATATGAACTTTGATTATTTGATGTTCCCCACATTGTTATAGGCTATTCCTTTTGGACCCTGTTATTGACATGAGTGACTGAGCTCTTTGACTATGCGACATGAAAAGTTACTATCAGTATCTCTGGCTTAAGGCTACAGATATAACAAATGTACAGAGTAATAATGGGATAATTTACCTTCAAGCTGAAGTCTATAGAAGAATTTGAAACTGTGGGCGATGACACCATGGAATATTCAATCTCTGCATACTGGTCCACCTTGGCCAAAACTGCAGTAAGGTAGAACATGTCTCTCATATATTTAGCATCAATGAAACATCCAAATATGTGACACTGAGAGTGTGTTTTTACCATTGAGAGTTTTCAGCTGGGGGTTCAAATCAGATACTGCATTAGCCACCAGGGGGCAGATCTGCAACAATAAAGAACAGGGAAGGTCTATTCCCACACTCCAAAAGAAAGACAAATATATGGATTCACAGACTCATTTAGAATCATACTGCCTCTCTGTCAACCCTCTCAGAATAATTATAATATCCGTTGCGGCTTATTATAAATATAATTTAATGGAATGTTTCATCAATAATTTAGTAATAATGTTTACCTCAGTTCAGACAAAAAAGTAAATGGAGACCGGCAGTTTTTCTGCACTCTCTCCAAGAACCTATTATCATATCCGTTCTAAAGTGGCTGTATTCACAAACCCTCCCAACATTTAAGGTTACTCCTAACCAGTCTAATTAGGGGAAAATAAATTGCACGCCAGGGTCTCAAGTCTCCTCCAGGCTGGTTATGTGGGAATAGTTTGAGGCCAAACTAGTTTTCACCTCGGCGCAGGATGACTCTAGCCTGGTCCAACCAGACCATCGTACTTCATTTCATTTGTACAGAAGGTCTGGAACTGCTCTATTTGGCAAACGTTCACTCACTTGGAGGCGGGTGTCTGTTGAAGTTTAAAACTATTGGATCTGCCCAGTGCCACTCTGGATTAGCCAACCAATCGCTAACGTTTGGTCGTGACGTATGTCATGAGCCGGCTTCTGACGGTGCGTTCCAGTTGTACTGGGAACTCGGAAATTTCCGACTTCACTACATATTGTAGTTTATGGATCTACCGGTACCTGGCAACGGTAACTTGCTAGAGCCTAACGTTTAGTTATTTAGATGAGAAAGGTTGTAGGCGTCCATACTTTCCCGAGCAGATGCACTGGAACACAGACAGGTCGGAACTCGGAACTACCAAGTCGGAAATCTCCGAGTTCCGAGTATAAAGTTACGCAGCATTCAACTGAAACTGGAGTGCGACTTCGACGTCATCGTTCTTAGCCACTCGCTCTGTTCGCTGATTGGACGGCTGGAAATTTTCCTCAGCTAGCCTAGGACACATGAATTCACCGCAGCCCCAGACTGACTACTGAAGGGAAAATTAAATTTGAGCGGAAGTAGGTAGGCGGGCGGAGCCAGGCTAGGATGACTCTAGGTTGTCCAGCCTTGTGTTCATAGCGTTCTCCACACGTCTAATGACCTGTATGATAGCAGACGGGGAGTCAACCTCCATCAGTGGTGCAGAGAGGTCATCACTGGCGCTAGCCGAGCCTGGTTAGCTGCTAGCTAGCTCGTTCGACAAAAAGTCACCTTCACTCCTGGAAAGATTGTCCAGCGTTTTTTGGGCTCTTTATCCTGGTCCTACCCATCCTTAAGAGCTTTATGTGTTCTTTGCCACCGTCAAAAGACTTAACAATTAGCGTTTTTTATTTAAATTTAGCGAAGGTGAAAGAGCTGAGTAAAACTCAACTTACTCCATGGCTGGCTCACTAGCGCCTCTCCTGAATGCAAATTTAATACGTTTATCCACATTTTGTAATACATTTTTAGACAATGCATCATATAATTACATTTTTATAAAAAAAGCAACCTTTGCATTTAGCAATAACTAGCATTACGTAATAGTTTATTACATAATGTGGATAAATGTATTTCATATTGATAAATGTATTTCATATTGCATCCAGCCTGATAAATGTATTTCATATTGCATCCAGGCTGATAAATGTATTTCATATTGCATCCAGGCTGTTTATTACATAATGTGGCATATTATTACATAATGTGGTTGCTATTACATAACGAAGTGAAAATATAATACATTTTGTTACTCACTGCGTTTTTATTACATAATGCGTTGTTACAAGGACATAAAAGCAGTCCAGAGGAGTCACTAAGACCTGCTCAGCCATTCGCTAGGTAGAGTGCCTCATTGCAAGGCAACCTCAATGCACGTTGGACTTTTAAAAGCATATTTTGGTGGGTGATTTAATAAGGATCAAATCAGAAAAGTCCAAATAACAAGTATGTGTATGTGGACCAAGACTCTGTTTTTTCTTCATTCCTCTCTCATGAATCATAGAACGACCTGTCAGATCTACCTGGTGAACCATTGGAGTGGCCCTGACCCCTAATATAACACTCACAAGTCCTAGTTTTATCTGATAATACTTCCTTATTTTGACTTAGTTTAGCACGTAATAGAGATGTTGTGTTTTCACCATGTTTTATTTCACTTCTTTAAAGGATGTGAATACTTCTCCTGTGTCTGCTCTCAGTTCCTTAGTAAATGGTGTGGGAGACACCTCCCTGAGAAGAACTTTTGAATACATTTGAGAAGATCTCTCATGGTAAAATGACTACAGATAGAATGTAAAATAATTTGTTTGTTAAATAGTATAAGGCTGGGTTGCCCTTACCTGTTTCTGCAGTGCACTACGCAAAGCCTTATCGACAACATTTTTGAAGAGATTGTACAGCCAGCTGAAAAACACAGTGAACACAGGAATAAGGGGAGTATACTGCATGTCTATAGCATGACAATAAAAACAGAACATTCACATTCTGTTCCCTTTTACCTGGCTCCACCATGGAATTTGATGCTGGCGCCGCCGACGGTTGCCGCACAGTTGGCGCTACTGACCTCAGGTCTGCCGGTCTGGTCACTCTTGACGGCGATGCTTATAGTGATGGAGAGTCCATTCACAGTCAAATCAAAAGAGCCACTGTCCTTTCTGTAAAGAGAGAGGGGTCACTGTTGCATCATACAAATATCCCCAAATGGTTGGTACAACAAGGAAGATACCTTCTCTCACTCACATTATTCTGAGGTACTTGACCCTCCAGTTTCCCTGCAGCGTGATGAAGGCGTTCTCTATGGAAAGCCGGACACCGGACCCCGGCACCAGAGCCACAGCCGACTTTGGTAATCCCACATTTGCTATTTTCATACTGAAATAAATGACATGCTTGTTTGTAAATTCAATTTGGGAAAAAACACCACCATGAGTCTTTTATAAAGCGGAGTCAGTGGTTAGGGAGAATGCTTGTGAATCAGTGAATATCTCCTTACAATCCACTACCTGTCCGTACTGTGTGTGTGCTGAATAACACAGCCTAAGCTCTGTGAACGGGCATGTAAACAAAGGGGCACACACAGTATGGACAGGTAACGGATCGTCGTGAGGAGATATTTACTGATGTTGACGACAAGCGTTCTCCAGAATCGCTGCCTCAGCCTTTACGCAGATCTGAGGCATAAATGGATGCCTTACTTTGTCAGGCTGTACTGGACCTTTCCAATGGGAGACACCTTCTGTTTCCCAGAAATATCAGGGAGTTTGATGGTTTTCAGTCTCTGCTGGATGGAAGCCATGCCCAGTTGTCTTCCTAGGAAAAAGGAAAGGCTACGTATGTGACGATGAATCCCTGGTGAGATTGATGCAGAAACAAGTGCTGCAAACTCTTACCATATTCAAGACCTTTTTCTGTGAGCTTGACCTTCACCCCGGGATCAATGCCCAAGGTCATAGGGATGAAAGCAAACAGAGCCAGCTGACAGCACAGGAACATCTTGACTGTTGGAGATTAAAAGAACACGATAGCAAGTCAGCAGAATGCTCTTGGTAGTTTACCGACAGGACACAACAGGCAAAGATTCTGCTATTGTGTGGTTGACTTGTTTTACTCTACTGTAAGGAACATATTTGTGGAAGTGGTGGAAGGATACATTAATGTAAATAATGGTCTTTTGTAAGCAAAGGTTCTGCCGTACTTGGGTAAAAGCAGTATTATCAACAACATACTTGTATAATGGACAGTGTATAGTTAAGCAGGATTTTGGCATCTAGTGGTAAAAGTTCTAGATCGCAACGCTCCGTCTCTAAAGCCCAGTTCAGACCAAAGATTTGCCGACAAGTCACAACTGCAACTGCTTGCAACGAGCTGGCCTAGACGCTCTAAAACTGGACCTTGTGATTTGACATGTTGAATCTTCTGCTACTCCTTGCAACGGCATCAGCCGCACTGCAACGAGCAGTTCACACTGCTGCCACTTCTCCCCCGCGACGTTCTAAAACCGTCTCGTTGCAAGTCGTTGCGAGGCGAATCTTTGGTCTGAACTGGGCTTACCCCTCCCATTCGGAGAATTTACATAAGCTTTGGTGGCCTTCAAGGACAAGAAGCTAGTTACTAAAGATGGCATCATCCACCACTGCCTCAAGTCTTTCCACAATATGAAGTGATGAGGGGACGATGTATGCTATTTATTCTATAGTACTTATTTTTCTTGGTTACCCCAGGACACCCACTATATATAAAAATGCGTAAGGCTGTTAAGTTTGTCCGTTCTGTGCTACTGTAGAAACATGGCGGTGCAACATGGCGGCCTCAGCGTCCCGCAGAGATGCATATATAAATGGGTCATTCTAAGGTAATAAAAGTAACCACTTTTATACTTTTGAATATTATATTCCATTCATTCCAAGTCTTTTCTGAAAACACTAATTCCCATTACAGACTGCACCTTTAAAAGTATAAATAGTAAAATAGCAAATGTACTGCAGAAGAATGGGCACAGTGACTCATATTCATTCAGACTGCATTTTATTCAAAGGGTTAAGTGTCAAACCATTGACTTCACCTTTAGCCATGTAGTGTACTGTACTTTATAAGCTCATGATATGTTTATAATATACAGAAATATAACATCTGAAATGCTCTGCTCCCCTACAAATAAGTATGGTGGAGTATATCCCAGGTAAATGTAGTGTAGAAGTAGAAAGGGAGTCTGAACTGGAGTAAATATACTTTCCACCACAGCCTTAGTTTTTAAATTCCTTCTTCAGTGGAGTTCTGTGAAAGAGCTGACTGTCAGCCTAATTCAATCATGTGCTCATGTGGTATCTTGTTTAGGACCGAGACTAAAGGCCCAGTCTGCCATTTTTTCTCCATTTTGAATGTGGATATTTGAATCATCGCAGAGATCTTATACAGAGAAGATGAGATTTCACAGATGTGAATTGCAGTATTGCAGATTTTTAAATGTTTATTATTTTATATATTCATTCATTCCTGGTGTTGCTTTAAAGTTTTCATGTTTCTATCACCTTGTCATAGAACAGATTGAATAGTATGGACTGAGTGAACCAACACAATGTGAGACACCATGAGCTTTTCTTTAAGACGTTTCTAAGCTGGTATGTGGTACAGAAAAACAGGGGAAGTGCATAAGTGTCTGCATTTAGATGTGCATCAGGCGTGGCATCCTGACAACAAAACTGTAAAAATGGTGAGAAAGAGCTGCTTGTGACAGAGGAACCAAATCTCACCGATGAAGACAGCGCTTCTTTTCTAACCAAATTAGTTATATTTTAACTAAATGTAGTACATCCCAAAACACTGGCAACACTGACTATATATGTACACACATGAAGGCACATACACTCACCATTGAGACCTTAAGTTAACATAATAAAAATACAATATATTATTATTATATTATTACTGCTTTTGAAACAGAGTTGGAAAAACACACCCTTCCCACAAAACGGATCACAATCACTGGATCCCTTCAGTGTTTATCCACACTAATCTGGAGAAAATGTTTTCACATACTAAAATGCAAGGCTACTTCAAACATTGAGGTTAATGTTGTAAATATTTGCACCATTACTATAAAGATTTGACATTGAGTACAAAAATATTTTGTTTGCAAATGTGTCCCCATACAGAGACTTTACAGCCATTCTTACCTGATGCAGCAGTTTGTCACAACCAGCCGGTTACTCCTGATGTGTCCGTGTGTCTACACACAAGACACATTGAAAGAGAAAGGGCATGGCTTTTAATTCACTTACTCAATCAGGAACTGAAATTGGCGAGGGCACTAGATAGAGTAAGTCAACAATGAGGAACCTGTTTTTTTTCTTCATATATTCACTGCTTCACTCTCCTGCTCTATTATACTATTCTTACAATCACAAAGTGTTGGAGAAAGTGCTTATTTGATTGTTATGAAACACAACATGTAACGCACAGTTTGAAAAAACCTGACATTTTATTGCACAAGGTTTTTTTTTTCTTTCAACATACACTGCCCGGCCGCCAAAAAACTTTGGTTGGACCATCTTTAGCTTTGATTAAGGCACATATTCACTGTAATACATTTTGATAAGCTTTATTTGGCACAAAAGGTTGCTTAGAACCTAGACCTGACCAACTGAAGCAACCCCAGATCCTACTGTACACTGCCACACAGGCTTGTACAGTAGGCACTAGGCACGATGGGAGCATCACTTCATCCACCTCTCTTCTTACCCTGATGCACCCATCACTCTGGAACAGGGTCAATCTGGTCTCATCAGATCACACAACCTTTTTCCATTGCTCCAGAGTCCAGTCTGTATGCTCCCTGGCAAACTGAAGCATTTTATCCTGATTAGCCTCACTGATAAGTGGTTTTCTTAAGGCTACACATCTGCATAGTCTCTTATGTACTCCATTGCATTGTGCATGTGGAAATGCTCTTACTTTCACTGTTACACATAGCCAGGAGTTCTACTGTCGATATTTTACATTTTGATTTCACCAAATGTTTTGAGTGATCTTCCATCATGATCATTAAAGATGTTTTTCCGACCACATTTTTTCCTCAAAGATGACTGTTCATCACTATCTATCCAGGTTTTAATAATGCGTTGGAGAGATCTTAACCCACTTTTAGTAGTTTCATCTACTCCTTAGTAGTATTCTTTGTTCACTTAGGGCGTATTCACACCTGCCGTGTTTAGTTCGGTTGAAACAAGCCCAAGCTGAAGAGGTGGTCTCGATGCGCTTCCACTCTGCTGCAGTTCGTTTGTGGTGTGAATTTGTCCGGACTCGATCTGACCCAAATGCAGGAAGCACTGTGCCTTTTCTTTCACATATTTTTTAATAAATCGCCGTCAGCTTCACATTAAGGGAAAGTGTTGTTGTCGCCATTGTTAAAGAGATCCTATTATACTACTTTTCTGGTCTTAATTTCTTGTTAAAAACTGCTATAGAGCAACCTGACACGAATCACATCACAAAATATCTATGTAGATTTTCGGGACACTCTTCCTCTTACCCTAGCGAGCACAGCAGTCTCTCTCTACACACTGCTTTGAGCTTCTCCACCCCTCCCCCCCTGCTGCAAACCCCACTCCGTTGTGATTGGTTACCTTCCTTCCAGCAGCGGGAGATTTTCAGGAAGGTGGGGGCATGCAGCCGGAGCTTGCCTGAGCAGCATTACCATACATGGAAACATGACAGAAACTACCCGGAAATTTGAACAAGTTCGTCTCGACCGGCTGCCTTAGTGTTTAGTGCTCTGCATAGCCACCCCAGACGGTCAGCAGGGAATACGTCGAAATGCATGTACGTAATTATTTTATACTCTAGTATGGTTAAACATGACTATAAATCATTATAACAACGTGTATAGGTCATACAACTCGAAAAGTATCATAGGTCCTCTTTCAGAAGATTAGGTGTGGTTTGACCGGGAGCCCCGAGCCAATATAGGCTATAACATTTGATTTGATAAAGATGACGCGTAGAAATGCTGATGTGTAGCCTACAGCAATCAGATGAAGGAGAGGGGAGGTGGAGAGAGGTTCACGCTGCGCTCTGCATGAAGTGCGTGTTTTTATTTATCTCCCACTGTTAACAGGTCAGACCGTTAATACTCCAGTGTCAGTTGGCCTTGGCTCAGCTGTGTGTCAGCTTGAGACTATTCTTAACGCGAGCTGAAAATGATGTTTCACATCGTAGACAACAAACCACAAAACGTAGCATTGACACAGCCTACATATCCTATTTTAACCAACAATAATTGGATGTTTTTTAATCTTTAATTTATAGATGTATGCTATTTATTTGTTATTTAATCATACTGAGGCCTGTTTCAGGAAGCAGGGTTGACAAACTGAGTTCAAACCTGCACTCTGGGTTGACCAACTCTGGGATGAGTAACTCTGGGTTATCGGTTTCAGAACAGTGGATCAGCGTTAGTCAACTCGGAGTGACACAAACTCAGAGTAGGTCAAACCAGCTATCCAGCAGGTTAGACTCACGGCGTATGTTGCCGCAGTAACGGACTCTGAGTTGCCTCAAAACCTGCTTCCTGAAACAGGCCTTTGTAGAACAGGCAGTCGTTTTACTCTCTCTCTCTCTCTCTCTCTCTCTCTCTCTTTCTCTCTCTCTCTCTCTCTCTCTCTCTCTCTCTCTCTCTCTCTCTCTCTCTCTCTAACAACGTAAATGATTAGCAGTAATCTATAGCTTACAGATTTCAATGACGCACAGTCAGTTATACATGTGCTGATGGCACCAAATCACTTAACACGATCGCAGTATGGAACATATCCATGATTGTCTACACTTTGTCAGTATTCACTTGGTGCTTCCTGCTTTTCCCCAGAATGTCTGTCCAATGAATGACCTCAGCACATGTGTTGTTCTGCTCCGTAGGCTAATGGTGGTTCACTTGCAAAAAGGGCAATGTGAAAGTGGACCACACCAAACAAAAAAAATCTAAATTTTTGTGTGAATACATCCTTGGTTATCTTTTCCAAAACCACAGCATATGTTTTCTGACATGGTTGTTCAAGAAATAAGAAGCTATTCACTGCATCAGTTAGGGTTAAATAACTTGTTGCCAACTGAAACATATTAATCACTGTAGTATTTGACCGATAGAGGTCTCTTACCTATTTGCTTAGTAAAATCCAGGTGGTGACATTTCTTTTTGGCCGGGCAGTGTATTTGTTTCCTCATGTGCTGTTGCCAGTACGCTTGCTTTCTAGTTCCTTGTATGACTTTCCAGTATTACTTAATGCAAAAGGAACTAAGCTTTCAAAAAAAAGAGAAGGATACTCCCTTGGGGCCAAGCATTAAAGATAAGTCTGTGTGACGGTGCAGGCAGCTCCCCAGTCACTGTAACAAATATTAAACATGATTATGGTTATGAAAAGGGAACTGGACACACTCAACTGTGTGCTTATAACAGAGGCCATTGTGCTCCTGCTGCAATTTAACTGTGCAGCAGAACAAAATGATCTTCCTCGTGGTGAGAATAAAAGTCCATAGTGTTATGTTACATTTTCCCTCTCTTAGTGTAGCATAGCAGAGTAGTAATGGACAATTACACAATGCATTTATTGGTTATAAACCAAACTTGTTATTGGGTTTTTTATTATCACATTTAGGGTACTTAATGTAGTGCAGTAGGTCCATGTAAATAAGCTTCTGCTTTTGTATAGAGTGCTGATTTAAAGAAGAATTATTGAGAGTTTTCCCTGCCAGAGATAAAAAGATATATATAATTGTGAAGTGAAACCCAATACATACATGTAGGCTATATTTGTGCAACATAAGCCCTGGTGTCATGTAGGTGCTGTAAATTGAAAGTGGATAAGCAACAGAACCGCATAATTAGTTACCCTAGTTGCAGTTTTGAAATTCTGTTGTAACATCAGAGCTTCAACTATCCCAGGTGAGTTTACCAAATGATTGTAGTACAAAACCAAAGCTGACTGGACTTTGAACGGGACTCTGATCAATTCATTTTTCTAAAAAGGTTCAGATTTTTATCTTTTCAACCAAAACTTGTCAAATTGTATGAAACACCATCAAATATCACACACACATGCTCCCTGCAAAGCAACTCATATCTTGATTTCTATCATCATCTTTATAACAATGTATACGTATTGCTGATGTCAGTGGATTAAATGTAAGAAGTTCTGAAAAGTTAAATGTAAAATCATAGAAACAAAGACATTTCATTATTTTCAGGATTTGTATCACTTGTCACATTCATTAATAAACAAAAACCTAGAACCTGCAAAGGGCTAGATGATGTGCCATTCTGAATATAGAGTCATTGTCTTGTTATAAACATAAATACTTTACTCTTATTGTCATTATTAGTCCATGACTTGGACAAAACTATGCTGTTTATTCACTAAGTGCATCGGCTGTGAAATTGCGATAAAAAGTCACAGCAAAATTATCCATCACTGAGTATCTTGTGCTACATGGTTGATATGACGTACTGTAATCAAGATTCTCCTTTCAAGTTCAAATCAAATTCTGATGGAATCCTGTGGGCTGTCACAGGTTTGGAAAGTTGGTCTGTTACTGAAAGTTTGGGGATGTGAGATATACGAGTCCTCAGCCATCCCTCATTACCACCACTCAGGTGCCCTTAGGTGAAGTAAGCGATTTATATAGGTTAATATAGTGTTAAATCGCTCTTTATTGATACAGTGATCACTTATATAGCGTTTCATAAAATCGATCTCTCAGTCACCCGCTTACATGTAATCGACAAATAAACTTTACTGGGGGTACCACTACTGATAACCAATCAGAAGAGAGAACGCTACAAACCGGCACCTGTCTCACTGCCAGTGCACGTGCAGAGCGACAGATGGGTGAATGTGTATGCGCCTACAATGCTAGAGCAGGTAAAAATCCTTCCCAACAAGCCCGGTTCTAGAAAGTCAGACTTGGGTGGGCCTGTAGAATTTTTTTTTTGCCTTTTTAAAGTGAAATGCATGAATCTGGTGCACTTTGAGAGGAAAATTAAGAGGCTAAATCTGAGGAATTTTGTGTGAACAAATAATTTGGAGACACTGGGTCGGATGAATTAGAAGCTATTGAAGAAAGACACATGGATTTTCCATAGAAATATAAATTTGAAATAAAATATTATGCAGGGTCCTCTGGGATGGGCTTGGTGCACTTTTTCTGTAATATAATGAATCAATTTAAATGCAGTGAGAGGAACGAAGCAGAAGAACTCTGTTGTCCAGCTATCTTTTTTTCCACAGACGAGGCTGAAAGGTGCAGTGTGTAATATGACATCATCAAGAAAGTTCTACAAAGTTCTAGAATGCAACGCTCCCTGGGTAACCCCACCCCT
Organism: Ammodytes marinus; assembly: GCF_949987685.1. Classification (NCBI taxonomy): domain Eukaryota; kingdom Metazoa; phylum Chordata; class Actinopteri; order Uranoscopiformes; family Ammodytidae; genus Ammodytes; species Ammodytes marinus. The sequence goes on from NC_137233.1 coordinate 33,222,092, forward strand.
TTCGAATAATAACAGAAGCTACAGTGGCCTTCAAGGACAAGAACAATTCTAAATTTTGTACAATGCACCTGATGACATTCCAACTATGACACTTTCAAGATGGCTGCACTAGGCCTTGGTCCAAAATATGCAGAAATATGGACATATATGAGACCCTTTCTAAGGGAAAAAATAATAATTCAGAAAAAAATGTTCAGCTATTATGCACTAAATTAAATATAGGGGAAGGTGGGGTGATTTGTGCAACTTTTTACTCAAAGTGATTTTAAAGTGAGGCCTTGACAGTTAAGTCTCCAACTCAAATATGTACATATATTTCAGGATGTTGTGCATCCCTGGCAATAAAAACTTTGGATCTGGAATAAACTGTTTAAGAAATATAGCTTTCGGAAAAAAAGTTGTCTTGTCGTGGGGTGATTTGTGCGTCATTGTGTCACAATGACAAAGTCACCATCATCATCTTTCTGGCCATCTGAACTCTCATCAGTGGTGTCGTTAAGTGGAATTGAGATGTCACTCTCTTCTGAGCTACTGTAGACAATCACTTTCTTTTGGTGACCAGCGTATACAGCCATGCCACTGGCACAACTCTCAGAAATGTACTTTGCACTAGTTGCTCCGTGCTTGTGGAACCAACTGCCACCTGACAAATGTGATTCCCCCTACATTACTGCCTTTAAATCAAGGCTCAAAACCCATATGTACACCCTGGTGTTTCCTCCCCATTAACCTCTGCACTACTTACTTACCTCTGCACTACTATCTGTGTTTATGTGGATGTATGGGCTTTACGTCTTTTATTTTGGTTATTGTTATTTTACCTTCATTGTTTACCTACTGAATGCACTATGTACAGCACTTTGGACAGTGCAAACTGTCATAAATGTGCTTTTATAAATACATTTTACTTACTTACTTACTTATAACTCACCCAGGCCCTTGCGCACAAATCACCCCATCCCCAGAATTTTGGATAATAGGCATGATGCAGCAATTTAGGGTTGACATTGTGCTAACTATATAGACTCAAAGTGTAGCATACCAAAGCACTAAAACATGTGTCAAATGTTTTCAAACGTGTCTATAATTGTTCAGACACAATAATCAAAAAACCTTGATCATGGAAATTTTACTTTGAAAGGCAAAACACAGTTTTTTGAGCTTAAATGTGCTTATATCTTATTCCTTGTGTCTCCCTTCTTTACAGGATGAGTCAAATGGATGGCTCTTCTTAAATATGTGGTCACATTTCCAATTTCTTCCACGGTTTTCTAGAAACAAGGGGTTTTGCAACTTCCAAAATGCACAAATCACCCCACCTTCCCCTACTTATGGATATTATAATTACTTTCTGCAAAATCTGCTGGGAAATAAAACCCAAAATTCTACACACTGCAGGTTGAAATAGGCTATAGACTACAGTATACACAGTGCATGGGCAACTGAGGGCAGCCCCATTTTCAAATATTTTTAAATAAACTCAATACACACTGTAAATGCCATGGACTTGAACGTGACGTGATCAGTTAACCTCGGATTACCTCCCAGATGAACTGATTCAATTATTAAGCTATTAACCATCTACCAAAACATTGTATTACTTTTATTGTATGATAATTTACATTTACATAATATGATGTTGATATCAAACACACAAACTTAAAAAAAAAAATTGGGGGGGGGCAGTCGGGACCCTAAGCAACCGCTCATTCGCTTATGCCTCGGGCCGGCTCTGCTGACCAGTGACCACTATAAGCGGGTGGGTAACTTGGAGGCAGGCTGTCCTGCCCAGTGCCCACCCAATAATACAATTAGAAGCAATGCATGGTAATGGTATATTCTTTAGTATTAATTAATTGTCTGAATTTTATTTGACATTTTCTTGGACAGCGAATGAACAGGTCCGTCCGATAGTGGGCCTGGACTTCCACCTAAAGAAGAAAAAAATATATATATATATATATATATATTTTTTTTGATTGGGTGGGCACAGCCCACATTTGGGTGGGCACGGCCCACCCCGGCCCCTGGCTAGCGCCGGCCCTGCTTCCCAATGTCTGTTTGATGGTTTTTATCATGTTTTAACACACTTAAGGATCTGAGATGATGCTAGATAGCTTGCTGCTTGAAGACCGCAGTGCATTAATGTGGTGACGTAGGGACGAGCGAGGGGACTGCTAACTGCAGTCACTGACAGGAAGTTAGCTAAACTGACCATTCCGCTAAACTGAACCTTTAACCCCTAACTGCTTTGTGGCTCACAGATCATCTGGTTACTGTGTGGGAAGCTCCCAGTAGTGTGTGTGAACGGTAGAGTTACTTGTTCTCAGCGATACTTCCTAAAATGTTTTGCTACAGCAACACATTTTGTTTGAAAGCAATGGAAAAACACTAGCCTATAGAAAGAGCAGTTTGAATAGTATTTTATGTTTGTAGAGCGGCTATTAAAATCACTGCAATGTCTGATCTATGACAAATGCACACCAATGCTCACTGTCTGTAAACAATAATTAATTTAATATAATTACTTCATGAGTTCAGTGACTGAATGCTGGTTAAATGCCTTGCATCTCCTACCATGCTCACCATCATTTTATCCTGCTTTAAAACCAGTGGAGTCATTTTGAAGGCCCTGCATGCCCCCATAGTAAACTCATTGTATACAGTGACTAAAATAAACTCCTAAAATAACAAGTGGAGGGACCATCAAAGCATTCTGGTGCATTCTGGTGAAGCGAGTAAAGGAACAAGTCAATATTTATTTCAGTTCAGATGAATTATAAAATTAGCAAAACAACATAACTTGCTAGCAGCCAGATGCTTAACAACTGGATTGAGCGACCAATGACCACTAGCTTTTGCTAATGTTATTGGGGCTAAAATCACCACTGCCATAGAGGGGGTGAGAGTGGAGTGGAGTGGAGGGAGGAGTAGACACAAAGTTCAGTTTTCATCATGGTGCTCTGCTGCTGTCTGCAGGCTGGGCACACCATCAGAGTCTCTCTCCTCTTTGTCTTTGTCGGTTCATTTAACAAATGCTGCCTGCATGCACACCAGCACTGTAATGAACAGGAAAGACAGTGAGGTTTGAAGTAAAGAATGATTTTTAATTATGGGTTCTGAACTTGTACAATCACTGAAATATAATATTGATATTTTAATTTGACTTTTAAATATTCTGTCGCCACTTCAACTAAAATGTATTTGAATTTTTTTTTCAGACATATCAAAAACAATACAAAACAAAATGAAAAGCATAAAAATACAATAAACAAAATGTATGTTTACATAAAAAAAAGTATCTGTATTGATGTGATATGCCTGAAAAGGAGCAGGAAGAAGTATACACTTATATAATCCTACCCCTTTTCCATAGTAGAAAAAAATATATATATATATTATATTCGCTTCTTGTATTCCATATAATCTCTATACAATCTATCTATACAATTGGCGATACTATATTTTACATTTACGATACACACATACATACTATACATACATACAACTTGATATACTATGATTTTTTATATTTTATATATTTATACAATGCATATATCTATATTTATATACAATCAATATATCCATACAATCAGTATATATATCCATATATATCAATACAACCCATATATATATATATATATATATATATATATATATATATATATATATATATATATATATATATATATATATATATATATATATATATATATATATATATATATATATATATATATATATATATATATATATATATATATATATATATATATATATATATTATTATTATTATTATTATTATTATTATTATTATTATTATTATTATTATTATTATTATTTATTTTTTATCATTTCCTTCTTACTTCTCTCCCTCATCCCTGTACCTTTTGAAAATCATTGCTTTGAACCTTTTTTTAAACTGGATCATGTTTGGACATTGCTTTAGCTCCATGCTCATCCCATTCCGCAGTTTCACACCCCCAATTGAGATGCAATGACATTTTAAAGTCATGCGTACAGCCATTTAAATGAATGTTTTGTGTAATCCCTTGCTTTCACAGCACTGCTGTTCTGTTTATACCTTAAATGTGTCACTTACATGTCATGCATTGCAAACACCTCAATGCCTCATGTGGAAATCAGGCTGATGTCCCTGTTGAATCTGCTTTGAGTATTTATTTTTTCAGAAATATACTAGTAGTTCACTCCTGCCCCCTGGAGGCTGGAAGCAGTTTGGCATCAAATGATGTCAGGTAACAAATCCAGGACTTCAAACCTGCTTGCATTGAAGGCCCTCTAGGCCTCTACAACAGGTAAGGTGTACTTATTGACTTAGCAGAGGGTAGACCCTGTAATATCATACTTCTGCCAATACATTGAGTGATTTGTGAAAAGCAATCACAATATCTAGGATCGGCCTCCACACAGTTCTTAAAACAAAGAGGCTTTTTCATTGTTATAACCCCATGCAATGAGCGCTTCTTTCACCTCCAAAAATGTTAGTGTTTGCTGCCAAAAAGAAAGGAAACAAAGGATTTCCCCTTGCTGGGTATTGTGTTGTGAGTTAATAATCCTGAGCTGGGAACAGAAGAGGATTGTGCAAATGAGTTGAATGCCTGCAGTTGCATTTTGGTCAGAGTGGGGCAATGCAAAGAGAAGGATATTGGTATGTTGCAAGGCCTGTGGGAAATTCTCTTTTCATTTGAATGGTGATCAAAACATTGATTTGCTCCATTGCAAAGCAGCAGCCAATCCCCCTGGACTCTGCCCTGTTTGTCTTGGTAGATAGATACAGACTGAGACAGTTTTGGTGAGGTTGGGCCCCAAAGCAAAAGACTGGATCTGGTAAATGTGAAAAGTTTAACAAGAGACTTACTGTAAAGGAATACTTCACCCATACGGAACCTGCGTTCTATCATTATAAAATCGCTATTATAATATAATGAATGAGGTTTTTCTTCCGTCAGTCTTCCCTTGGCCCAGCTGTCCTATTAATCCTAACCCTACATTTTACCATGTGTGATGTCACATATGGGAAAATGTAGGATGAGACAGTGAGACCATAAGCAGATCTACACATCATAAATGGGCGATACATCTTTACAGGCTGTGCCGTGCCAGCCATGCTCCCTACCGTACATACAGATGAGAGGAGGGGAGAGAGAGCAGAACACACACAACACAACAACACCAAAACAGTATGATAACACAGACTTTGTGATAAAAATAGGAATTTTGAAATAAAGGGTCATTAGGAGATAGTGCTTTGTAAAACAGACTTTGGTCAAAGGACAATTTCGAATTAAAACAGTCGAAATGAAATACAACAAAGTCTGTTTTTAATAAATAAGCCTGATGAAATAGCCCTTTAAAAATGACCACTTTTAAAATGTATTGGACAGTTTCATAATTTAATGGTTATATTAGGCCTACATATTTTGTATTTATTCATGCCATTGGTTCCTCGTTATTTTTTGTCTTTTATATTTACTTATTTGTTCACAATTTGGGTCTCCATAGATTTGTTATCCTCCTTTTTGAGTTACTCTCTTACAGTGAAAAATCAAACTATACAAGAAGTGATTATAAAATAAGAAATCCTGGTCCGGCATCAAAAACTGTGCTATCATTAGACTTTCCAATCTGCTGAGCACACAGAATAAATGATCAGTTTTATGGGCCCCAGCGAGAGGGATGCATTTTTAATAATCCTATAGCCCAACATACAGTATAATAATATAAGGCTGAGCAGAGACTGGCAAGTAAATTCAGGAAAAAAAATGCTAACCTAGAGAAATGATTAAAAGCATTTAGATTCTGGCTTTCCATAAATCAATATACTTGATTTAATAAACAAGAGTGTTTATGGAGCGGAGGATATTTGTTTAGATTTGCAGGTTTCGTGCACTGCAGCCAAACCAATTGTAAATCTTTTTTAGGATTGAAAGAAGTAATATACAACAACTGATTTTGCATATTTTGAAAGAGCTTTGTGCATTTAAAAGTTATTTTGCACGTCCTGCCAACAAATGTATTTGTACTATTTAAAAAAAATATATATATATATAAATATCAAGAAACCAATGTATCTTACCAAGTGCAATGGACAGTGTAAATGCTCTGGCAGGCAAGTAATGCTGGCTGAGACATCCTAGGCATGCTGTGTTCACACTGTGGGCAAATTCATTACTCTTTCCTAGAGGATGGAAGGAGCCTCAAGGGCATCACCCACTCATCTGAACAGCCACATCTGCTCTTGTCTAAAGACACACAGCCACACACACACTCTGTCTGCACTGAGGCTTTACCGTCAGATCATGCCTCAAATTCACATATATCTCAGAGAACAGTCCGACTTCAGTTGATACAACTGTTCAACAGTTAGTATGGGACTGTGTGAGCAGTAAAACATCTTATTCATGGCAGAACAGTGGCACAGAATCATCAACAGCCCAGAAAGTGTCCATGCGTGACTGCCAGATTCACTTAGCAGCAGATGATGCCTTTAAAACTGACAAATTGATTTAATTTTATTTATATGAATTGTGTGAGGGATTTAATAACTCACGGGTAGTTGTAAACACTGGACATTGGTTAATGCTATAATGCGTAACTTCTGTTGCCCCCATGAGGAATTCTGAGGAATTACAACAACACTGTCCGCACATATACGGGGTTAGCCTGTGGCGATCGCACATGGATTTTATTCATTCTGCTGTTTAGATAAGTAAGTAGTAAGTAGAATCAACAACTGAAACATTTCTTGGGCTCTTCTTGAGGATTGTTCTGAGGGATGCCAGTGTCAGGGAGTGACACCAGTTTGTGAATGCTGCCATACTGAGAAATACAGAGAGAGTTTTGTGGAGCTGATTAAACTTTGTGTTAACCCCCTTGGCGATTGCCTGAATGTAACCGGCTTACATTTATATGAAAAAGATACGCACTAGCTTTAAATGAGCAGTTTCCAGTTACATATCTCCTTTGGTAACCTAATCATTTTAAACTGTATCCTAAAAAAAAAAGCAATGTGGCATCAATAAGAGGCACACAGCGTGCTCATGGTTACCAACCAGCGCCTTGTGGCTTTGAAGCAAAAGTTGCCAAAGGGACAAGTTCTAACATGAGTGAATTTTGCTCTCATTAAAAATTGCTGTGCAGGAGACGGTTTGGATTGGATTCAGTTTTCCTGTTTGCGTGGAAGAGTTCTTATCACTGACGTTACAGATGTTGAAATATGTATCATCTCAGCTCCATCCCTAATTTATAAAGGAGCCTGGATGTAACCAGTGTTCTTACATAAGAGGGCTAAGAGTCTGTAGCCATGCCAGCAGCTCTGTGGGAATGTACTGTATTTAGTTACACTGGTGCTTTGAGCTACATGCTAACAACTGCATTCTCCCAAATGAGAGAGCCTACCAGTTACTCTCCAATCACTTTGCCGCTAACGGTAGCAGCCGCTATTGACTTTATTTAACTGATTTGACCTGATGAAGGCGTTATAGGCATTGTCACATGAATCGTTATTCATCTTGAGAGGGACATGAATGTGCATCTTAGATTTGTGTGGTATCGCCGATATTTGTGGAGACATTTCGCTCAAAATCACAAATTTTCTTATTGAGCCAAGTAAGTATACATATAATTAATCTTTTTGGAACAATGAATGTCTTTGTTTTGCCAATCATTACAGGAGATGTTGTATGTATAGGACAGCCAGAGCAACATTGCCATTCTACTGGAAAACAAATGTGGAATTTAGCCTGAGTGTATTTTTTATGGTGCACATATGTGGATTAGGCATTCATGTTGTCTTGAGTATGCTCTTGCACTATTTAGATCAATTAATAGTGTATGACTCACTGTGGAAAGAAACAAAATGGAGACAGGTCTTCTGTACAGGTTGTCCTCTTGGAAGTGGTTTGAATTCAGAACATCACAACACAAGGTATGAATCTAAAGTAGACTGACTTGTTAAATGAGCTTAATCAGGGCTGATCAATTCCAAACAGCCACACATTAGTGAAGGAGGACATTGCAGAGACAGCAAACAGTGGGATTAGAAAAGTTGCCCCCCCCCCCCCCCCCCCATAACCATAAAAGAGACTTCCTCCCACTGAGGTTGTAAACTGGTCAGTGCATTAGCCAGCAGAGCAGTGCAGTGAATATCAATCAAGAAAACTGTGGGCCAAGCAGAGTGACAGCTGACCACGGAGAGAAAGAGAGACAGAAAGAGATTGTTGGTTGGTGATTTAAATTTTATTTTTAAATCAGAAACCCTTCATCAATTTCAGAAATGTGGCGGTTTGCCATGTATGTTAGGTTTTACAGATACCATAGACAGTTATGCACACAGTACTGAACATGGATTTCCTGGTCAACTGTTATACATATTTGGTTACAAGGCTCCACTTTAATTGGGCCAGTTGAGTCATTGACATTTTAAGTTAGACTATGTTTCTTTTTGGAAAGAATAAATAAACCAAGGATTTTCTTTTAGAAATAGATATGGTTGGATTATTTTACTACAACATTAGCACCTCAATGTGTTCAAGGATTTGTCACACTTGGTCTGGTATGACCATTTGCTTATAGTGGCTGAGGTAAGCTACTGTGTGAATAGTTTTTTAGCTATTGTTGTTTAGCTGACCTCACTGATCCAGTTTAGAGTATAGTGGTTATAATATAATATTCATGTTACAATCTCAAATAAAATTTACATTATTAAAAATTTGACATTGTCACCTTAACAAGTTGATCTTGTGTTGTACAGTTGCTTATACTGTTCAATGTGCAACATATGCAACCTGATGAATATGAATCTTAATTGTTACTACTGAAGTGGCTCATAGCTGCTAAATGCTTTAATACGTAACTAGCTAGCTGCTAACTTTGTTGTCTGTTTGGTGCTGGTCAGGTAATGTTCTGTGCGTCATTAACATTTATTATTTGTAACTAGCTAGTATTTGTAACAGGAGACAGAAACAGGTTGTGGGTTGTAAAACCAGAACATCTGCCTTATCATCTGTTAGTTCGTTACTATGAGCAACCCCCTTTACATTCAAACAGTCACTCACGTGATCCATTACACACATCTTATTCTATTTTTTCACACACACACACACGCACACGCATGCACACACACACGCACACACGCACACGCACACGCACACACACACGCACGCACACGCACATGCACACACACACACGCACGCACACACACACACACACACACACACACACACACACACACACACACACACACACGTACAAATCTTCTATAGCTCATGAATGTTCTGTATTTGCTACAATGCCTCTTTAAGCTTTTGTAGTTCATGGAATCGTCAAAGTTACAGCGATAACTTTTTTTTTAGCTTCTACTCCCCCAAATAACTCCCGCTTTGACAGTCTTGATTTGAAATGAATGATGAATGTGTCATGTCGTCAGATATTGTGTCCACTGTGCCTCTGCTGGAGTCTGCTGCCCTGCCCTGAGCTGTGTGTCGGTGCAGCGGAGATGAGGGAGCAGCACATCAATGGTTCAGTGTTTTGGGGCATAAATGGAGCAATGTGCCCCCGAGAGAAGGGCTGTCTGTGCCCCATCGCCACGCAGCTGTGAGACCCGGGCACACATCCACCATGCCCTCTGCTCCATACACTAGTTACTCTCAGGGCCAAAACATTGCGAGCTGTTCAAAAAATAATTTCCAAAATAAGACTGCACTGGATTTTTACATCTGCCACTACAATGCAAAGTTATGTATCAATTAAAAAAGTGTGCAAGGTGCTTTAAAGGTTGAGTCAGCCATTCTGGAGGATTAGGTGATATTTCCTAATGATCCGCTACCTGTCCGTACTGTGTGTGCACACGCAAAATAAAACTGGAGTTAAATACTCAGCCTAGGCTCTGTAAACTGGTGTGTAAACAAAGGAGGCCCACTGTAGCTATAGCAACATGGCCGTTTACAGAGCCGGGGCTGTGTATTACTGTAACACAACACTGGATTTCTTTTCAGCGCACACACAGTACAGACAGGTAGCGGATTGTGAGGAGATATCCACAGATTTTGATGAAAAAGTGATTTTGACAACAAGCGTTTTCCAGAACGCTGACTCCACCTTTTTGTTATACGAGGTGATAGGTGAATGTGATTTTCAGTGGAGTGAGAACAGTGTATGCTCAAGAGTCAGTTGATTTCTAACCTGTGTGTTTGACTAACTGTTCTCTGTTTCTGTCAGGCTGCCAGTCACACGAGCCCTTTGACGCAGCACTACAAGGGCAGGAGATGTATTTTTGTATCCAGCATTTTTACATTTGTTTTAATAATAATAATAATAATAATAATAATAATAATAATAATAATAATAATAAATAATAATAATAATAATAATAATAATAATAATAATAATAATAATAATAATAATAATAATAAAAATAAAAATAATTCATTTTATTTATAGGCACCTTTCAGAGCATCCATGGGCAGAGTTAAAAAGAACAAAACAGCAATAATAAAAGAACAAGACAATTTACACAACTTACACAAGTGGGATGAATATGGGTGAAAGATAACAGTTAGACGGAATATGCCAGTTTAAAAAGATGTGTTTTAAGTTGGGCCTTGAAAGTTGTAAGGCTGGCAGAATTACGGATGACTGGTGGGAGGGTATTCCAGAGGTGAGGGGCAGATCGGCTGAAGACCGGAGAGTGCGGGTGGGTGTGTTGGTGTGTAGGAGTTCAGATATGTATGGTGGAGTGAGGTTATGGAAGGCCTTGAAGCTGAGGGGCAGAATCTTGTAGTGGATGTGTGTTTTGACTGGGAGCCAGTGAAGCTGCTGAAGGACAGGAGTGATGTGGTGAGAGGAGGGTGTTCTGGGTTTATTCGTTCGGTAACACTTTACAATAAGGTACACAAAATTGTAGTACCTACTACATAGATATGTGTTAACTACTGCATAGAGTTTTTTTCTTTTGTGTTACCTACTACATAGGGTTTTCTTTTGTGCTACCAAACATATAGTTTTTTTTTGTGTTACCTACTACATAGGGTTTTTTTGTGCTACCTAACACATAGTTTTTTTTGTGCTACCTAAAACACAGGTTTTTATTTGTGTTACCTACTACATAGGGTTTTTTTGTGTTACCTAACACATAGGTTTTTATTTTTTTGTGCTATTTAACACATAGTTTTTTTGTGTTACCTACTACATAGGTTTTTTTGTAGTAGGTAACACAAAAAAAAACCTATGTGTTAGGTAGCACAAAAAAACCCTATATAGTAGGTAACACAAAAAAAACCTATGTAGTAGGTAACACATATCTATGTAGTAGGTACTACAATTTTGTGTACCTTATTGTAAAGTGTTACCATTCGTTCATCTTGTGTTCAAAAGTTCAATGATCCCTGAAATCGGTTTGAGTTTTGTTCAATGGGAGGCAGAGTGGGGGCTTTTTTTATGACCACAGGGCTTCAGGCTCAATAGCACATGCACAATAAGGCCTCATAGGTCCACACTGACACACGCTTGGCTTACCTATGGGGGTATAATGGGGTTGAAACCTGTTTGAAGACACAGACAGAGACACAGACAGAGATGTAAATAATACATAAAGAACAAGACAATTTACACAAATTACACAAGTGGGATGAATATGGGTGAAAGATAACAGTTAGACGGAATATGCCAGTTTAAAAAGATGTGTTTTAAGTTGGGCCTTGAAAGTTGTAAGGCTGGCAGAATTACGGATGACTGGTGGGAGGGTATTCCAGAGGTGAGGGGCAGATCGGCTGAAGACCGGAGAGTGCGGGTGGGTGTGTTGGTGTGTAGGAGTTCAGATATGTATGGTGGAGTGAGGTTATGGAAGGCCTTGAAGCTGAGGGGCAGAATCTTGTAGTGGATGTGTGTTTTGACTGGGAGCCAGTGAAGCTGCTGAAGGACAGGGGTGATGTGATGAGAGGAGGGTGTTCTGGGTTTATTCGTTCGGTAACACTTTACAATAAGGTACACAAAAAAAACGTATGTAGTAGGTAATACAAAAAAAAACCTATGTGTTTGGTAGCACAAAAAAAAAACCTATAGGGGAGAACGGGGGAATCTGAGGCATCGGGTAATGTGAGCCACCCCCTGTATCTAGGAAACGGAAAACATTTGTGTTCATGTGAGATATACGTTTTCAAGCCCCTCTCATTTCCCCATGGCCCTGAAAGAGAGGACCTCATTGTGCTGTGGTAAGCATGTTTTTTTCACCAAAATAGGTATTTTGCATGTAAAAGTAAATTTTCTTGCTGTCAACTTAATCAACTGTTGTGCCAAAGCAAACGTATTCACGTAGAAAAACTTCTATCATACGTGTTGATGAACTACCAACATATGAAACCATGTGATGCTGATAACTGAAGATTAGCCTGAAATGCGAAGAGAGTTAGTTTTTTCTCAAATTATGGTGGTGGGGGAAAGTGAGCCAAATGCTGTGGGGGAAAGTGAGCCACTGTCTCACTTTCCCCCACCATGAGGCACAAGTTAAGTTTAGTCTTAAACATATTTTAATGTAATATTACATGACATATGTTTTATTTTAATGTCATACACATTGTAGAAAAGCCATCATGCCAAGGAAATACACCAGGAAGACGACCTGGGGCAACCACACGGAAAGAGCACCTTCTCATCTTTCCCTGTAACCTTCAGGGCTGGAATGTAGAGTAGGCCTAGTTGTAGAGTACGACAGGCTGATGCTATAATCCAGTTGGGTCTTCTCCTGTGTTCTGAGTCCCAGGCTGTTCTCGCTGGTTCTGATTTTCCTATGCTTTGACCCCCAGACACTAGCTGGCTCTAAGGGTCCTGTGTTCTGACCATAGATAGTATAATAGACCCCCAGACTGTGTTCTAATCTAACTGGTTCTATCTTTCATTTGAATCTTATTAAAACCTTTTGAATTATAATATGTTGTATTTGATTTTGTTCAGAGTTATTTTCAAGTGTTTAGAAAATTTGCTTTGCTTAATTGACCAAACCCCATCATTCTTTTATTAGTCCGACATTAGTTCTGGAATGTGTGGCTAGCTTTCAGCATTCTTACTGTTACAATATGTGCTGTTATGGTAGTTTCAGAGTGGAAAAAGTAAGTGGATCAGTTTACCCACAGCTGGGGTAAAGTGAGCCACATGACAACTTTTTTTAAAACAATCATATTTTCACTGCCCTTTGTCTTGAAAAAGTTCTGCTAATGCCCATTTCTAGGAAACATCCTGAATTAATAGGAAATGTGTACATTTGAGTGATAAATCATTTTAGCTCGCTTAGAGGGGAGCAAATGTAAAAAGTGGCTCAGGTTACCCCGTTCTCCCCTATAGTAGGTAACACAATTTTTTTTTTTAACTTATTGTAAAGTGTTACCATTCGTTCATCTTGTGTTCAAAAGTTCAATCATCCCTGAAATCGGTTTGAGTTTTGTTCAATGGGAGGCAGAGTGGGGGCTTTTCTTATGACCACAGGGCTTCAGGCTCAATAGCACATGCACAATAAGGCCTCATAGGTCCACACTGACACACGCATGGCTTACCTATGGGGGTATAATGGGGTTGAAACCTGTTTGAAGACACAGACAGAGATGTTATCAAAGACTGTTCCTTGTTTTTTAATTGGAGACTAAACAAACATGGCTACTATGGCTGTAGTCTGAGATCAAATCCAACTTATCAATATCAACCTGAGCATTTCCTCCTTCTATCCTATGTGACTCAAAAACCTTTTGACCCTTAAAAAGTTACTCTAGAGTTGATTTAGTTTAGGGACAGCAGACATTTAGTGACTGTGTTAAAGGTCACATATTATGCTAAATGCACTTTTTAAATGTGTTCTAACATATCCATGGGTCCACGGTGTGCCTAGAGATTGCCTAAATATTAAAAGAAATAACAGTCTCTCCTGTTCTCACTCTCCCCCTTTCTGAAACCCCCACCCCTCCCCCCCATTATACTCCAGTCAGAATTTTCCCCTTTTCTGACCTCACAAACTGGAAAGCCAGAAGCTTCCACTGTGCAGCCCACACCCCTATTTCTTATTGGTCCACGGCCCTGACAGACAGAGGGCGAGGCGTATCTGGCTTCGCTTCCGGACAGGGGGCGGGGACAGCTCAAAGATTGTATATTTACGAGGGGAGCTGCAGCTCTTTTTAAAAAATAGGCCATTGTGAGATTAGCTGAACATCAGCATAGTACAATAAATTATCTGAAAGTTTTTTTCAGCAAACAATTAAAGAAAAACGTATTAGGGACCACTAAGACCATATAATATGGTGTATAATAGTACCGAAAAGTGTATAATATGGGAGCTTTAAATGCCAAAAATGCCTGATCCTACATTTCCCACAATGCAATTTCTTACACCTTACCATTAAATCCTCCCCACCTCGTAAACACTCACATCTTTCAAACTCCATGGTCAGTAAAGCAGGGTTGGTATCTGACGTAGTATGACGTCATCAGGACTATACGAAGACCCACAAAAAAAGATGATACAACAGTTTTTTAATTGATTAATTAATTATTTAAAAATACATACTGTATATTCCACTTTCCAGACCACAAACTGCACTCTCATCAGCCTTACTTCCAGCCACAGATGGGAGCTGTTTCCAGCCATTGTACACCACTTGCCCGGTGCTGATTGTGCTCCCTCTGCTAGATGTTTGAATCGCACAAATATCAAGTTCACCATAACAGCTTTATGTGGTTATAACATTTCATATATTGTGTTTTTGGCTTGTTTTTTGCCTCAATGTCAATTGCGAGCATCGGTCTAAGCAAGAGACTACACGTTTGAAATGAAGTAAGTGAGCTTATGTAATACAGACCTTTGTCATACTGTAGCCCACTCCACTTCTCTGCTTGAGGCCACATCAGCTGCTGCTTGTGGTTGAGTTGCATTGTGGGTATTGTCCGAATCATGTTTTGACATGGAAGAAGCATGCATTGGATTAAGAAGAGACACTATCTATTTTTTTTAAATGGTCCATTATAAGTCTGACTATCATAGAAGGCATCGCTACATAACTGTAATATACTCTACTTTAGCCTAGGCCAACACCACAAGCGGAAGGTGTTTTTGGGGTCGTCAAAAACAGTGAATGGAGCCGTCACTCGAAGCGTACAAATGACACTGTGTGGCCCCTCATCATGAAGATACTGATATAACCTCCCTCTCAATTCAGATGTATCAAAGCAGCCGGTGCCAGACTTTGATTCAAATAAGAGAGCTACTAAAAAGACTGTGAATCTGAGGATTATTATGACGTTTATTACCAACACAGTGAGTCCCTGATATGACGCAGTGTCATGGAAGCAAACAAAGAGACAAAAAGCACTTGTCTTTGTGCAGCAGAAATTCAACCACAATTATATATACATATACTTTGTACATATATATATTGTGTGTGTGTGTGTGTGTGTGTGTGTGTGTGTGTGTGTGTGTGTGTGTGTGTGTGTGTGTGTGTGTGTGTGTGTGTGTGTGTGTGTGTGTGTGTGTGTGTGTGTGGACTTAACAATGCTGCATTCAAGGCTTTAGCCAACACATGAATCATCAGACCACTTACCATGTATCCATTGGCCACTCAGCTCACACAAGTTCGACAGAATGAAGTGTAAATGCTGAATATATAAAGTTTCTCAGCTCTTTATTGGTCATTATACCGTGTATTTGTTCTTGTGTGAGGTTATGTGCATATGTCTTGTTTGTGCTACAATTTAAAAGTAAAATGTTAAATATACAGTATGTTTGAAATGTTAAATGTTTGACTTTTTCTAGAAATAACTAGTGGAAATGATTTTACAGTTGGGTTTGCATTTTAACTCTCCTAAAGATAACAACAAATGTAGTTGTATTTAGTAAATTGAAGGTCATCGGTTATGATAACCTAGTATTTAGCTTGTTTTAACCTTGCCTAAGTAATCACACAAATATTAATGGCCGAAAAGGGTCCTACATTTTTAAACGGTGCATTTTAGGTTAACAAAAAGTATGACATACGCGGTAATACAGCCATAATGATTACAGAATAAAGGGTGAAAAATTGCCCATTTGGAGAAAAATTTCCCTACAGTTGGTTAATAGCATGGTTAACAGTGAATGGTCATGTGTGGTGGTCCATTAGCCTGGCTCCGCCCGCCCACCTACTTCCGCCCAAATTTAATTTTCCCTTCAGTAGTCAGTCTGGGGCTGGGGTGTATTAGTGGGATTCTGCCCGTCCAGAGTTTTGGTTGTCCAATCAGCGAACAGAGCGAGTGGCTGAGAACGATGACGTCGAAGTCGCACTCCAGTTTCAGTTGAATGCTGCGTTCCTTTATACTCTGAACTCGAAAATTTTCGACTTGGTAGTTCCGAGCTCCGATGCACTGTGTTCCAGTGCATCTGCTCGGGAAAGTATGGACGCCTACAACCTTTCTCATCCAAATAACTAAACGTTAGGCTCTAGCAAGTTACCGTTGCCAGGTACCAGTTGATCCATAGACTACAATATGTAGTGAATAGGGGTGTGCGGAGACGTCATTATCTGTATCTGTATCTGTATCTGTTCAACCAACAAAATTATCTGTATCTGTATCTGTATCCGGATACACAAGAAGAAGTGGGCGTGGCGTATACCGGAAGTTTCTTTTACATTAGCCTACAAGAAGTCACACCTAAATTGATTTTCTAAACTAATATTCATTGTCAATGCAATTGTTGTCCCTTCAAAGCATCACATTGATGTAATGTTGACATATAAGTCAGATATATTTCTACCTTTTCATCTCTCTCTCTCTCTTCTTTGTTCTCAGAATACGAAGAAATTCAGGGAACGAAAATATTGATAAATAACAGCCCAAATCTGTGCATTACTCACTGTTAGTAAATGAGGGCCAGTGTTTTACTTTTAACTTAATTAAGGTATCCCTTTAACTGGGGGAAATACAGCTGTATTTCATGATTATTTTGTATCTCTATCTCTATCTCTCCCCCTCCCTCTTTTTTTACTTTTGTTTTACTAAACTAAGATTTAGGAACAATATATGTATCAACGTACCAATCTCATAAACCCTAAATAATATGTTAGCCTTTCCACAAAGCCACATGTGATTTTAATGTGTCAAGTTTGCAGTTTCCGATTTTATTGTATAGGTCCTGAAGTAGGCCTAGCCGTAGCCTATACGCATTGATTGACAGCTGAAAAAGTACAGGTCCTAAACATCAGTTTGATGGAAACGTTGTGGTGTTTGAAAGAGTTTAAGCAGTAGGCCTAGTGAATGTAAATACATCGGGGAAGGGCTGACGGTGACTCGGGGTGCAGCATATTCCATCGGTTCGTCTCTTCTCCGCCACGGCAGCGGAGGAAACTCACATAAAAACGGCAGCGAATGCGACAGGTAGAACCCTCTATTCAAGGGAAAGGGCGAACACGCTGCGTTTATCAGTGGATAAAAAGAGAGAGACCGCGGGTCACGGGACGCGCCCGGTCCTCTCATGTCCACCGCAGAACAGCTGTTAGTGTCATTCTACCTGTTGTGTCATTGAGGCGGAACGCGCTGCGTCAATTAGGCGCATAATATATTAAAAAAAAATCCCCGAATAATAACGGGACTATTCGGAAATTATCCGTATCCGTATCTAACTCATTATCCGTGCTTATCCGAATACATATTCGGATTCGGGCTCATCCCTAGTAGTGAAGTCGGAAATTTCCGAGTTCCCTGTACAACTGGAACGCACCGCCAGAAGCCGGCTCATGACATACGGCACGACAAAACGTTATGTGATTGGTTGGCTGATCCAGAGAGGCACTGAGCAGATCCAATAGTTTTAAACTTCAACAGACACCCGCCTCCACGTGAGTGAACGTTTGCCTATTACAGCACTTCCAGACCTTCTGTACAAATGAAATGAAGTACGATGGTCTGGTTGGACCAGGCTAGTGTTCCATAGGGATCATTCTTATACTGTTTCCTAATATACTCAAACTATGTAGTATCTTCATACTGGAAAGTGAAGATTGTTGCAGTGTCAGTGGACTGTTGCTATTAATATTAATATTATGTTGATGACCATATGCGAGTAGGGGTCGTAAAGTTCCGGAGGCTTGTTTCTTGTGCAGCTGCGAGGGTGCTGTGCTGCCAACTGCAATCACCACACCCGTCCAGAAACACATGCATGACAGAGCCTGACAGGCAGCTGAAAATGCGATGCAATAAAAAATCAAGCAGATGTAGCTCCCAAAAGCAAAAGGAAATCGACACCGGTCATCTCTGTGTTTTCTTAAAGGTTCAGTAAGGGGAATGGTCAGTTTAGCTAACTTCCTGTCAGTAACTGCAGTTAGCAGTCCCCTCTCTCGTCCCCACGTCACCACATTAATGCACTGCGGTCTTCAAGCAGCGAGTTATCTAGAATCATCTCAGATACATAGGTGTGATAAAAAATGATGAAAACCATCCAAACAGACATTGGGAAGGATTTTTACCTGCTCCGCCATTGATCGGCTTTATGAAACGTGCACACTATAGCTTACTTCACCTTTAAATGATGCAAAGATGGAAAACAATGGGTTAATTTCCTTCATCATAAGTCTGTTTAGCATGGTCTTAAAGGGCAGATTGTACTATCTGAAACACATAGGTGTAATAATGCTTATCAGTCAAAGGCTTCCTTTGTTTTTCTCTCTAGGTCGTCCTCAGACGAGCCCTCCATCGTTGCTTCCAGTCATCCCGATTCTCCATACATCTGGCCAGTTCATTGGTACTTTGCGCTCCTGCATCCTTCTTGAGTACATCCACGTAGGTTAGTGTAGGACGTCCTCGCGACCGATGCCCATGGTTTGGTTCCCATAGTACCAGTTTGCTGGCTGGCAGCTCTAGGTGTCTTTGGCAGTGTCCTGCCAGTCTCATTCTCCTGGAAGCTACTTTCTCGCTAACCCTTGGTAATCCTACATACAGGTTACTGTTAGAAACATGTGTGCTCTTGCTGATGTTTAGTACTGCACGCATCAGCATTTAGGCCATCAGTAAGGCCTCCAACACTCATTTCGCCTGAGCATGGTTGTCTCCTTCTATTGTATACTTGAAACCAGGGGTGATTTTAGCCCCCTCAAACAGTGGAAAGACAGGATGGCTGCAGCGCTCCCCAGGGTCCTTTCAAAAAACACTATAAATCACTTGGACAGGCCAGTTTTATCATTTTGCGCCAAGGCCTTGTCTCATGCTGAGGGAGATTGTATGGGATGTTTTACATAAACAGATGGCTAAATGGTAGCAGCGAGAATAATAGCAAAACAATATAATATCTTCCCAGGTGTGGTCTAAAACACAGCTCATTTGGGTGTTCTGCAACTAGTGACTGTTCAAGAGGAGCTGATACACTGTAGGGTATGGTAGCTCAGTGGGAAGGGGGGCACTGCAGAAAAGACCTCCATTTGATTCCTGTGGCCGGTGTGGAGACCTGATAAAAAAGCAAATTAAATTTGCCTCCGGGGAGAATGAAAAGTGATGACTTTGTGACAAGGCAAAGTGATTTCATTTTTATTTGGGCTCCAACAAATTGCGACAGGAAAGACAGAGGACGGAGTAATAACATCTCAGGCTGGTTTCACTGGGCTCCAGAGATGAATCCTATGGAACCCTAAAAGCTAATAAAGAAGACATTATACAAATGACTTAATCATGAATGGTGAATAAACTGTGTAAAATATAGAAGGGAACAGACCAATTGAGAATGAATTAAGCCAGCATGGCGCGCCCCATGTCTCTACTGCTCTCCCTGGAGAAATAGCGCCACATTTTTGGAAAAAAGAGAAAGCCATTTCAGACAGAGGCAGGTGGAGGGGTTTACAGAACGCAATTTGAAGGGTTTATTCAGGACTGATTCAGCGACTAAATCAGGTCAAAAAAGAAATAATGAAAGAAGCTACAGCCAATAGACCACAGAGTGAAAGTGTTAATGTTACTCTGTTGTAATCAACTTCTGATTGTGCAACATTGATTGGCTGCTGTTGGATTGATATTGAAGTAAATCTGTAATCAGGAAAGTTTGTTGCACCATAATTTTCTATTGTTGGCCTTGGGTAGGATATCAGGAAATAACAAGTTAAAAGGCATACAGACTGAAGAGCTGGAAAGAAGACTGCTTTAACACATTGCAAAATGAGGTAGTATTTTATTATTTTATGTAAACCAATCTATGAAGTTGCACTACATTCAGGTACAACAAGAAGGGAACGTGGGCTCTCAAACATCCAAAATGTGTTGGCAGTTTGCAACCAGTCTGGTTCATCCCTCATTAATATGTGCCATGCATTGATCAGATCAGTAGCATATTGGCAACACTTCTCCCAGAGTAGATGACAATTGCCTATACACTGCCATACAGACAGAGGGATCCATTACTCTGTCGACTCTCCCTGAGATTGCTCAATTTTTTTAATCCTGATAAAGGGTTTCTTACTGTGAGTTTTTTCTCAGCCGAGCTAAGGGTGTAAGGGCAGGGTGTCGTACTCTATGGAATGCAAAGCCCACTGAGGCAAATGTCTATTTGTGATGTTGGGATACAAATAAAACTGATTCATATGTTGTGGACTTTTTTAGACAAATGTTTTGAATATTTTTCTCAAACATACAGTATGTGGCAAAGTTATTAACCATAACCCCTTCCATATTTGGACTGCATAGTCCCTGAGGACCAAACGATCACAATCAAACTGTACCTTCTCTACAATACTCCCTCGATGAAAAATGATGTAACAACCCAATCTATTCTAACACAGCACCTGTTTCCGCATATTGAATAGGAGTATAAAGTATATTTTGATAGAAATGCACCTTTAGTCTTATAGACATTTGTTTATACACAAAGTAAAACAGAAGCCTTTTCAGTATGAATGTCAACATCTGTCTCATTGTGTGACTCACGTGGTGGAATAACCTCTTGTGTTTCCAGTGCGTACTAGCTGCCGGGATAGACAAGTGTGCAGGTGAGAAGGGAGAAGAAGTGAATGAAATAATTATGATGTTCTGTCCTACTTAAAAACTTCCCAGAAAAAAACATGCATCAGCACTGCTTCACATTGAGTATTCACCCTGGCTTTCTCAAGCAGCTTGCAGCAGATGCCAGTATAACTGTGTAAAAGATCTCCCATAGATTACTATTAGCTCTAATGTTGGAAAGAGCCGGCCCGAGCTAGCCCAAAGCTGTGAAGAGGGACATGGTTTAAAGGTAAATGATGTGTGGTTCCAGCTGTTTTCGTTGTCTACTGTCTTTGCCAATGATGTTAGTCTGGAGCCAAAGCCATCCTGCTTCCCTGGACTCATAAACAGGTAACTAGTTTGCATCACAGCATCTTTTAAAGGCAGTAGTGGATTTGGTGCACAACCCCGCCTACTGTTGATCAACTGTTGATAATTCAGTTTGGTTGCTGTGTAGGAGACCTTTTGACAATTACTAAGAATTCGTTTTTTTTGTGGAATGAAAATTTGAGTGTAAGGAGTAACCTACCAGCTGTCTCTGGTTTCAGTGAAAACAGGTCAGATAACCAAGTCTCACAGTGCACAATGTGTAATAGCTACGTTGGTCCACAGCGCAAAATGTAGGAGTTTCACAATGAAGGCCTTGAAATTGTGAATTAGCTACATTTGTTCCCCCTATTCATTTCTAATGGACAGCGTACATGTCACGTGACTTTCAAGTCCTCCCGGCCAAAACGAAATCCAAGCTGTGA
Organism: Ammodytes marinus; assembly: GCF_949987685.1. Classification (NCBI taxonomy): domain Eukaryota; kingdom Metazoa; phylum Chordata; class Actinopteri; order Uranoscopiformes; family Ammodytidae; genus Ammodytes; species Ammodytes marinus. Next base: position 33,243,832 of record NC_137233.1, read on the forward strand.
CCGCCATTGCCACAGCTTTGATTCTCATCATTTTTAAGATGTGTAAGCTATTAAGTTGTTAAATGGGCTTTTGATAACATTGTTAGCTTTACTGTAAACATATTTAAAATTGTAGATGTTATTAGGGATTAAGAATAGAATGTCTGGAGCACAATTATCCCCTTAAATAAAATTTTATAATTTGTATGTCAAATATATGACACTTGTTATCTTCTCATGACGTCAAAAACAGTGTGTCCTCAGAGAAGGTTTCAATCTTTCATATGCAATAAAACCTTTTAAAAATGTACTTTAATGATTAAAAAGAGCTTTTTTCATCAAAAGCAACACTAAATAATCTCTCATATCAATAAAAACTGTTTTTCTACAACACATTCATGTTTTATAAGGTTTCTAAGTGGTGGGACACTTTTTGTCTGTTTGAAGTAGTTACTCTACCTGCAGGTTTGACTGTTGAACATGCGATATACTAATGCAATCTTATCTCAATCTGACCTATAGATTGATCCTTTCTATGCTAGAAAAACTAGTTCAATACAATTCAAACTCAAGGGGTCATTTGAGGCAAGCACATTTGCAAACACAAGTACTCAAAACCAATTAATACACAAATAAAACACAATCTAAAAGTACAAAAAAAAGGATCATGTAGGAAAATAGTTGAATTACACACAGAGTTAACGGTAGTGGCCATTCCATTGCTGGCTTACAATATAATATAGTATGTCAGTGATTCTTGAGAAGTGGGACAAAACCGGGTGCAATGTTGAAAAAATACAAACCCTATGTTTAGGCAAATTAAATTACATGTATGTATCCAACATATACTAAGTTACTGAGCTAAGCTTTGACACAACCTCCCAGCTTTAGTTTTTTTTTACCGTCATTGGCCTATCACCACCGTCAGATGTCAACACCGTCAGATTTCCTGTCTGACGCTGTTGACATATTTAACGTTTCTTAAACAGAACAAATGGAATTGGTCTAGTAGCCATTTGGTTTTTCTGTTGATGTTAGGTGCTAGTATGAACTACTTCAGGAAAATAAAATGATCAAAAAATTTCAAATAACTTCTTCAGAAATTGTAAGTCGATGTTGACATATCATGGTTGTGACACAGGACTTTCAGGATTCGGAATGTAAAATATTCTAAAACTACAACACTTATCAGAGCCTGTCTGACTCTAATGTACTCTGCAGAGGTAGAATTTGACAAGAGGTCCTTCAAAGTGACAGCTGCCCCTTATTCCGCCTGATTTTATTACATTTTAATGAAATGTCTGACGATGTTGACCTAAAGTTGTCCCACCACTTTGAAACCTTATAAAACATGAAGGTGTTGTGGATAAACAGTTTTTATTGATATGAGAGATTATTTAGCGTTGCTTTTGATGAAAAAAGTAATTGAAATCATTAAAGTAAATTTTTAATAGTTTGTATTGCATATGAAAGATTGAAACCTTCTCTGAGGACACACTGTTTTGGACGTCATGAGAAGATAGCAAGTGTCTTATATTTGACATAATAATGATAAAATTAAATTTAAGGGGATAATTGTGCTCCAGACATTCTATTCTTAATCCCTAATAACATCTACAATTTAAATATTTTTAGTTTTAAACATAACAGCAGTTACATTTGGAAGACGGCCTTTTGTCCTGGTTCTCAAGAATCACTGATGTAATGATTTGAATTCAGTCAAAACAGAGGCCTGTTTCAGGTAGCTGGTTTTGAGGCAACCCAGAGTTTGTTCGCTCTAAGTTAAGGCTCATTTATGCTCTACGTTACATACGCATACGGATACGGACGGAGCCTTCTGTCCGTACTCTGCGTACATTACGTGCGTATTTCTGCACGTATCCTGCAAGCTTGCGGATGCGTACCAAACGGACAGAACGGAGCATTACTTCCGAATATCACGGGGGGCGCACATAGATAGTATATAGGTTAATATAAGGGGCGCACAGCCAACAGTTCACTTTCACTTACTGTACATTTGTTTACAAACACAAACGAAAGACATAATACTTTAGAAAAGGTCTTAACTTTTGAGGAGAGGTTTGTGTGAGTTGGTACGAAATTACATACACATTTATCTATCTATGAAGTTACACGGCCGGGGCACAGGGACATACAACTACAACAGAGCAGCAGGAGCGGGGATCGCACGGGGAAGAATGTCAGCCAGACGGCAGGCTGACGGCAGCAATAGAGAAGTGCCGGAGGTCCGTGCGAGACTAGTTTGTTTGACATGTCGTGATTGATGTCCTCAGACCCCCGCTGTCTATAATACAGCCTCCAGTTTAGCCTCTTCCATTGCTACGGTAGTATATCGCTAAAGTTGTTTCTTCCATGGACCTATTATAAAATATGAATTCCAGTCAATTCACTGTTTGACTCTTCTTCTTATTTGAGTAACTTTTTACTCTGAGCGGCGATGCTGCCCACTAATGGTTGATTTGCTTAAAGGGGTAGTTCAGGATTTTAGACATAGGGCCTTATTCCCAAGTTAGCCTTGGTGTTCTTTATCAGTGGAGACAGTTTTCAACACATTTAATTCAGTCCTTCTAGTTGCAGAGTGCGCTCGTGCTAAGCTAGCGCACGGCATCGGGGGATACCTAGCCTGCTACTAAAACAGTCTTACCCACTCCACAGTACACCCGAGGCCAATCAATTATAACGCCAGACTATCGATGTAAATGTCTGTGTTGATAGAATAATTTTAGAAATAAAACCAACCTCGCATCGCATGAATTATGGCATTTTGAGGGACTACTTTCTTAGCAGCAGCGGACTTTTACTTTGCTGTGTAACCGAATCACTACAGCAGAAAGTAAACAGGGACAGAAACTGAAACTGCACTGCCACCAGTCTACCGTCATTCTGTCCCGGTTCTCTGCTGCAGCTCCAGCGGGGGCTTTTCTCTACAGACGCTCTTTCTCTTTCTGCCCTTTGAGCATCCCTCTCAATTCTTCATCAGTGTATTCCGGCTCGTACAGGTACGGTTCGTTGGATACAACAAATTCTTCATAATCGTCTTCAAAAGCAGACGCGTTGCTAAGTCCTCCAAACGTGGCCATATCTTGTTTATTGCATAGGCTAATACAACTCCTTTGTGCACTGTACTCTGCGTCTGTAAGACAGCAGCAGGTAAACAAACTATAGAGCCTGTAACCTAGGTATTAGTCCGCCGCTGCCGCAGCCTACAAGGAATAAAGTCCCTCAAAATGCAATATGCGAGGTTGGTTTTATTTCTAAAATTATTCTATCAACACAGACATTTACATCGATAGTCTGGCGTTATAATTGATTGGCCTCGGGTGTACTGTGGAGTGGGTAAGACTGTTTTAGTAGCAGGCTAGGTATCCCCCCAATGCCGTGCGCTATCTTAGCACGAGCGCACTCTGCAACTAGAAGGACTGAATTAAATGTGTTGAAAACTGTCTCCACTGATAAAGAACACCAAGGCTAACTTGGGAATAAGGCCCTATGTCTAAAATCCTGAACTACCCCTTTAATGTTCATTCCAACATAAAGGACGCATGGAAGTATGAGGGCAGTGACGGATATAACGTTGTAAACGTACGTCTCTATTTACGCACGGAATTGGAGCATAGAGTAGCCTTTAGTGGAAACTCTCGGTTTTCCGTTTCAGGTAGCAGGTTCAGTCAGTTACTGCGGCAACATACGCCATGGGTCTAACCTGCTGGATAGGGGATTTGACCTACTCTGAGTTTGTTTTCACTTTACGCTGCAGCTCCGACTGAAGAAAGAGTGTCACTGCCACAACGCGACCCTGTACAGTTTGAAGCAAAATCACTCCATAAAAATCTCCATCGGGATGTTTTTATCATTTCCTGATGATTTTACGTTTGATCGATCATTTATCTGATCAGTAGCATAGTTCTCAGCCCTCGTGCCGTTCATATGCGGCCACCTTACACATCGTGAACATGCTCTACATTCAGATTAATAAACCTATTTTATTGTATGTATCTGATAATCTATTTTTTATTAACAGGAGTTTTTTAACATCTGTGCCACTGAACAGACTCTGTCAGGTTGAAATGTAATTCTGCGGCTGCACGCGATCGTTACTGTTCACTTGCGTGATCACAAAGTCACAGACGAGCCTTGTTAAATAGCCTTATATGAATATAAAAATTATATAATAATTTAAACTGTGATCACTAGAGGACAAGGGATCTGGTAATAAATCAATCAGGCTCTACAATGGAAACTGTCACCTAATGTTAATGTATTTCACTCCCCATTTAAAAGAAGCGACAGTCTGTTTACTGCACAGTATGCCTATTATAGCTTGCCTACATAATACAGCGAATATAAAACACTGTCAGCAACGCTGTGCAGCGCCAGCTTAATACTTTTGCTGCTGCTGATTTGCGTAACTTAATTCTTAGAATAGACTAGGCCTATTGCTTCTCATACGGAAGCAATGATGCTCTTTTGTTCTTGTTTTTTCTGTATTGCAGAGTTATGAGATAATATCCCCGTTAATTCTTCTCCATACCGTAAGCTCATTCGTTAATATTTCTAACTCTAGTGGGAGGAGCGGAGAGGTTTTCTTTTCTTTTCTTTTTTGAGAAGTGGAGAAGTGGGAGGATCAAGCATTTGTTTCTCCTGTTTCCATGGTGAATCATGTTATCAACGATCCATTGACGATGGCTTTTATGCACATGCTCCACCCAGAGTGAACACGCTCAGAGTTGATTGACCCAACACTGATCCACTGTTCTGAAACCGAAAACCCAGAGTTACTCATCAATCCTGCGCTCTGAGTTGACCAACTCAGAGCGCAGGATTAAACTCAGAGTATGTAAAACCAGCTACCTGAAACAGGCCTCAGATAACGGCTTTCTGTTGAGACTCAATCGGAGTGAGCATTGACTGTCTTAACATGTTTGCAGTGTAGCCTAAAGTTGTGCTCAGCGTTGTCAACAGTACAAGCCAAGATTTAGCAGTCAGTTGACATATATTGATATTTATTTATTGGTAGAATGTTGTAGCCAATATTACATAGGATTCGAGGAAGGGCATTTTGACATTTTCAAGTTAAAGTATTATCACAGTCGCACATTTCAAAAGGCACAGCTCTCTCTATTGCAGGATGTTGCTGGCTGGCTCAACCCAAACAAGAAGCACTGAGTCATGTCCCTGTGCTTACCAAGCCGGTTTGGATAATTCAATTGTGACCAGAGGAGTGGCAGTGGCACTTTTAATTAACTGATTAGCCATGCATAAGCAATATTACTGTGCCCTGCTGCATTCATTTTACGTCTATGTTTTTGCCACCTTCCTTCAAGGGCTGCTCTCCAACCCTGTACACTCCAGCTCCTCATATGGGCTGTTATGAAGAGTCACATACACTGCTGCTTGAGTCTGGGGTTAAAGTCCTTATTATGATTGATCTGTCTTTCCACAATTTAAACAATCTTATGTGTATTAAAAAATCGTAAAGGTTAAGTAAGCAGAATGGTCAGTTTAGCTAACTTCCTGTCAGTGGCTGCAGTTAGCAGTCCGCTCCCTCGTCCCTACGTCACCACATTAATGCACTGCGGTCTTCAAGCAGCGAGTTATCTAGCATCATCTCAGATCAGAAAGTGCGATAAAACCAAGCCCCAACCTCAGCGATTTTTACCAGCATCCAACAAGGAAGTGACACACATTGTAGTACCTTCCGTTGGCCACTGGGGGTGGTACCAGGACTGAGCCATTTTTCTGTGTGATAAAACATGATAAAAACCATCAAAACAGACATTTGAAAGGATTTTTACCTGCTCCGCCATTGTAGGCGCATACACATTCACCCATCAGTCACTCTGCACCGGCAGTGAGACGGGTGCCGGTTTGTAGCATTCTCTCTTCTGATTGGTTATCAGTATTGGATCCCCGAAAAGTTTATTTGACGATTACATGCAGAGCGGTTGACTGAGAGATCGGCTTTATGAAACATGCACACTATACAAGTGATCACTGTATGAATAAAGAACGATGTAACACTTACATCAACATAAATAAATCACTTACTTCACTGTTAAGGCATAGATCTATACTTTAAGTATTTTCATTGGTGTCGGCCTTTATAGCATGGACCATTATGCATACCGATCTACTGTATGCCAGAGGCCTACAGCCACTTAAACATGCAATTCATGCGTGTGTGTCCTTGAGGCAGAAGAGCTATTTGTCAAGCAGGTTTACAAGACCAAGTCAAACACAGGTGGCCCCTCGACACCCAGAAGGTATGTTTTTTCCTGTTTAATTTTTTTTTACTATTTCATCTGTGCAACTGCAGTGAAAAACATCTTGAGAATGCAAACACTAGCTTCTGTATACAGTTATTATTAATCTGGCTCATTAGCAGCTACATGTTCCACTATGTTCCCCAGCTAAACAAGAGACCAGTAACACCTGTTTTCAACACACAAATGTATGCGTAAACCCCAGGCTGAAAAAGTGCCGGTCTTAAAACTATATTTGGACACAGAGGCAGGACCTCAAGATTGGGTAAAAAGACTAATCTTAAATGGGAATGCCACCAATTTTACAAACCAAATTCTATGTACGTGTTATGGGAATACTAATGCAAATGTGAGGAACAGTTGTACAGTATGAGAAGCTCCTCTGTGGCTCTAAAGGGAGCTGCGCAAACTTAGCATAACACACCAGTATCTCAATTTGCATTGTGGGTAATGTAGGCACTGGATTTTGGCAAGAAAAAAGAAGATATCCTGTGCTCTATTGATTTAAATCCTTAAGAAAAAAATATTGACAACCATCTGTGAGTCATCTTTACATACAACTTGTCATTTGGCTTATTATTGTGCTTTATTGATATTACCAAATGCATGATCAATCCAGCTGACACACATTCAACCTGGATGTTTATTGGAACCCCTCCGCCCTATACTAGGGGCCTTTGCCCTTTGGCCCTTAAACACATTAGACCTAAACAAAATGATACTGTCCTGATGTAGAGTAGTGCTTACACTGTGTGTGATTAATCACAGCACAAACACCCCCGCCCCCTTTCACTGATTAATTCTACCAATCACGCCTTTCTAAATAAAAAGCTTGTTAATTTACCAGGCACAATGGGGAAGTGATAGCTCTGTGTGACTGTTTCCCCCCATTATTTCTTGTTTAATTCTGTGCTTCATCATCTCTGTATGCAAAGGTGAAAGGGTTAAAGCTCTGTGCTGATGACATCAAAGGGACTGTGCCATCTTCAGTGATGACACAGCGAGAAATAACAGCAACTCTTCCAATTCAGTGCCGGGGCTTCTTTAAATGTCATCAACAGCACAAGGTAGAATGAAACATCTTCACTTGCTCCCTGACAATCCCAAATACATATTAATTAAAGGCGTAGGCTATGTTTTTTTTTTTTACCTCATTCTTGACAAAAATCATGAATGCAAACTGCTGTGGGAACAATGCAGGCTGATGTCACACCTGTGTTGGCATATTTCCGCACGTTCTTGGGGATTTGAGTACTTGTTGACAGTGATATATTTACGCTGGAATGACTCATGAAGCGTTGTTGGGCTTTACGTATTGGCCCTGAACACACACACACACGCACACACACACACACACACACACACACACACACACACACACACACACACACGCACACACACACACACACACACACACACACACACACACACACACACACACACACACACACACACACACACACACACACAGCCTGTCTTTATGCGTGTGAGCGTATGTGCGCCTCTCCCTCCCTCCCTCCTCCTGCCTCTCTGCATCTGACAGTGTCCCTCCCTCATTCTCTCTCTCTCTTCTCCTCCCTCTATCATTAGCCTGTTCACCGGCAAAACACCGACACACTCCCTTTCCTTTAACCCGGGGAATAAACGCGGAGCGGCGGACAGGAGCAGGACTGACCTCCCCCGCTAAGTGCGCACCATCCATGGTCTTCCTCTGGATGTCTATTGTGACAGGAGGGTATGTTGAAATATTCATATTTCCCCCCTCTCTCCTGGATTGCCCATGTCGTAATGTGCTATGGCTTGGTTTGGAACGTTAAACGATTTGTTGAATGTCGAGCTTTGAACGTTTCCGAGATCTCATATTTTCCCGAGTAATTTTTTTCCTTTTTTACGCGTGATTCGTCATTGCTCACGGCGCTTTTGTCCCACTCTCTTTGTGCCTTTTAGCCGCTGCTGTAGTGAACCAGCGTTTATTCAAGCAGTAGCAGCAGCAGCAGCTGTTCAAGAGAACATCATTTCATAGTGCGCATGCCATGGACTATGCCCGCTTGCTTGCCGTCCTCTGAATATTATCATGGTGGGAATGAAGCAGAAGCGAGTTGTAGCGCGTATACGTCGCTTTGTGCCCACACTGGCCCAGTCAGTGTTGACAAGCCGCCTGCAAACCTGCAGCCATGGGGCATTTAGACCCCTACAGTGTGCTGCCTGTACGGCCAATTTATAGCTACGTGATGCTCTAAGCCACACACACACACACACACACACACACACACACACACACACACACACACACACACACACACACACACACACACACACACACACACACACACACACACACACACACACACACACACACACACACACACACACACACACACACACATTCTCGTTTTAGGCTGTTCACATCCTTAAAGGTTGTGTGTGCTGGCTTTCAGAGATCAGCTGTTGTCTGCTTGTTTCTCTATTGTGTCCCAGCCTGTCAGGGTGAACTGGATCTGCCTATGGGTTAAGTTAGTCAGTGCAATCCTCCAACACACCCTACCCTAATTGTGCAACAGCAACATTGACACACACACACACACACACACACACACACACACACACACACACACACACACACACACACACACACACACACACACACACACACACACACACACACACATACACACACTCTATACACTACACACACTCTATACACACACTACACACACTCTATACACAGACACGCACACACACACACACACACACACACACACACACACACACACACACACACACACACACACACACACACACACACACACATACACTTACTTATCTGAGGACTCAAACAGTGTTGCTTCTGTCATACCCTCTCAACAACTGCATGCAGGGGCAGGTATGTGTATGCCCTCACCTTTGACCCCTGGCCTTGACTGACTTGTGGAATAATATAACGCATTGAAGAGGAATGTTTACAGCACTGCACGGGTTGGCTTCCCCTTCTGGATGCTTTGCTCGGAATTGTCTCTATGATTGAGCATCTTATGGTTGGGCTAGCCTCCCCAGCTACTGTATGTCTCTACCTTTTTAAAGGTGGTGTCAGCGATTCTGGAGAATGCGTGTTGTCAAAATCAGTGATTATCTCCTCACCGTCCGCTACCTGTCCATACTGTGTGTGCATGCTGAAATAAGGTGTTCAAACACAGCCAAGGTCTGTAAACCAAGGGCATGTAAACAAAGGTGGCCCCATTGTAGCTAATGTCTGTTTACAGAGCCTAGGCTGTGTATTAACACTGGAATTTCTTTTTCTTAGCACACACACACTGCAGATAGTGGATCTTGAGGAGATATTTACTGATTTTGACATCAAGCTTTCACCAGCATCACTGACTCCACCTTTAATGTGTCTTTAAAGGCCAGGACACACCAGTCCGACACGTTCCGACTACCCAAAAACTGGAGTCGCCGTTTCAGGAAGCTCCAGTCTTTCCGTCGCGGCCCAAAAACACACCGAGACGACTGCTTATTTTCCGTACATCCCGCGCTTGTAATGTCTCCACAACAGCAGGCGGCGCTAATCTGTATTGTGGCCCGAAAAAATACGAAAGCCGGAAATGATGGGACAGCTCTCTAGAGCATAAACATAGATAGAAATACGTATTTATATTTATGGACCATAAGAGCACAATTTTTAGCAGAGAGTGTCGAGCATGGTGTCGAGCAGTCAACAAGGGTTGATGCATGTGAGTACTCGCAAAACGAAACGAACAAACACATTAAAACGATGGCTAGCTGTTGTTAGCTGTTTGTGCTACCCGCCTCACTTCCGGGCTTCACTGATTCGCTAGCCCTCCACCAATCAAATTGCTCCAAAGGAAAGACGGTCGGCCGCCCGACAGGCTCAAAACAAGCCCGACGACCTCTACGTCGGCCGACGTCACGGCACACACCAAACAGATTCGTCTTTTTTTTTGACGACGGCGATTATCGGGCTGGTGTGTCCTGGCCCTAACAGTGTCTGTGTATCGAGTCATGTATAGTTTAATGATTGTTAAGCCTACTGCAATCAAGCTATATCGCCACTCACTCATAAGACTCCTATTGAACCATATTTCAAAACGCATTAGCTTGTCATTGGCGCACACACACACATATACACAGGTTCCACGCTGTAAACATCAGACACACTCCTGTGCCTGCTGCGTAAGCCTGCCAAAACACCTGCACCTGATGCTCCCCCCTGCACACACACACACACACGCATGCACACAGACACACGCACACAAACATATACTCACACACACACACACACACACACACACACACACACACACACACAGGGACACAAACACACACAAACACCCTCAACTGCCAAAGAGACCATTACCTCATCTCAGCACCAGTCTCCTCCACTGTTTTCCCAACAGCACTATACTCCGACATCAATGTGTCATTATACAATTGTTCCGACTCATCCAAGTGAATCAAACTCAAAATATAATTGTTTCTTTTAGTGTACTACTTGTGCATTTGAGTCTTGTTGCTGTGTAGTGTGTAGATGTCTGTGTGTTTGTGTGCGTGACTTTAAATGCCCGAGGGTGCTGCTGGGATTTCACAGCACAGCATGCTGTCTCTAGCACAATTTGCAATTCAAATGAGCCCCCCCCCTCTGTGTCTCATTGGATGCCATCATTCCTCACACTGAAGGTCTGGAAGTGCTGTAATTGGAAAACGTTCACTCACTTGGAGGCGGGTGTCTGTTGAAGTTTAAAACTATTGGATCTGCCCAGTGCCACTCAGGATTAGCCAACCAATCGCATAATGTTTGGTCGTCACGTGTGTCATGAGCCGGCTTCTGGCGGTGCGTTCCAGTTGGACAGGGAACTCGGAAATTTCCGACTTCATTACATATTGTGGCCTATGGATCTACCGGTACCTGGCCGGATGTAGGTAGGTAGGTAGGTAGGTAGGCGGGCGGAGCCAGGCTAGCAATGAACTTGAGCACTTCCTATTTACTTTTGGTTAGAGAGAGAGAGAGAGAGAGAGAGAGAGAGAGAGAGAGAGAGAGAGAGAGAGAGAGAGAGAGAGAGAGAGAGAGAGAGAGAGAGAGAGAGAGAGAGAGAGAGAGAGAGAGAGAGAGAGAGAGAGAGAGAGAGAGAGAGAGAGAGAGAAAAAAAAAAGAGCATATCACAGAGGAACAAGGTTTTTCAGGTGGCCATCTTTACATGAGTCATAGTTTAGTTTGTATTACTGTGGCATCTGGCACAGAAATGGGATGCTGCACACACAGGGGTCACCTTACTAATGATGATAGCAAGGCAATGCAGCACGTGTGTACATGTCTGTGTGTGCCTTTGGCGCCATGTTTTTTTAGTTGGGTTGAACGGGGTCACGTCCCTTCCTGTCTGCTGAACAGCAGTACCACAACCTACACACACAGAGGAGGCAATGCATGCATGTACTGGATAAAGACATTTTTTTTTAAGATAATTTTTTTTGGCATTTTCAAGCTTTATTAAATAGTACAGGGTTGACATGGGGAGACCAAGCCCCAACTTCAGCGATTTTTACCAGCATCCAATAAGGAAGTGACCACAACTGTAGTAACCGGAAGTGCCACTAGGGGGGTGGAAGCAGAAGACAGCCATCTCTCATTGACTCACTTGTTAAACAGGCTGTTTTCAAAGTCTTATTAAACCTATTTACAGCCTGGTCCACAAAACCATTGTAGTCTTTATGTTTAGGTCATATCTCCATGACAACACTGAGGGGGGTGAATTTTTTCGGACCACGCTAGTTTTTATTTTATCGGAGGTTAAAATGTATTGGCGCGATCTCTTGAGTGACAGCTCTCCGCCCGTTGTCCCTCACTTTGCCTCGTCAGCTATCTCCCTCCCCCTCACAAAATGGCGACGCGCACAAACCAGGATTATTGGATGCCGTGTGAATAACTGAGGTCAGCCCGGATGCTACATCCATATTATTTACTATCTATGGGGGAGACAGAGAGAGAGGGGGGATGACCTGCAGTAAAGGTCCACGGGTCAGATTTGAACCCGCGACTACTGCAACGAAGGCCTGAGCCGATATGGTATGCGCTCTATCCACTGCTACGCCACAGGAGCACCCCAGATAAAGACATCGTTTGATCATTAGTTTCGATTTACCACAATGACCGACATGACCTTCTTTTTAGTATCTTTTTTTAAATAAATGCAACAACACAGTGGCCAATGGACATGTGTAATTTTGAAAGGGACCAGTTGTATTGACATACGTAGCTGGTGCCACAAATAAACAGGTCTGAAATCATAAAGTGCTTGTGGTTTCCCTGTGCTTTACTGTTTTATGTAAATATTGTTTGTTTATCTTATTTAACTCTATATTTTTTATTTTATCGTTCTCACTGCACTGTGGGTCAGAGATAAACGCCATTTTGATTCTGATGTATGTCTTGCATATATCAGAAGAACTGACGATACAAGACTTTGACTGTGATATCAAGATAACCCTTATGACCTCAAACAGCCCTGGGAGCAGTGAAGCCAAAACGTCCACACTTTCACAGTCTAAAACTAAGATCAAAATACTGTACAACAGTAGGTTCAGTGGCATGACAAACATGAAGACTTTACTCATTACCTTGTGTAGTTGGTTAAAGTGGCTACGAGGAACTTCCAGTTCTTGTTGATTATAGCGCCCCCTTTGGACAAAGGTGGTAGTTGTTTTAGAAGTTCTTACGATATTTGATAACACGTGCCAGCGGCGCACATTTGTTTAAGAAGTGAGTGAGATAGAGACAGCACGATGCATCGCGATGAGGTAATGTATTCGTTTATATGAAACTCCTGTCAGATACATTTACGTAATATCACGATGGAAAGCAAAGTTACCTTTGATTCAGTACTGTTCATAAACACAGGCCTGGCGTAAATGGTTTTGTCAGTTTCCCAAAAAATCCTACCTGTGCAAAGGCATTACTAACTATGTACAAACAGGTCATTTATAATCATCAGAGGAACAATGAAACGTTCCTCTTCTACAACTCTGTTAAAATTCCGCTTCACTTTCCATATGTGATCAAACACTGTTTGCACACTGTGCAGTTTAATACTTGATACCCGATTAGCTCTACAGTATGATTGATTGTTGAAGTCTGTAGCTGTAATCTCAGTTCTACACAGTGCACTGCAGCATTTGCGTTTGTGTTTACCCAATATTGTGCATGGAGAGAGCTTATCTTAATAATCTCTCTGTTTTTACATGCTCTTTTATCTGCTTTGTTTGGAATAACCAAAACGTGTAACGACAGTAATAACCGTGGCTGTGTGTGTATGTGTGTGTGCCTTTTGTTTTATGGGGAAAATTGAATCAAGCCTCTCGGGGACACTGCTGCATCCACTGCAGTCCGGTCAAACATCTCATTATGGTGCAAGACCTGAACATCATATTGTTTCACTGCTTGATCTATAATAGCGTTTCCGGGGGTTTCCAGTTGTTAGCAGTAAAAAAAAAAAAAACTCTTCTGCTTTTCTAATGAGCGTCTCATCTTCCCAAAAGCCTCTTGCGATCCTGTTGCAGTCTTTGTCTGATGGGGGGAGCTTTATTTTTAGCCTTTTTCTTTTCACTCATGCAGCTACGGGGCAATTATTGCCTTCCTTCCGATTACATCACTCTTGTCTGCACTAGGGATGAGAGAGAGAGAGAGAGAGAGAGGGAAGAGAAAGGGAAAGCTATTTCATGCCACCAGACAGTTTTATTTCACTGTTCTATTCCCCCCTCCCCCCCCCACACTTTAGCTCTTCACCGTTGATGGGAAGCATCACTTTGTCCTTGGGAAAGGGGAGGCAGGCAGGAGAGGGAGCGTTACCCTGAGCAGTAGCAGCAGAGGCTCAGCTTGCCTCACCCCAATGATTACAGTGTGTGAGTCAGCAGCTTCTCTCCTTTGCATATACCTACACACCATAGACCTATACACTGGTCTCCCTCCCTCCCTCCCTCCCTTCCTCCCTCCCTCTCTTCCTCTGCCTCCCCTGCTTTGAACAAATCCCCCTGCCTTCTCAATATGAGACTCATCATGTTGTTGTCAGTTGCTTTGATGTGCTGAAACGATACCCATGATGCCACTGGTTCCTGCTTGCCTCCCCACGGTAACGCACTCATACTGTACGTAGCCCGACTGATATGTATTCTTTTGGGGCAGATTCCGATATAAGGGAGGAAGGAAACTCTGATAGCCGATATATTGGCAGATTAGCTTTTAAATGTGATGCGTATACAAATAAATAGTTTATTTTTTGATCCTTTAAAGGTGGAGTCAGAAATTCTAGAGAGCGCTTGTTGTCAAAATCACTTTTTTGTCAAAATCAGTGAATATCTCCTCAGATACCTGTTTGTGCCGTGTAATAATCTGGTGTTAATACACAGCCTAGGCTCTGTAAATGGGTAAACACATGGGCTAACTGTAGCCAGCAACATGCCCATTTACAGAGCCTGGGCTGTGTATTGAGACTTGATTTTTTTCAGCGCAGACACAGTGACAGGTAGCGGGATATTTACAAATTTTGACAAAAAGTGATTTGACAAAAAGCGTTCTACAGAATCACTGACTCCACCTTTTAAACAATAGTTCAAATACTTTTGATAAGAAGATGAATTGACGGCGGAACATTTGACTGTTCATGACTCTCACTGTCAAACATTGGTGCATGAACTTTTATTTATTGTAATATGCATGGGCTAAAAAATTATAAAGTTACGTGCATGTCGCATTTTGAAACGCAGACATGAAGCATTTCTTTACTGCGAGGCATGTCTACACGAATATTGCTTTGATTTTCAAATGAGGGATATTAGGGGAGAACGGGGTAATTTGTCACATGGGTTGGATGTCACATTCGTTATATCTCGTCACCAGAGCGCGCTAGCTCTGAAATGTTGATATAAAAAAGGTCCAGAATTGGGATCAGAGGTCACATACATAGACTTCCTTGGAGGAAGACAGCTGCATTTCAGGTGAGAGGATGTTTTGTGTTTTTCATGTCAAATTCAAAATATTTTGCTTCTCAGTATTTTTCTTCTAGGCTTTTACACAATGGGTTTATAACAAAACACTTGTTACCCTCAGAAAGTGTGAAGGGTAAACTATAGTTTAGATTGTGGTTAGCAAGCTAATTAGTTGTCAGATGGTTGTTGACCTTGATGCTAGCAAGAAATTCAAGTTGGGGTTGGTCGTCAAATTTTTTGGGGGGTTGGTTGTCACATGTTATCTCAAGGCTGCAGCCAGAAAAGGAACCCAATAACGAAATAAATTGTCAAGCTGTATCCTCACTGACACCCCAGAGAAGGAAGGAATAGAGCAGGAAAAGGCAGCTAGCAAGCAAAAGAAAAAAGGGCAACAAAATCAAAACAACCCAGTGCATCCCAAACTAGACCAGCTGCCAAGGCTACAGAACGTTATGTAGGCCTATTTGTCAACTTGACAATGCAATTAAACATTCAAATTTGGTTCTGCCTCCTTGCCTTCTTTTTAAGATTTTTCCCATTAAGATAACATTGTGACAAACAACCCCATAGTGTGTGACAACCGACCCCTTGATGGGGTTGGTTGTCACAATGTGTCAGAGTGTCTTTGATGGTAAATTACTTCTTCATTACAATAAGTTGGAAAAAAAGAGAGACACACATTTCTAGCCAACACCTTACGCTTCAATTTAATGTAGGAATGGCTATTGACAGATGTTTTGGTGATGAGCAATTCTCACTAGAGTAAAAAGTGTGCCTACTTACCCCGTTCTCCCCTATGTCTTAGTAAACCAAGGCATGTTCTCTTTAACTTTATTAGGTAGGTAAGCTACAATCGGCCAATACATCAGCTGGCAGATTAATCGGTCGGGTTG
Source organism: Ammodytes marinus (assembly GCF_949987685.1). Taxonomy (NCBI): domain Eukaryota; kingdom Metazoa; phylum Chordata; class Actinopteri; order Uranoscopiformes; family Ammodytidae; genus Ammodytes; species Ammodytes marinus. The sequence goes on from NC_137233.1 coordinate 33,259,982, forward strand.
TTCTCACATGTCAGGGCAGAGTTGGTTTATGTGGAGAACAGAGAACAGCTACCACTTCTTCTAGGGCTTGTTTTATTCTGCTTTCCTTGTGGTCTGCTGCAGTGGAAATGCCTTTCTTTCCAGCTTATAGTTTGGCCTCTTCCGACACACCAAACCCAGCAGCCATTGCTTTACTCTTGGCCACTTCACACTTGGCAGTCATTAATTAGAGCCTTTTTCCATTCAACCGTTGTAGAAGAAAAGCTAATTCCACTGTTGATCTGTGTCCATTCCCCCCACCTCCCCCAAATGACTAGAGTGTGCCTGAGTCTCGCACAATGTAACGCTGGCCAATTGAAGAAAAATAGTTAGTTATTAGGTCTGTGTTAGTGCAAAAACAATTTATAAACTTAACAAAATACCTAAAAAGAGGATTAGGAAAGATTAGAGTGGTTAAAAAAGGCCAAATATCATAACCATATCCTGCTTACTGCTGCTTACAGAGTTAAATCCAGAGTTGATTTGTCCAAATCCAGTTTTACAACATGGTGAAGTTGCATTGTTATAGTAAAGTGAATTGGTCTTCTGAGGAACGATGGTCCCATGGTAACTGTGGGTGATTAAGAAATGGCCTCTGCTAACGAGATATGCAGCTCCACTGAGAGAGCTGGCTTCACTCTGACCTCTGCATTACGGTGTACTGGTAATTAGACTAAAAGATGATTGCACAGTTAAAGCTGGTGGGGTGTGCCGTAGTGTGTATGTATCGGCTGGGGCAACCATGGCGGGTTGGCCAATGATCCAAGGGTTGGCGGTTCGATCCCCGCTCTGCCACCAGTGTCATGGTTGTTGTGTCCTTGGGCAAGACACTTCACCCACCTTGCCTCGTGTGAATGTGTATGACTGCTGTATGTTTGAGGTGGTGGTCGGAGGGGCCGTAGGCGCTGAATGGCAGCCACGCTTCCATCAGTCTGCCCCAGGGCAGCTGTGGCTACTATGGTAGTTTACCACCACCAGTATGACTGTGTGTGAATGAATGGAACCTGGAACCCTGTAAAGCGTCTTTGAGTGCCTTGAAAAGCGCTATATAAATCCAATCCATTATGTGTGGCTGCCTGGCTGCACCCACTATTTGTCAATGATGAGAATGTGTTTGTGTTGGGTCCTGGTGCTGGCTGTTTGTATGTTGCAGTGTTTTATGTGGAAGGAGCAGATATACACACAGGGATACTCCCTCTAGGCCAAGTCGTGTGGCTTCTAAACTGGTCAGACAGGTTGGGAAGGCAGATCCAGGCACAGCCGCAGTCATCGCTACGCTCTTTGTTTACTCACACTTGCTGTGTGTGTGTGTGTGTGTGTGTGTGTGTGTGTGTGTGTGTGTGTGTGTGTGTATGTGTGTGTGCTTGCCGTTTTCAGATAGAGTGAGTGTATGTGGACGCACGTGACAAATGACATGTCTTGTGTCTTTTTTGTGTTGGTGCATTTTGATTTGTTGCGACAACTTGATTCTTGCTGTGTTTGCAACCTAGTGAAGAATCAACTGAAGTACACACATGCAAGCTAAATGCACACACACACACACACACACACACACACACACACACACACACACACACACACACACACACACACACACACACACACACACACACACACACACACACACACACACACACACACACACACACACACACACACACACACACACACACACACACACACACACACACACACACACACACACACACACACACACACACACACACACACACACACACACACACACACACACACACACACACCGGCACTCTGGACTACATGGCCACAACAAACAAGTTGTGTACAAACTCATCCTTTCAATAAATCTCCACCCACAGTTTACAACACATTTGGAAACTATTCACAGATCTTCTTCATGTGGTGTCTTTTGAGTTAAGTCACGTTGTTATGTCATAGCTTAATGATCATTCTGTATTTATTTATTTTTCCTATTTACATTACTGTGGACGTGAACCAGTGGGTTTCCAGAGTCTGTAAAGTGTGCCCCCTTTGGAAAGCTGGCACCATTCAAAGTTTTCCGAATAAGCTGTTAGCAGTTCTTGTTTACAACATACCCGTGGATGTCCTGATACCTCTCACTAGATCACAGTTGATGCAGACTGGGGCGACTGAGCGGGTCGGCCAATGATCAAAGGGTTGGTGGTTTGATCCCCGCCCTGCCACCTGTGTCATGGTTGTTGTGTCCTTGGACACTTCACCCACCTTGCCTTGTGTGAATGTCGATAGTAAGCCTGCTATCGGTGTGTGAATGGGAACAGGTCTCCCTTTTTTTTATAGCAATCTTATGAAAACCGTTTGAACGAGATGACATTACACATTTTGTAGAACACATTTGAGTGCAATACAATGGAATAAAATGTAAAATAATACATCAGGGCAAATAGTTTTCAGTGCAAAATGAAAAGGTGCAAGTCAGTGTGTAACCCCTAGTCTCTGGAAGTGTTTTTTAAGCGCACGAGAAACGCTCTGAAGTTGATCTATGCCTTCATCTCCACCAGCCGCGTGGGGCGCGAGTGTCAGCTGGGCCCCACGTAGGTAAAAACAACATGAAGCAGGTTTTTTCTACGCTTCAATCCTATTGTTTCGACTATACACGTCTAAATGCCAGGTTGACGCTAGATTGAAGCTGGTGGAGACAACAGTATAGAAGTAAAAAACGCTATTGGTGGAGACGAGGGGTAAGGCTCACTGATGCAAACTGTGTAACCCATGTTATAAACTAATGTAGTCACAGCCAACCACCGGCACTTTTAGATGACAGACAATTGATTTTTCAAAACACAATGTTATCAAGGCATTTCGGTGGGTGCCAAAAAAAGTATCACACTTTGATACCCAGCCCTACCAGCAACGTTAAGTGTTTGGGAGTGTGTCAGTACTAAATCAGTTGGTTTGAGAGAGCACTTCAGGAATGGTCTGCCTGGTACGGCTGTGCGCTTAGTGTTCGATTGTTTTTGTGTTGTTATCGCGTTAGCCGCACAACACTCTTGTTGCATTTAGCCGCCCCGACCTGCACTCATGAGCTGTAATGCCACTCCACAGTAATGGAAGCCAGCACTCATTGTTTTGGCATCAGCATCTCCCCATGGGACAGTTTGTGCTTTCGACCGTTGCAGGCCCTTTTTCTGTCTAATTGTTTTGTGTGTTTCTGGAACTTTTTTCTTCTTCTTCTGGCTGGCATAAAATGGTACGTATTGATCATTCATGGATTCTCTGTCATGCATTTTATTAATGTTTTCCTCCTTCTGTTTTGATGTTGGCGGCAATGATGATGAGAATTATTCATTCTGTGATTGATGTCCCTCTGGTATAGCAGTTTTCATCCTGCAATCTCCACTGCACACTTTCACGCCAACAATCGCACATGCCGCTGCCAAACACTCCCGCTCTTTGGTTGTGTTGATTAGTTAAGATGCCCCGGTCGGTGTTGGCTTTCAGCTGCCATTTAGCAAAGCACACTCTCTTGTCCACATAGTATAGCATAGTAGCATAGGGGCGACAGTGGCACATTGGGTAGGGAGATCGTCCTCTGGAGTGCAGGGTCGGAGGTTTGATCCCACGCTTACCGGCCAAGTGTCCCTGGGGACACTGAACCCCACTTTGCTCCCGATGGTTCAGAGGGCACCTTGCATGGCAGCTACTGCTATCGGTGTATGAGTGTGTGTGGGTGAATGTGGTAAGAATTGTAAAGCGCTTTGGGGCTGAGAAAATCGGCTAAAAAGCGCTATATAAGTCAAGTCCATTTACCATTTAGTAGGTTGGTAAGGGGACTGATGTTATGGTGCACGGAGAAGTTTACAAGACAACTCTAAAATGGCCTTGTGTAGCTTGTTTTTTCCAGCCTTATAGTCTCTCTGTGCTGTGTCCCTGTCTATACTTAAACAAATGGCATTGAGATCCTTTTGTACTGCATCTTTTCAATGCCTCTCAAAGTGACACCAGTAATACAGACAGCTCCTGCAGCCTCCCTTTCAGACCCCTTAGCACTGATCCTAATAAGGAGATGAATGGCTCTATACAAACAAGCCCGGGACTGGACGTATGCCCACACTGCCTCTCTCGCTCTCTCTTTCTGGCTCTCCTTGTCAGTTGCCCAGGGTGAAATGCTCGATGAGGCTGCACTCCGACCTGCTGCTTCTGTTCCTTTGTTGACCTGCTGGGCAGCTCAGGTGTGGACAAGAGGAGACTACTCCCAAAGCTCCTGGTTAAGTCAATAGTTTGTCTAAAGTAGAAGGCAACATGACACACACGTACACACACACACACACGCATGCACACACGCAGGCACGCACACACACAAACACACACACACACACACACACACACGCACACACATACATGCACAGGTGACTTAATTGCGATGTCGTTCCTGCAGTTATACTGTATATAACTTAGGTAGGTTAAGGAGCTTGAAGAAGTGGTAGGAATTAGTTCAATTTGTAAATGTGATTTTGCAGTGTGACATCAGTCCTCAGCCTCCTTGATGTGAAACATCTTCACCTGGATTGGGATATGGAATAAAGTACAAATTCAAGAGGGATTTAATCAAATTGAACATTACAGCGATTTTGGATTCAAAGTCAGCAGAGGAGGGACGCTGCAATATATACCCAGGATATATAGCTACATAATGGGTGAATGTGATTTTATATGATGGGTAGATAGACAGACAGACAGACAGACAGACAGACAGACAGACAGTTAGCAGGGTGCCCCAAATCTTATTACATTTGACAATGTATGACTCTGGGGGCAGGATGAGTCATGAGAATATTTTGAACATTGGACTGAAATAGAAAAGAGAACAGAAATGAGCAAATAAGAAAAGCCTTTTGTTATTTTCACTTTTTTAATACAAAGATACCAACAAAGACACATGATAATATATTTTTCAAATTATCCAGAAACATATCTTTGACTTCGCTGCTTTTCTGCAGCTCTGACTGTTTGAAATGGCTCTGTGTGTGGAGCTCTGTGGTACAGTGGTAGTCTGGAAATCCAGACCCATATCTAGAAGGACGTAGGGTCTGGCCACGATCAATAGACCTTCCTAGTTCAAGGGGCGGCACCTACGCATGTATTTCAAATACCACTGCACGCAATTGGATAGCACTACGACCAAGACTCAGAAAATTCCTCTTTCTTGCTAATGAAAGACTTGAGTGCCATATTCCAAATCCTTAAGTGTCAAGGCCAAAGCCTTTTCAAACTCAAACAACGTATCCGCAGGCAGCCATCTTTGTTGTTTACTATCACAACGTCATCAGATAGAACAATTTGATTGGTACCTCTGAATTTTTCTGAGATAGTTAATGAGCTCCAATGGTTCGTGTCCAGACCAGTAGGCTGAGAAAATTTCAATATGCCAGCATTTGGCAGGTCTGGATTACCAGGCTACAGTAGGGGATTGGCGCTAGGAGTCAGTTGGATTCTAAGATTGGCTGTCCTCGCTGTCCATGTCACGGCTGTATTAACCTCCATTAAAAGGTTGCCCAACAGTCTAAAAGCATTTATTTCATTTATAGAAATGAGAGAGATTTGGTGATTTTAGATGAGCTTTAAAAGAGCAGTTTGAGTTGATTTCTAGGTGTTTTATTCTGGCTTTGAACCTACTTGACAAAAAATAAAAGGAGATAAGAAGAGACCGTTGTTGCAAATGATTTCTTTGGAGGAATATGAATTCCACAAACCAAAAAAAGGTTTCTCAGAGTTATTGACTTTGCTCTTATTCCTTTCTCTGGACCGAGAGTGGGAAGCTCTCAGCATAAACGCATCCCTCGTAAAGTGGTTTGCATTTGAACATGTTGCGTAACTGGAAAGAAAGTGTGGGAGGGAAATGGTGCACTCATAATATCGTGGGGGTTAGGCCTATGTATATTTCTGTTGGTAGCAGGTAGCAGGGAGCACTTCATAGAGGAACACATTGTGCTTTATAGATGGAGTCAGTGATTCTGGAGAACACTTGTTGACAAAATCACTTTTTTGTTAAAATCAGTGAATATCTCCTCACGATCTGCTACCTGTCCGTACTGTGTGCGCACTGAAAAAACCTGGTGTTAATACACAGCCTAAGCTCTGTAAACGGCTATGTAAACAAAGTAAAGAGGGCCCATCATAGCTAGCAACATGCCTGTTTACTGAGCCTAGGCTGTGTAACACTGGATTCTTTTTTAGCGCATACACAGTAGCCTACGGAGAGCAGATCGTGAGGAAATATTCACTGATTTTGACAAAAACTTTTTTTTTTTACAAAATTCATTCTGCAGAATGGCTGACTCCACCTTTAAATGTGTATACAAACAATAAACTAATCTGAGCTGGATTGGAATACACCATTCACAAACGGTGCTGATTTGGAAGCATCCTATAAATGGTCTCCACTTATATAGCGCTTTTCCCTGGTTTTTCACAGATTCAAAGCGGTTTACATTATTTTGTACACATTCACCAAATCACACACACATTCATACACCGATAGCAGCAGCTATACCACACAGGGTGCAAGCTAACTATCGGGAGCAATTCGGGGTTCAATGTCTTGCCCAAGGACACTTCGACATGTGGCAGGGAGGCGGGGGATCGAACCACCGACCCTGCACTCCAGTGGCCGACCGCCCTACCCACTTCGCGACAGCATCTCTCACAGTATAAGCTAGTGTTTGGTGATGGTTTAAGGATGGATCAAGTCAGTGGCTGTATCTCGATTCAGGGGTTGCTGTCTACGAAGGCTGCATTTGAAGACCGACTGCGTCATAATTGTAACGGCTTGTTACGCAAACCGGAAATGCTCGTAAACGGAGACCTGCGGAGACCGTCCCGTTTAACAACGCTCGTTCGGCCCTGGTTCGGCCTTCGAATCGGCCTTCATAGGCTATAGCCTTCATAGACCGCGAGACCGCGTCCTACCAAGGAGGCGGTCTCTGTAACGGGATACAGCTAGTGTTTCTCGTCGTTTACTGTTGAGGCCTGAGAGCACACTTGATTCTGTCTCTACCACTGAGTCATCAGGCAGCCTGTGAGTGCTTCACAAATTATTTTTCGAGGATGTGTCTTACCACAGTCAGTTTTGGCAGAGATGTTCTAGTCACCCATGACTCTGGATTCAAGACAGAACACTGAAGGGCAGCTGGGGGGATTCACTGGACCACTGGAGGCTACGGAAATAGTTTGACCTTTGTTTCCATCTACAGTCAAGCACAAACTTATTCATACCACAGGCTTCTCCCAGAAGATAATAAGATGATGTACAAGAGGCATCATTGTGGAATTTTTTTTTCAGCTTTTATTTACATTTGAACAAAACGTGGCATGTGGCAATTATTCATACCCTTCTCAATAATCAATAGAAAAAGCCTGTATTGGCTATTACAGGTTGGAGGGTCTCACTGCCATCACCCTGATCTTTAGCTCCCTCCAAAGATTTTTAATTGGATTCAAGTCAGGACTCTGGCTGGGCCACTGTAAAACGTTAATGTGTTTGTCCGCTAACCATTTCTTCACCACTTTTGCTTTGTGTTTTGGGTGTTTTGTAAAATTTTAGATAAAAACATGGAAAATAAACCGGTTAACTTAAAGCTGGGGTGGAGGATTTGGGGAGAAAATGGCAGTTGGGATAGAGATTTGAATCCAAATACCTCAACCGCTCCACTTGTTCTCTTTGGTCCCTCCCTGACACGCTCTACAGCAACAAAGTCGTGCCAAAGTAAATGGACAGTCCCAACAGCCAATAAGAACAGAGAATCGGAGCCTCGCTCTGATTGGTCAAAGTGTACAGCTCATGTTAACTTTGACCAATCAGAAATCATATACCCCAGCTTTAAGTGGTCATGCCAGAAAATCTAAAATTATTGAAATATTGCAAACACTTTTTTATGCTTGGCTGAGGAGTAAAACGTTGGATTGATTAAAAACTGAAGTGCAATAGATTCCAAATTCCTACCAGAAATACATCAGCATCAAGCATTGGACACTCAAACTTCTGACCAACTGGAGAAGTTATTCTAAAAGCATAGCAGCAGACAAAACAAATGTAATCAGTGTGGAGCTATGGGACACAAGCATTCACCTGAATCCCTGGCTTTGACTTTTAAGTGAAGAATTAGCACCACTGTTTCTCTCAATATGTACTAATTGCACCATATTCAGTATATGGAAATGCTTAAGAATCAGCTGTATTTTCTTGTGACAATTTTCTGGAAATGTAGTTTTGGATGCGGCACCTGTCTTGAAAAATGACACGAGACGATTGATACCACTCATGTTGATTGATGAGACAAAGCAAATTAAATGAGTCAAATACTTGTTCCCTAATGACACATTTGACACTTAACTGGTGTGTCACACGTCCAGGAACACAATAACACATGGACATGGATGGCTAGGCAGAACCACCATCACTTCCTTCTCTTTGTATGACTCATGGCTTCATCTCATTACACTCTGTGCTTGAAAACCACATTCATAATTCACATGTATTACATTAACATTTGAATATTTCATGTTACGGGGACAATTTCTCACTTGCTGAATAAATATCTCTTAGTTTGAAAGTGTTCATATTTAGCTTCTTCAAGGAAAATGGACTTAAACAGAAATAGATCATCAGGAAGTCCCTCTTTTCAAGGAACTAAAAACCTCATTCATTTTTACATTATTTCATCAGAATTGACTGTTGACACACAACTACTACTACTGCACTACACACCAATGGAACACTCAGTCCAAATACTACCATCATTAACTCCCTCAGACCCACACATCAGATTAATAACAGATATAACATATATATAATAACCTTGTTTTCCTTACTATTTGGAGGCTTGATTTCTTATTGGTGGAGCCATGTTAGAGCTAGTGTAACATGTCACTTGTTGGTCTCCTGCTGTGTTAAGTCTCTCTCTGGATTCCTGCCTTCACTTTCTCATTTAACGTGGAAGTGGTTTGGTGATGGAACAATTCCCTGCTAGCATACACACACCAACTGAGTTGCAGTCTAGTTAAAACCAGTCTAACTGTATCATTGGGATTCATCCAATAATAGTCACTGTATTTTATCTTTGCGTTTGGTCTCCTCCAACTCCTAAGGTAGATGTCTGGCTAAGCCGTAAAAAACAAACTTGAGATGCTGAAAATCTCCCTAGAGCTGACGGGGGGCTCCAGACTTAATTGATATTGCTCTTTAGGTACATCACTAAGAGAGACCCCTTTAACTTTACCCACAATCTGATCCACTGTTAATATATCAAACTTTTGACTTATGAAAGCTTTAAGTAAATACATTTCACACAACATGAGCCTCGGCTGATTCTTTGTTGGGGGGGAAGGGGGGGAGGGACCGGATCAACTGGAGAATGGGAGCCAAACAGCGGCTACATAAAGGAAATCAGATGGGTTTTTTTTATGTCAAACATCTATTAGAGCCAGTGTAATTCTTATTTTTCTTGGCACGGCTACTGTCTACTTGAGGCTATAATAGCCTAAATGGAATGACATACTTCTGTTGAATGCAAATTTATGTTGGTCCCCATAGAAACTTTTATTTTTAATTTTTGCTGTCCATGAGTGTACAGAGGACACATTGTGCCAGGCTTTTGGCTTGGTCATTCTAACTGCCATATAGTCTCAAGCCAAGATGGCAACAAAGTGTCAGTCGGACATTTCCATCAATGAACAGCAAATGAAAATGGCTGTGGTCCGATCTGGACTGGGCCTGTGACATTTCACTTGTATCATTGCCGCAACTTGTGTGTTTGCGTGTGTGTGTGTTTTGGACTGTTTACTGTTGGAACGTGGAAGATGAATTAAAGGTTCAGTTAGCGGAATGGTCAGTTTAGCTAACTTCCTGTCAGTTACTGCAGTTAGCAGTCCCCTCCCTCGTCCCTACGTCACCACATTAATGCACTGCAGTCTTCAAGCAGCGAGTTATCCAGCATCATCTCAGATCCATAAGTGTGATAAAACATGATAAAAAGCATAAAAACCTTCATTGGGAAGGATTTTTATTTTGAGACAGGTGCCGGTTTGTAGCGTTCTCTCTTCTGATTGGTTATCAGTAGTGGGATCCCCGAAAAGTTTATTTGCCGTTTACATGCAGAGCGAGTGACTGAGAGATCGGCTTTATGAAACGTGCACACTATATAAGTGATCACTGTATGAATAAAGAGCGATTTAACACTTATATTAACAAAAATAAATCGCTTACTGCACCTTTAACTCAACTTGGCATGTCTGGAGATTGGAGACTTCAGCACAGGACTCTCTCCATGCACATTAAATGTTGTCATTCATATGATTTGTGAAGTATGGAAATCGCAGCACTCTATTAGTGCTCATTTGTTCTGATTTTGCCTTTGAGCAGTATTCAGTGCAGAAGTGGGGACCGGCCATTGATGTCTAGATCATATCATTATATCTATGAATTTCTTGCTTTAGAATATTTGCAGAAAGGCGCAGTGTGCTTGTGTGTGTGTGTGTGTGTGTGCGTGTGTGTGATAATGCATGTGTGCGGCTTCAAGTATGTGCCGTCAAGGATCATTGTTCCCCAAAATAGTTTTTCTCTCAATTTTTTGGAGTGAGTAAAACAGCCATGCAAATTAAAGATTATATCGAGGTTTCAAATTAATTTCCAGAAACCTGCAGGCTTTTAACTAGTTCTAATCATTTTAAGTCTTTTCACACAGAAGCAGTTTTAAAAAAGCTACACAATGACCGGCAGAGTATGTTTCAATCTGGCAGGACCTAACAATTCCCAAATGTGTTCCATCACTTTACCACCTTATACCTACAATTCTATCCGACAGTAGAGAACCTGCCAGGTTTTGCAATAAAAAGTAAAAAATTTGACTTCGACTGAAACCGAACTTGACAGACCCTGACTGAGCATGAGTCTCCCTAACGCTCAATATGTGCAATATGTACATTGTCTTGTCTCACTCACTTGAAAGCATCAGGCCTATAAGTGTGTAACGCAAGAGGCGAGACTGACAGTAACCCAATACTGTCACACATAAAGAAGTTTTGTTATCCTCTGGCACCAAGTAATTGGTCTTGGCATTCTTAATGGAGATTCATTTGTCTGTACCTGCCGAAAGTGTTACAAATCACTGTCGAAAAATGAATCGGTTAAATGATGAAGCTGTATGGTTAAGGTTTGGTCAGGTTTAGGGACAAAACATTTTGGGAGGGACTACTTTGAAGGATTGCTTTTTGGGGGGCGGGATGACCTTCTTGGTTATGGTTACAATAATAAACACTAGGGCTGGGCGGTATGGACCAAATCTTGTATCACTGTATAGGTCATTTTATATCACGGTATGGATATATATCACGTTATAGTATTTTTCCTTTAAATTCAATGGATTAAAATAACCGTACTGAATTTATCACATTAGATTATTTTCATCTTTTGCTTGAAACCTATATTTCCATACAAAACAGAAACTGGTGCAAAATACCACACCAGTCTGGCTTTAGTCAGTGCAAAATAAAAATGACAGCATCAACCAAATGTGTGTAAAAATGACAGCATCAACCAAATGTGTAGGCTAAATTTTCCAATTGATGGTAGCCTATATCAAAATAATGAAATACATGAATTTTCCTGCAGTCTTTTGGTGTCCATTTAGTTCACAGTTTTAAAACAGGGAAATGTGTTTTGCAGTGTAGGTTGTTATTTTCTCTTTTTATATTCAAAGGCCAACAAGTGATGCACTTAGTGTCTTCATTGACAGAGTCTACACGGCGAGAGTGGACTGCTCTCGGTTCAGCGTTTGTCCAACCATTATTGAATAAAGCTTAACAAACTTAAGACATTGCTTTTCGGTGTGGTTTCAAGGCACTGCTGCTGTTGACAACGAATCGTGGATTAAATACGCCGTCAAAAATGCTGGAACGTTACTGGGAAAGGCTTTACAGTATGTTTATTTATGTATTTGTTTATTAAGCAGGGACAATGCACAGCTCATTAGCAGTACCGGAGTTAGCTATACGCTCATTTTCATCTGTAGTCCCTGGGCAGGAAACAGAGGATTACATCTCTGTCAAAAGGGAAACCTAACACTGAAGTATAAAAACAATAACACATCATTTTACAACAGTACAACACAACAACACAATACCAACAATACAATCACAACATTAGGACACCACAACAACAACAACAACATGTTTGAATGAGGCTTAAGTATTCATCCATCAATTCATGCCATATCTGGCCATCCGACTTGACATGATTCCGGTATTGACGTGACGTGGTTATCTTGGCCAGACTCAGGAGGAGGCATTGATTAAACATGGCGACTTCTCCTTTGTTTTACCCAGCTGAATATACTTTAGAAGAAGTGGAAAGCAGGAGGCGGGGCGAAGAGCAATGTCAGATTGGGTGGAAGGCTTTTTTTTATCAGACGGTATCAATCACAAGTGACTGCCACTGAGTCTACCTTCAAGCCCTTCTTTGATAGAATCTTAATTGAACTGTCTTCTCAAGGTTATCATTACCATACCTCTTCAAAAGGCTGCGAGCTTCAAGATCTAAAAACTACATCAAATCGTTAGTGGATTCCTGTTTTAAGTCACAAAGCACTCAAACTGAAATCTGATGGTGATGGCATTTACCAGTTGGAAAAAGCAAACTTAGGGCCACATCCACTAAGAATGGATTGCGTGTGCTAATAGCTCCACGAGTTGCGGCGAAATAGTGCCCAAGTCAAGGGTAAATCACCTGTACAGTTGTCCATGAGGATGGGGAGACACTGAGAAAAAAACAAAAACAAGCCTTTCTTACAAAAAAAGACAAAAAGACAAAAACGTTGCTTTGGTTTTAAAGACCTCAGCAAGGACATGCTCATCCCACTTCTGTGCTGCAGCATATGATCCACACAGAGCTGCAGGAGAAGGGGCACTATGAAGATAACGCTAAATCAGCTGTGTGTCAGCTTGAGCCAATTCGCGTCCAACAGCAAGCCACATGACGTGGCATTGACATAGGCCTACATAATATAACCATATGAATCAACAATAATTTGATGTTTCTTCTTTATTTATAGGCTGGATGTAGGCCTATTTATTTATTATTTTTCACCCCGTATTATATCAATTATATATTTTCGCAGTGTTCACTTCGTGCTTCCTGCTTCTCTCCACCCCAGAATGTCTGTCCAATGAATGAATGACCTCAGATCACGTGTGGTTTTGCTTCGTAATGCTGGTTCACTTGCAAAAGGGGCAATATGAAAGTGGACCGCACCAAACAAAAAAAATCTAAATTCTATTTTGTCTGGACCAAAGCAAGTGAACTAGCAGACTTTCCCAGAGTGAATACACCCTTAAGCATGCAGAGAACTCGTCCTTCACAGACTGAACTTGAAAGTCAATATTGCATTGAGTTTTTTCACTTTGTTAGTATTGCAATTCTGGTTAGAATATTGTGTATTTACTGCAGACTCCCATTCTTGTCTTATTGGAAAATCCTCCGCAACAGAATTCCGACCATCATGTTCCAATATGTTTACATGCACAGTTAAGTTGAGCTACAGTTATAACTCGACTAGGCAGTTTAATTAAATTAATATTAGTATTAGTATTAATTGGTATTAATAATACCAAACAGAAGGTGGGCCCCCTTTCAGATGCTTTCAGCTTGTTAGTATTGAACCATTTTCTGGTTGACCTATTAAAGACCGAACAACCGTCTGGTTGTATGTCAAGTGATGGTATGGATAACTTTACAGGGCGGCAGTGGCGCAGCGGGTAGGGAGGTCACCTCTGGAGTGCAGGGTCGGAGGTAAATGGACTCCACTTATATAGCGCCTTTCCCTGGTTGTTCACAGACTCAAAGCACTTTACATTGTTTTGTACATATTCACCAAATCACACACACATTCATACACCGATAGCAGCAGCTACCACGCAGGGTGCAAGCTAACTATCGGGACAGATTCGGGGTTCAGTGTCTTGCCCAAGGACACTTCGACATGTGGCAGGGAGGCGGGTGATTGAACCACCAACCTTGCACTCCAGTGGCCAACTGCCCTTCCCACTTGACTGATTTATATACTAGTCATGCAGCTTACACTTTATTTTTTTTATTTCTTTCTAAGATTTTTTTTTTGGCATTTCTATGCTTTATTGATATTGATAGTGTAGAGACAGAGTTGAAATGGGGCAGAGAGGGGAGTGACATGCAGAGAACGACCGCGGGCTGGAATCGAACCCGGGTCCGCTGCTGGCCGAGGCCCATGGGGGGGACGCCCTACCAACTGAGCTAAGGGCGCCCCCCAGACTTTCTTGAATCGCTATGGCAGACAGTCCCAAAAGAAAGGTCTTGCAAAAAAAATCTACTGAAGTGATTATATTTGAGTTTCAACAATCCAAGGCTAGCTATTGAGCATAGTGTGTGTGTGTGTGTGTGTGTGTGTGTGTGTGTGTGTGTGTGTGTGTGTGTGTGTGTGTGTGTGTGTGTGTGTGTGTGTGTGTGTGTGTGTGTGTGTGTGTGTGTGTGTGTGTGTGTGTGTGTGTGTGTGTGTGTGTGTGTGTGTGTGTGTGTGTGTGTGTGTGTGTGTGTGTGTGTGTGTGTGTGCGTGTAACAGTCAGTGAGAGTGTATACCAGCACTCTATCCCCTCCACAGTTGAGGCTGCTGGGACAGATAGCCATACAGAGTGCTGGCTCAGCCCTCTCTTATTTCAGCGCGGCAGGCTGCCAGCTAGCCCATTGAAAGGGAGAAGGAGAGAATTGAAAGGTGTTTTTGTTTTGGTGTGCCGCGGCCTCTTCTCGTTGTACTACTGGGTTTCTACTATGTCCTATAGTGACTTTTACACTCAGCTTTTGTTGGCCTGTGTCCTGCCCGCTGTTACTGTGTGTAAGGGATTGACACAGATGAGCATGGATGCAAGGTCATGGACTGCAAGTGTGCTCAACCAGCCCTCTGCTTCGTACAATTTCCTCACCTCTCGTAAATGTCGTATGTGCAAATCATTCTAACATTAATACCACTTTCTACCGATTAGTGTATTTCTAATAAAACTCCTACTCCAAATTAAAAGTATGTAAGCTCACTTTTCTAGGGCAATTTGGCAATGTGACCTTCTGGAAAAGTGTGACATTCCAACAAAAAAAAAACTATCTATTGAAACTAATTTATATTAACATTTTGTTGTGCAAAATGGCCCGCTGTGGATGACCTTAGCATGTATAGCTGCAGACCTACTGGGAAGCGAGGGACATTTAACAATGCAATGCAAAAAGTGGTTCGCCTGGAAACTTCAACGATTAATAATGGCTTATAAAAGATCTTTAAAGCTTTAGCAAATGATTGATGATGCATTTATACATAAAGGACGAGTCACCTCAGAGGACCATATGGGAATCCATGTTGACTAGCAAACCATCAATGGTACAACCAGAACAGCCATCCAAATGATCAGAAAACACTTTTCAATACAGTTTTGTCTGAAGGAAATCTCAAAGCTTGGGCAAAAGTTAAGTAAAAAAAACAGCAAAAAGAGCCCCATCCTGTGGCATCATTGAAGCCCCCCCCCCCCGTGGAGTTCTTAAAGTGATCAGGGGTTGCTGTCAATGTCTTAAGAAGGACAAAGCAGTCGCCTTCATCCAGTGGAATGCATTATTCAACAGGGGCACACATGGGCATAAGGAGTGCAATTATAACCAGCAGAGAAACATGCTGATCTGAATATCCAATGAAAGCTCCTAATAAACAGAGGCAAACATCAGTATGAATGGAGAACACATAAAGGGGGGGCTTGAACACTGGAAAAAGCTGCATCACAGGATACGTAGCTGCTTGTGCTGCAGAGTATTTTCGCGGATGCTTCAGACGGTTCTGTGATCTAGAGGAGTTATGGTCATCATGGTGGACACATTCAGACCCCGGCCTCTTCTCTTTCTCATGTATTCATCCACTCAGGTTCCTGGTTCAGCCCTGGTTTATTAGCAGAGATTGATGGATTTTATAACAGGCAGCTTTTTTTTTCACTAAGTGTTCCAATTATACCAGAGGCTACAGACAAGCATTTTCAAACAGGAGATTATGTGTAATGCTTTTCTGCTATTGATCCGTGAGGGTCTCTGAGGTGACAAGACAATTAAGGGGGAAGAACAAAGGAAAGCAGAACACACTACACACAACTGACCAGTGAGTGTGTGTTTTGGCTTATCAGTAGGTGTGTTTTAAATGATACAGAGCTGCAGCAGAACTGTGTGTGTTGCGAGTACCTCTCACTCGCGTTTCCATGGCACAACTAGATTGGATTAAGACGTTTACCAAACTTGCCACTCGAACGGTCCGCTTCACTTGTCTGAGTATACGTGGCCTTTCAGAGAATCGGATAAATGGCCGGAGCATGGCTGTCTCCACTATGCTAGGTGGCGCTGTAGCCCTATCAACAAGTGGTTATAGAGCCACGTACGGTTCCTTTCCGGCAATAAATCCTACTATTTATTACGTCGTCTCCTTCCACTTCCTTGTGAAATCTCCGGCAGGGATTCCGAGCAAGCGCAGAACGCAAACTCCGATGTGCGATATGCGATCCTGTATACATGCAGAGAGAATGCCGACTATGAACGAGTTATCTAGGTGTTCTTATCGGACTTCGCTTATACGTTAATGTGCCGATTTGAGTGCGAAGAAGATTGGGTAAAAGTGTTTACAGGCATTTAACAAGTCCTGTTGAAGTCTTATTTATTTATTTACCCGATTATGAGTCTGCATGTTAACGCATGTCTTTCCAATTGTATAAGAGCGGAGAGTCCAGAGGTTGTAAACCTCCATGTTAAAAAAAAGCTTGGACCCGTCATTCACTGACCCGCGATCATTTAGACATTTGTTTGTGTGTCTGTATTGTCATTTTAAAGCGTCTCCTACCGGAACAGGATAGCAGTGTCAACTTAAGGTATACTCATTGAATCAGTAGACTTTGCACTGCCTTGCTTGAGGACCGTAATACTGAAATACATTTTTTTTCTTTTTTTTCTCTCTTTTTGCCACTTGGGGCCAGCGAGCCAGCTTACCGGTTACGGAGCTATAATAGTATCATTCCCTTTTGTTTATTTCCGATGAGTGAATTTCAATAGTTTTTTTATGAAGCAGCCCCTATTAAAGGTGCTGTGATCTAAATGGTTCTTCTTTCTTTCCTGTCAGTGACTGCAGTTAGCAGTCCCCTCCCTCGTCCCCACGTCACCACATTGATGCACTGCAGTGAATTATCTAGCATCATCTCAGATTCGTAAGTGCGATAATACATGATTAAAAACCATCACAACAGACATTGGGAAGGATTTTTACCTGCTCATTGTAGGCGCGTGCACCGGCAGTGAGACGGGTGCCGGTTTGGAGCGTTCTCTCTCCTGATTGGATATCAGTTTCGGGATCCCAGAAAAGTTTATTTGCCGAGTTATGAATCGCGCACACTATATAAGTTATCACTGTATGAATATAGAGCGATTTAACAAGTATTTACATAAATATATTTCTCACTTCACCTTTAACTAAACCTGAGCTCAACTCAATATTAATTCAATATAATTCAAAGCTCACAAGCGTTGAAGAGAGAGAGAGAGACACAGCGAAGGGGGTTAATAGAAAGATTGCGCCGCTTTAGTAGACGAGATTCATATGCGGTTTTGCTCCACTAAAACGGCCTGTTGCAATTAGCGCTGGCCTTTGAGGTTAAGGTGCTAATTACAACGAGGCTTATTTGCATAGAAATGTGTGGACTCCAGTAGCCTGGCAACGCCCGCCTACCTACTTCCGCTCAATTTTCATTTCACTTCAGTAGTCAGTCTGGGTCCGCGGTGTATTCATGTATTCCTGCTCAGGCAGATTTCTGCCGGTCCAATCAGCGAACAGAGTGAGTGGCTAAGAGTGATGACGTCGAAGTTGCACTCCAGTTTCAGTTGAAGTCATAAGCCGGCTCATGACATACGTCACGGCCAAACGTTATGCGATTGGTTGGCAGATCCAGAGTGGCACTGGGCAGATCCAATAGTTTTAAACTTCAACAGAGACCCTCCTCCAAGTGAGTTAACGTTTGTCAATAGAGCAGTTCCAGACCTTCTGTACAAATGAAATGAAGTACGATGGTCTGGTTGGACCAGGCAGGGACTCCAGTGCAGTCTGCGCACATTTCCCCCTGTTCACGTCCTCTGTGGACAGGGGGCTATTTCTATCTCGTATTTGCACTGGTTTAGCTATACCACAAAAGCGGTGCAATCCTTCAGTGGATGTGGCCCCTATGTTATGTACAAGGTGAATTTTCCCTGGCTTAAAATGTGTGTAGTTATTTACCTGCACAGTAGGACAGGTTTCAGACAGTATGCTGTGTTTTACCGTCAGTATTTTATTATTTGCTCGCATATTGGACTTGTCACTCATAACAAAGCGCATCAGGAAGGAGGACAGGCTAGCTTGACCAGAAGTGAACATCCCACCCACCTCTTAACACACACACACACACACACACACACACACACACACACACACACACACACACACACACACACACACACACACACACACACACACACACACACACACACACACACACACACACACACACACACACACCACTGATGCAGTAAGTTTCCTGTGCCGCAGTGACTCTTGGCATGCCCTTAGTGGGAGGATGTAGCAGAGATTGGATGTGCATTCGTGCCTTCATGTAAACACAATGCAGTAGCTGAGTGAGGGAGCGCCTGTTTTCCTGCAAGTGTGTGTGTGTGTTATCTGCAGCAACAAGGTCATATCGGTTCAAGCTCCACCATGTTTCTTTCCCAAGTTAACAAGTTGTTTTAGTAAATGCTCAGGACTTGGTAGAAGTGTGTGTGTGTGTGTGTGTGTGTGTGTGTGTGTGTGTGTGTGTGTGTGTGTGTGTGTGTGTGTGTGTGTGTGTGTGTGTGTGTGTGTGTGTGTGTGTGTGTGTGTGTGTGTGTGTGTGTGTGTGTGTGTGTGTGTGTGTGTGTGTGTGTGTGTGTGTGTGTGTGTTCGGAAAATCTCCGGAGTAATTTCCCAAGCAGGGAATGATGCATGCTCATGGAGACAGAGAGGAATCTTCGGGGTGTCCAAGTGTGACGTCCAGTTACAATTGGGAGTATCTTAACGTTGCGTAAAATGTTAGCCCTTAGACAGTTTTATCCCTCCAGGTTTGGCAAGTTGTTATTACTGTAAAGCGTATGCGACATAATAGAGCACCTCATATTCATAATGTCAGATATGGTCTGAATAGGACTAAGATTGTTTGGAAAAAAGGGCTGTGTCTGTGGCATTCTGTCTGAAGTGTGTGTGTGTGTGTGTGTGTGTGTGTGTGTGTGTGTGTGTGTGTGGGACTCTGTCTGAAGTATGTGCTGTGTGTTTGTGTGTGTGTCTCAGTGGTTAATGCAGCTGGGGAGCTTTGAAATCTTTCCTAAAGGGATTGGGATCTGGATTCTGCCCGGTTCCATCTTTTTTCTTGTCCGCTTGTTGCCTTTCACTGTGTGAAAGTCTAAGCACTGCAGACCGTAAGAGTCAATAAAAGCAGAATCACGTCTTTTGGTGAATGCCCCAGAGCTTGCCAAGGGATGGCCCCTGCTCTCACTCACTCAGATTTGCTGCAGTAAATTGGTTTTATTTTGTGGAGTAAAGGATGCCTTAGGATTGAAAGAGAATACACGTAGAGATTCGATTCTCGTTGATCCTGCAGTTGAATTTGTGGCACAGGGTTGTGGTTACTATGCATTAGTTTAAAAGGAATATACAGTATATATATAACTCATATTTTTGATTGGTTTTATGTAATATTCACACAGTATATTTTGAGATACTGGATTTTTTATTCCATGAGCTGTAAGCCGTCATAATCAAAATTAAAACCAAAGAAATGCCTGCCATATTTCACTTTGTCTAATGAATCTAGAATACATGAAAATTTTCTTTTTTTGTCCGTGATATTAGAGATAGCACCTGTAAAATACATTGTAGTGGGCTTTAGATACTTCTAACAGTAAAGTACATAGGACTTTTCTTAAAAGTAATAATTTATTTTTGATTTAGTGCTGAACTACCACATGTCTTTTACACACAGGGAAAATGTCACTAAATATGCCACTAGTCTATATGGTGCAAAAAGTATTCACCATACAAAACTAACTGTAATCTACCATACTAGTGCAGTGTAATAACAAACATTTTTTGTTCTTATCCGGATGTATGAAGAAAAAATAACAGGAAAGGCTGTAGAGTTCACAAGGCGTAAGTTTGATTTAAAGTAGACTCTCCTCCAGGACATAACTTTCCCACAGACACATTATGTGGGCCTCTTCCATCCCTGTTCTGCTTTAGTATCTGTAGGGAACATATAGATCACATGGTATAATTTTAGTTAATCTCATGAAATTATCAGTTAATATATATATATATATATATTGATTGTTAGTTGATTATATTATAGTAGTGGTAAATATTATGTGATTAGTATTACATCAATAATATTGGAAAATCAATTTAGGCTGCCCGAAGCAGTAGCCTAGTTTATGCATGCTTAAATGTAACCCGTCTATCAAAGTGAGACACAGAAACAGATGTAGCCTACACAGTGTCACACAGTCATTGAAATGGCTGTCACATCACTCGTCAATGTGACTTATGTTCTTTCTTTAATATTTGTTATGATGTAATCCTCTATTCTTTATGGGCAAAGCAGGTGGACTTTTTTTATTGGTAATTGCAGCTTGAAGGCAGCAGCATTTATCTTTGCAATCAAAATGAGGGGCATTTTTGCCTCTTACATAGTCTTTAGCTCGTTTAGGTGTTAGTTTCTAACAAATTTAAAACATTCTGTGTAAGCGATCATGTTTACATTCACCGGTAGCAGAGCTATCCGAGACCGTGCTAGTTTAAATGGAAACCGCTATTGACATGCTAACTGAAATTAGCGTCACTGTCGCGGAAGTGTTTAACCATACATTAACTCTATAACAGTGATAATAGCGTAACGTGCGATCTTTAACGCTAAAGCGGACAGGTTTGAGGAGTTGGTGATGTCTGTGGAAAGGTTTAAGAGTGTTTTGTTTGGAAAGTTGGGTGCATTGAATGAGGAAGTAACACCAGGCTGTGTCGGTCTGCTGTGTGTGTCCCGTTCGTAAATTCATGCTTTTCTCGCAGCGGCCAATCAAATCAGAGGGAGGCGGGGTTTAGCCGGAGACTACTTCATGCCCGTCGGTAACTGTGGCGTTCAGTGCGCGCATGTATTCACCGATATCGATATAAATATGATAACTTCTACATATTCATATTTGGTCTAAGAAACTTCACAATCAATCAAGGATGCACACCTTCGTGCTATGCGCAAGCCATATCCGGAAGCTCAGGCCGATCTGACTAACAGTCCGAGAGATATGCGAGCCACTTAAACACACACAGACGTTTCTTGCTTTATAGATAGTGAATGCACTTGTGAGAACATTTACCCAAATGAGTAGCCTACATAATAGGCAACATTTAGGTGACTTAGAACGCTTACATTCAAAAAGAACACAACGTTTCATGGCATGCTGGGAAAAAAACTCCACCTACACTTCTACTTTGTGCCATGGTGAATCAATGTGATCCATATTCAACTTGTAGGGCCTCTGAAGAGTAGTGTGCACATGCAATAAGCTAAACTTGGTGAACCTGGTTCAAATGCGTGAGACAGTGTGAAGTAACACATTACAATAAGGGTACATTAGTTAACTGATAGTTAATTATTACTTAGCACTATTAATGACTAATGCATAGTTAGAAGCACAACGCATTAACTAACTGTTAATGATAAGTTATTAACGGTTAGTTAATGGTTGGTTAAGCGTGAACTATTCTTAGTTAACTAATGCTTAGTTAAGCATTAACTAAGCATGTTGGTTTGGGCTTAGTTAATTCTAATTGAGCATTAACTAAGCAGTTATTAAGGGTTAGTTAATGCTAAGGGTAATAAAGTGTAAAGTGTTACCCTGTGTGAGCTTCATTTGACCTTTATGGAACCTCTTTAGCCTCAACTGATTTGTTAGGTTCAGTCAAGATGTTTGACTTTAAAGCTGGGGTATATGATTTGGGAGAAAATAGCAGTTGGGATAGAGATTCAAATCCAAATACCTCAACCGCTCCTCTCAGCTCCGTCCCTGACACGCTCTACACCAACAACGTCGGTGCCAGAGTGAATGGATAGTCCCAACAGCCAATAAGAACAGAGAATCGGAACCTCACTCTGATTGGTCAAAGTGTACATGAGCGGTACACTTTGACCAATCAGCTTCCTTCATGGAAAAGCCCTCAGGAAAGTGCATGAGCTTGTGTTGAACATGAAGCAGTATGACACTTCTCTACTGTCATGGCAACAGCTCTTCCCTTCCCATGAGCCACACGTCTCTTGTACTGTACACATTTTACACTGTCCTGATGAATACCACTTCAGTGTGCCAGCTGAAAACTGCAAGGGCTTGATTTCCATAAAAAATATGTATGCAAGCAGACTGCCTCGATATGTGAAGTATCTGTATACATTTTCTGAGGACACAATTATGTTCACCTTTTATGCAAAATGCACTTCTTTTTTTCAACATTAATATGGATCACCATTGTGACTAGAGACTCCTTAAGTATGAGAAAAATCAGCCCTCTGTCCTTCTCTCCACCTCCACATCTCTGAAAAGATGTGTTCAAAAACCCCAGTCAGATTGATCTCCCCATTACACGCCAAGATCCCACTGAATCTTACTTGCAGTTACCGGCAGTTATATTCAGGGCCAATCAGAGCAGACCAGGGTTTTTGTAAGGCGGGCCTTTTATTTAAGGATCAGGCTCTAAACATTTTCAGACAGAGGCTGAAAAGAAGAGGTTCAGCAATGGCCCTGTGAGAAATATCAAATAGTTTTTTTAGGACACTACACCATGAAAACAGTCTCTTGTAGAAATCCAAATTACAATGTTGAACCTGAACATTTGCATAACATGACCTTTAAGAGATCTACATGACTGAAGAACATGAAACGATCACTAAAGGTGGTTGCTAACTCGCTGTCTGTTTGTCTTAATCTATGGAAGTTAGTTGTAATGTTGTAGCTGTACGTAAACCTCCAGACTTTACTAGAGTGTCTATGAGGAACACTTACTACGGTAAGACTTATCTTAAAATACATCAGGTCAGTAAGAGCACAGCAGTAGTGGATGTTGTTTTGAATTGGGAGAAGGCTGAACAACTAGTAACCTCAGTCTCCCTCTATCTTCTTACCAGGCTGCGTATTTGCAGGAGAAAATAAATGGGTCTCATCTTCAATTTGTCTGTTCAGTGCTAACGATACAATAGATGCAAGGAGACATTTAAATGAGATGTGGAACAGTCCCCCCCCCGCCCCCCCCCCCCACACACTTATATGCCATACCCATTGTTTTGCACCTCAGAGGCCATGTTGAGAAAATGCCAAAACGCAGAGCTAGTCATGCCATGAAACACAACAGAGCGGAGACATTTGACAATTTGAATGACAATCGGTTCATTGTTGTAGTCACCCATCAAGCATCAACACCAAACATTTGCTTTCTCCACTCTTTGGCAAACATGAGGATTTTCAGCTCGAATCGTTTTTTTTCGAATTGACTTTGGAAATCACCCGCTCTGCATGTAATCGGCAATTACACTTTTCTGGGATCCCACAACTGATATCCAATCAGAAGAGAGAGCGCTACAAACCAGCACGTCTCACTGCCGGTGCACACGCAGAGAGCGACAGAGGGGTGAATGTTTATGCGCCTACAATGGCGGAGCAGGTAAAAATCCTTCCCAATGTCTGTTTTGATGGTTTTTATCATGTTTTATCACAAGTACGGATTAGCCTGGCTCCGCCCGCCCACCTACTTCCGCCCAAATTTAATTTTCCCTTCAGTAGTCAGTCTGGGGATGGGGCGTATTAGTGGGATTTTGCTCGAACAAATTTCTGAGTGTCCAATCAGCGAACAGAGGAAGTGGCTGAGAACGATGACGTCGAAGTCGCCCTCCATTTTGCAGTTGAATGCTGCGTTCCTTTATACTCGAAGATTTTCAACTTGGTAGTTCCGAGTTCCGACCTGTCTGTGTTCCAGTGCATCTGCTCGGGAAAGTATGGACGCCTACAACCTTTCTCATCCAAATAACTAAACGTTAGGCTCTAGCAAGTTACCGTTGCCAGGAACCGCTAGATCCATAGACTACAATATGTAGTGAAGTCGGAAATTTCCGAGTTCCCTGTACAACTGGAACGCACCGTCAGAAGCCGACCAAACGTTATGCGATTGGTTGGCTGATCCAGAGTGGCACTGAGCAGATCCAATAGTTTTAAACTTCAACAGACACCCGCCTCCAAGTGAGTGAACGTTTGCCTATTACAGCAGTTCCAGACCTTCTGTACAAATGAAATGAAGTACGATGGTCTGGTAGCACCAGGCTACGTACGGATCTGAGATGATGCTAGACAACTTGCTGCTTGAAGACCGCAGTGCATTAATGTGGTGACATAGGGTTGAGGGAGGGGACTGCTAACTGCAGTCACTGACTGACAGGAAGTTAGCTAAAAGAACCATTTCGCTTACAGCACCTTTAACTCAAACGCAACCAACATTCCTCTGAGTGATCAGATCATCTGCATATATCTGTCCTTGGCCCCGGGGCTCCTGTCTTCTGCCTTCAGTGTGTTGCTGTGTGACCTTGTAGTATAAACACTTAGCCCCTGCTGGCAGATTGGGCCACAGATACATAACAGTGCTGTGGGCTGCCCACAACCCATCTCACTGTTGCGTTTGAAGGACCAGCAGCAGAGGACACTTTGAGGCGGACATATTAATGACAGCAGAGAGTGTGCTGTGGGCAACTCTCATGCCACAGCAAACACAAGCTTTCAAACACTCACATGGCTACGCAGAAACACACACTTCTTGCTCTGTATTTGTATGGTTAAGTACACGTTTGTCCGTACGTCATTTCATCTAGTGGTTCCTATGCACTGAAAGGAGATGTATGGATTGTTGAAGAAGAGCCATATTAGTGGATAGTGATTAGGTTCTACATTCAGATTTTTCCTTTCAAATTGATTCCTGAGTCGTTTGCACAATGCTGTGGTGTGCATTCTGTAGTGTGATGAATAGTGCTTTCATATGGGGCAGCTGCTACTGGTTTCAGTGGGGCTAAGTGGAAAAGTTGGGTGTAAGGCTTAACAAATCCCCAATATTCAAAGTTAGACATGAAGAGCTGATTAATCCAACATTGTAAATTGCATCAGTTTGACCACTACCATTCTTTAATTACAAATCTGTCCATTTTTTAAAGGTATATAGCAGACTGGCTAAATCGGTTTCCGACTACATTTGAACTTCCTTTGTATCCAACACAGTGTTAATTTCGTAGACTAAGACTATGACGAAAAATATTCGTCTACGAACCTTTTTCACGGACGTAAACTAAATAAAAACTAAATAAAAAGGCAGATGTGATGACGAAGACTGAGACTAATTTAACTGACACTATAGTCTACGAATAGGAACTAGACGAAACTGTTAGGGCGGGACGAATGGAGAAGAGATCCAATCAGAACTACTCTTTTTGTGGGACAAGTTGGGAAGAAATCCAATGAGCGGGTGGAGTGAGCCGCTGTGCTGAAAAACTCTGCGGTATGATGGACAAAAATGATAGTCAGGGATATCCTGCCTGTTAACGATGTCTAGGGGAACGGCTAAGTTCCGCGATCTGTTTGTAGTAGGCTATGTCTCGAGTTTGAATACACAGAGCCATGTGAAACTGCCGCCTCCGTCCGTTAGTTTCTGTTTTTAAGTTACAATCAACTCCGATGCATGGACAGCGTTCAATTAAAACCTCTAATTGTATTATCTAAAAGGCTTTGATGCAAAAGAAGTCCGAACACACACAGCGGCAGCAGTGTTGCTTAAAGGAAGGCGCAGTTGCTCAAATTTATCAGCACCTCAACTGCGTGCTGCTGCTGCTGCCCAGGGGCGGCCTTAACGATCTCGGGGCCCGTTTCAAGACCTAGTGTGGGGCCCCCCACTTTTTTAAAATATTTTCTTTATTTTTTATTTTTTTATAAATAATGCTTGTGCATGCTCCCCGCAAAAAGAAAAAATATTGTGGAATCCAGTTGGTTCATATACAGATCATGAGATAATGGACCCCCGGGCAAAGGCTCTTAAAGCCCCCCTCCTCCCTATCCAGTCAGGTACACTGATTTTATGTGAGATTATTACTAATGAAATAGAATACATGTTTTGTATTACAACCATTAAATCTGTGTCTGTATTGCATATTCAAACCTTAATACCATTCAATGAAGAAAAAAACACTTAGTCGACGAAGTCCGCTGTAGATTTAGTCAAACTAAAAGATGCTTATATTTAGTAGACTAGACTAGACTAAGACTAAAAGATTTTAGATGACTAGAATAGGACTAAGACTAAATGGTGTGATATTCAAAAGACTAAGACTAAATCAGAATTTGCTGCCAAAATTAACACTGATCCAAAACATTTAGATTTTTACTTAACCCTGAGCACAAGCACAGTAAAGAGCATATTTTAATACAAAACTCAAGCCAATTTGTCCAAAAGAAAAACAGACTTTGAATTGTCATCCCACTTACAATCCCACTTGCATTTGACTCCTGGTGGATTTGCCAAAACCCATGGTTACCATGGTAACAGCAAGCATGGTTTAAACTACAGTAAATAACACTCCTTGTGGGGGGGTTTACTTTGTAGCTAAAACAGATTCACACTAGTTTCATAAAGAAGTCGGTCAACGGTACTTCCAAACATGACACCATCTGATTTCTGACAAACACATTGCATTTGCTGCGGTTGCTAGAATACCCCATGTATCACCAATAAAATGCTAATAATGTGAAGCAGAGGCATTATAGGATATAGGATAGTAAACAGTGGGGAAATGATCACTCGGATAGAATTACAAACGGTGATGCTGGATTACATGCTGAATGCCTTTCCTGATTTGGAAGGCCTGTACATCCAGTGGGGAATCGCAGACTCTGCCACTACCTTGAAGAGCTACGGTAGAGAGATAATTGCTGAAAAAAATGAATGGGTTCGGCAGAAGAATGCTGACCATACATGGTATCAAACACATGGTTGGATTTTATAAAAAATCATATAGGTTAGTCAGTCTAAATAGACAAACAACAAGAGATAAGAGTGACATAATAAGCACCATAGCTGATAGAGAGAGTTCAGAGCAGAGCAGGTGGAGATGCTGTTGATTTGGCTGATGCCTTAGTAGAAGAAAATGTAGCCCAATTAAACAGTGAATATCTTATCTGTATGAAACAGTCTAGCCTGTGTTATTTCACAGTTCTCTGAACATCTCACTCAAGTTTATTTTGAAGGAACACAAACACCCTGTCTGTTTGCTTTCACGAAAAATTCAGATGTTGCATCATATGCTGTTCTTACTTATCTTCTTTATCCTCTACTTTTCTTCAATCTTTCATTAATTTAACTGATCCCATGCAGTTCCCAAGTGACATCAGTGGTGTTCCCCCTCCCACCCCACCCCCCAGTGACCTTTAGGTAAAAAAATAATACTTGGAAAAACCTTATTACATCCGGCCCATCTGTAGTTTTTGCACTCCAACTGTATATTTTAAAGCTACTACGAGTAAGTCGGCACGTTGGCGACACCTTTGAACAAAAGCGGTAGTATTATTACGACGACAGCTGTCGTGAAGCTGTTGTCTAGCTCGTGCAGGGAGTGCAGATTCAAATAATCAGGAAGCAATATGGTGCGTGTCCGTGTGTTGAAAGTGTGAGGGCACCGGACTCTTTTCGGCTCCGTGAGTCTATGGGTGACACAGCATCAACTAATGCCAGTAAGTGCTAAACACACCTGATTGCAATGAGTTGATGCATTGTCACCTCTCACGGAGCTGAACGAGTTCCGTGTCCTCAAACAAAGCGAATGAACGAGAGATGGCAGTTAGTATGGATCACGATGAGGTAATGTGTTTATGTTGTAAATAATGACTATTTCAGATGAATAATGGTCATCTGATGATGCTGGTGAGGCAAAGTAAACTTTGTTTTAGTAGGTTACCGCTCATTCATTTAGGAGTAAACACTGCAGTCTAGGTTCGCTGCGTGAAATTGTGTATACGTTGCTTGGCAACGCCCTCCCGCCCGACTATCACTCTCCCTTTTAGCTTTTCTTCATTGCATTCTCTTTTTTTTCTTTGATGGTTCAGCCCCGTTATCAGTCATTATGACGACAAACAACTGTCTCAAACAAGGCTCCCGCTCCCCTTCCCTCACCTGGAGTGATAGGCTTCTCAAATCGCGTAACTGCGCCACACTGAAATCTGTGACCAATACGGATATGTGAACATAGAGCATGCACGCGTGAACCGAAAATCGGACTGGGTGTACGACCAGATCAAATGCAGTAATAAAAACTATATAAAAACGTCTTTCTTTGCACTGATGGTCTCGTTTGCTGTTAAAGGTAATTTATGATTATTAGAGGAAACATGAGGCTGTTTAAAAGATATTTAAAAGTTACTCGTTGCCGCTTTAAGTCCAATTTGTACATGGCACAATGACAAAAGTCAACACAGATGAATTTATATTTGTTTTTAATTTGAAAAAGGAACTCAATATAACACGGCTTGTCTGCCTTGTGCTAACCTATAAAGCCTTGTATTAAGCCCCAACTCTTTTGCTCTTGGCAAAGGAAATTCATACCCACCTACCATCTCCATTCCTGGTTTTATTGCTCAATGTAAGACATAGGAAACAAACCGTTCTGAGTTCATGTCCTCGACTGTGTCTGTGTGTGAACGCCTTAGCCAAAGGCTTATACCTGATAAGCCTTTGGCTTCTTCCGTCTCCCTTCGGACAACACAAAGTATGATGTATGAATATTTGCAAGAGAAAATTGTGTATTGTGTGGAATTGTCCGAAAGAATAATAAATAAATTAATAAATAAATACAGCCCAATGCTAAAAGGACCTGCCATTCTAAAGAATCATTTTTAAGCTAGTCTCAACCTCAGCAGCAACATGATAATTACATGTCACTGTGGCGCTTCCACTGTTATTACAGAGGGCCACGGCATGGCTTGCACCTGCTGAGATATCCAGCATTATCTGTGTGCAGTAATGGAGCTGTTAGCAGATAACGCGATAACTGCTTATTATTCTGGAGCCTATCGGATCACACAGGGCATCGTAGGAGAAAGACAAGAAAGAGAAAGAGAGAGGGAGGAAAATAACAGCTTTTACTATGCGGGATCACTAACCACCATCTGTTCTACAAGTAAAGCTGGATGCATTTTTCTTTGCTGGTTTGACTGGCCTGGCAAAGGTGCTGTGTGGGGAAGGGGGTCTCCAGCCACGTTAGGAAGAAGCCCCTTCCCGATCACTGAGACATTAATTAGTCCAATGGACAGGATATTTCCCTTCACAGCTTGGCTCTGCTGCAGAGCGCTGCGGCCTGCCACATACAGTATAATACCATATGGTGTTATACTCATGCCACCTTCTCCCAAGGGTGCCAGGGAACTAGCCTCCAAATGGGCCATGACAGGGACAGTGCTGCTGGGTGATGCTGCGGGCTCCATTGGCATAGCGTTTTATGTGAAATAACCTCAAGGTTGTGGATCAGTCCGGTCATTTGTTACAGAGGCTCGACACACGTCTTTTCCTATCTCCTCTCTCTGTCCTGTGTTGTCCTCCCCTCACACTGTACCGTCGTGGCAATGCGGTATTTTGCACGCATGTGGAAGGGCCTTAAGATAACCATGCCACGGCCTCATTCTCTGCATTCTGGCATGGAGAATGTCTATCGGCCCGTATCCCAAACAATGTAGAATGTGTGCCACACTGCTCGGATGATGGAAGTGCTTAGGACTGTGGGAGTGTGTGCGTGTGTGTGTGTACTTCTACGGGCATCTTTTTGAGGACAAAATAAAGCTCTCTTTACCATCTGAGTGAGGACATTTTTGAAAAATGAGGACATTAAGCTGGACCTCCCTTCTTCAAAGGCCGGTATGAGGGTTAATACTGAGTGTTAAGGTTCAGGTTATAATTAGGTTTAGGTAAGGGTTAGTGTAAGGGTTGGAGTTAGGCATTCTGTTGTGATGGTTAAGGTTAGGGTAAGGGGCTAGGGAATTAATTATCTCAATGAGTGGCCTCAAAAAGATAAAAGGTCAAGGATGTGTGTGTGTATGTCAGTTTGTGTGTGTGTGTGTGTGTGTGTGTGTATATGGAATAGGTGGGGAGGAACGTGGGCAAGCAAACATACGCTCACACACACACACACACACACACACACACACACACACACACACACACACACACACACACACACACACACACACACACACACACACACACACACACACACACACACACACACACACACACACACACACACACACACACACACACACACACACACACACACACAGAGATGCTGATGCCCAGGCCTCCAGTAGTTCTGCCCCCTTTCCCTATTAGCAGTCCATTAGCCTACAGGAGCTAGCTAGCCGGGCAGCAGCAGGATGTGTTCAGCTGGCAGAGAGCGCTGCCACCGGGAGCCAGCAGGAGGCCCGTCTGAGCCCAAATAGCTTTGCCTCCAGCAACCATCTTAAGTTTGAAGTGGATTGTTTCCCATTGGAGCACACTGCAGCGACAGTGATGAGTTTTTTAATACAAGGCTGCTCTGCTGCCAACAACATTTTATAGAAATGCTGTATGTTCAGGTGATGAAAACAGTATAGGCTAGCTTTTGTTGTTTTTGTACGATGAATCACCAGCTCTCGCAGTAATTAATTTTTTTCTCAGAAAGGTTACTGTTAAAAGAATGTCCTCTCCTCTGTAACATTACTTTGTATTTATCTGTATTGTTGTGTGGTTTTTTACAAAGCCCAAAAAATCCTGCTGTGATCCCAAATTCAGTGTGGTTGATTCAGTATACATTTCAAAATCTTGCTCCAGGCTTGCTCATGGGAATGAATCCCAACAATATATCCTGTGCTTTGTGCCTGTTGATCCGTCTTGATCACCTGAGATACTTCGAGAGTGCGTGTATCTCAATCCAACCTGTGAACAGATAAGTCTGGCTGTGAGGGCTCCGTGACACCTACCATTTCCTGCTGATTTATGGTCTCCCCTATACGACTTCTAAGGGGTGAAAGGAAATGAGAAAAACCACCTTGGAAGTGACTGCTGTGTATAAATGGCAGCTCAGTGTTAGCAGGCAGTTAGTCGGGTCTTATGGTAGATATTGAAGGCTTGTGTCTGTTTTGTTCTCTCTAGAGTTATTCCCACATAGGACAGCTATTTCAGATGAACTCTGTTACAAGGGCATGAGCTCCCCAAATGAACTTGAGCAGGACCATTAGCATAATATTTTGCATAATTATGCAGCTTGCATTGTCACTTTCTGGTGCGGTACAGATGCAGCAACGAAACCTTCACAACATAAAAGTAGAAATATTGTTAAGTTAAAGGTGGAGTTGGCCATTCTGGAGAATGTGTTTTGTCAAAATCACTTTTTGGCAAAAATAATGAATATCCTCACCATCTGCTAACTTTCCTTATGTATAAAGTGGGGCCACCTTAGCTAACAACATGCCAGTTTACAGTGCCTATGCTGTGTATTAACCATATAGTATATAAAATGGATGTAGCATCTGGGCTGACCTCAGTTATTCCAACTGCAACCAATCGTCCTGGGCTATGCGCGTCGCCATCTTGTCAAAGTTTGACTCCACCTCATTTCCTCTTACCGAAAAAGGGCATTGATGTGACGTTTGCGGGAGGGAGATATGCCCATCTAGCTGACGTATACCTCCGAGGCGAAGGGACGGGCGGCTAGCTGTCAATCAAGAGAACGCGCCCTAATTATTAATGTATTTTAACCTCCAATAGAAAAACTAGCCAGCTAGAAAACAATTCACACCCCTCAGTTGTTATGGTTTGACGCTGGTTGGACCCAAGAGCAGGCAGAGACAGTATTGGATAAATACAAAGGTTTATTGAATGAGGTGGAGAAGCTGGGGGTTGATGAGGAAGCCGGGGGAAGTGCGAGGCAGGTGAGCTGGAGTGAGAGATCCGGGTAACTGCAGGCAGAGGAAACAAAGTTAGGATGTGATCATCAAAAGCACAACAGGAGACGAGAGAGAGAGAGTGAGAGCGAGGTAGACAAATACACTTGTAGCCAGGTACGTATAATTACCACTGAGTGCGAGGAACGCTCTGGCACCGACTGCAGGGAAACTGTGCTGTGTCTGAAATCGCGCACTTACGTAAGTGCACTTACATTGAGTGCACTTTATTATCCCTACAGTACACTTACTTATAGACGCAGTGCTCTCATTTCTACAGAGCACTGTCCAAACTGCCGTCGCGCACCTACCGGAAATGACTTTGCATTTTGACGGTTCTTCTTCGGTGGTATTTTTTTCTGCTTGCGTTACCGATAGCCAAAACAGGCACATTAGTCGCGGAAAAACTAAAACAATATATAATTTAACTTTTGTGGAGCGCGTCCGTCTCCACGGTTGCTTCAAGCTCCTCTATTTTGATTAGAATGTCCCGTCCTCTCCGTTACGTAGGCAAGATGGCGGCCGTTGAGTGTGGAAAGTGTCCATCGCTCCACACTCAAGTTTTAGACCGTTTTGAGTGCACGACAGAGGAACTTACAGTGCACTTCATTTTGGCACACTCTCCGGTTTTGCGCAAAGTGCACTCAAAAAAGTAAGTGTAAGTACAGAAGTGCGCGATTTCAGACACAGCCGTAGATGTAGGTGAGTTGATTAGTGATGAGAACCAGGTGTGGAGACAGACAGGGGGAGTGGCAGAAGGAGGAGGAAGAACACGCACAGCAACCAGCTGTGATCACCACATCAGTGTTGTCATGGATATATGAACTAAACATATAGACTTGAATGTTTTTTTGTACAAGGCCTTAAATAGGTTTAATAATTCTGTGAAAACTGCATATTTAACACAGGAGTAAATGAGAAATTGCTCTGTTCTGCAACCTGCCCTTAGTGGCCACCCGGTGCTACTGCAATTTGTCACTTCCACATTGTATGCTGGTAGAACTCGCTGTGGTTGGGGCTTGGTATTGACACTGGATTTTTTTCAGCGCACATACAGTACGGGCAGGGAGGAGATATTCACTGATTTTGACAAAGAAGTGATTTTGACAACAAGCATCCTCCAGAATCACTGGCTTTACCTCTGAGTAGAATGTAAATGGACTCCACTTATATAGCGCTTTTCCCTGGTTTTACACAGACCCAAAGCGCTTTACATTGTTTTGTACACATGCACCAAATCACACACACTCCTACACCGATAGCAGCAGCTACCACACAGGGTGCAAGCTAACTATCGGGAGCAATTTGGGGTTCAATGTCTTGCCCAAGGACACTTTGACATGTGGTGGGTAGGCGGGGGATCGAACCTCCGACCCTGCACTCCAGAGGCAACCTCCCTGCCCACTTCGCCACTGCTGCCAAATGAGTGGATCCGTGGATTGACTTTAGATAAGTCAACATTTTATGGATCAGACATCACATGATGGGATGAGAGTGTGTTTTCCCTAGACACACTTTGCACTGACACACTATTTCATTGCAAATGGACTAAAACGAGGCTTGTTTAAAGCTAAGTACCAACCCCTCTGTGCTGATCACTTTCTCACTGAAATAGAAAACTAATCTGAGCATTGCCCCAGCCAAGCTAACACTGTGGGAATGGAAACAAAGCAAGTATTGTCTCAACAGGGTCATGAGACCTGAAAACTTCCCGCTTGGAAGAGATGGATTTCACAACAGACTCCATATTTATTTAACTGTTATCTAACTATTGCCTGGAGAGAAGCAATATCTATACTGTTGCAGTGTAAAGACTTGAATGAATGATATGAATCATTAGTTATTACCTAGATTAATATTTATTATTCCAAGCAGCAGATTATAGGCTACCTGCATTGAAAATGAGGGCTTGCCCTCAATTGTACCTCCGATAACTAAATAAGCCAATTCTTAAATTCAGAGAGGTTGAGCTGAGACAGTTATCCAAAGTCCTTTCCATGTAACTGTACTATGCTTATTCTGTCAGTTGAAGCGATTGTTTTGTCATTCAGATGTACAGTTGGTGTCTCTTATGTAAATGTTAGTGTTGGCTTAATTCAGACATGACACGAGTCAATGCTTGATCAAAATGTTGCACCACCGCTGAAGAACAAAGGTGTAGAAAATATATAATATAAGGAATATGGTTGACAGTTCTTAATGGAATGCACTCACATTAAAGCTGCACCTATCAATATTTGAATAGGAACAGACAGCCATTCAATGGTGTGAAAGGCATTGCCCGTAGTGATGAACCCACAGTGAATTATTACCCTACTCAGCAGTTCCCCTGAGCCCTATGGAGTTCTTACAGTCCCAATGACCCAGTTCCTTGTTTTGGTTTTTACTGCTAGCAGCTTTACTGTTTTGTTTTACTCTACAGCTCTCACAGTTAACACTCTGTATGCTAGCTGGTTGCCCAGCATCGAAACAGACAAATTAAGTTAGCAACCATCTGGTAGCATGTAGCAGCTAAAGAGCCATATATTTCACTTCAGGTATTGGTAGCAAATCAGAGATAAAAAGTAATGTTTTGAATGTTTTTTATGGCGTCCAGAAAACACATCTCCCAAATGAATGCTAAGGTTGCTGCATGTACGCTGGATGCACACAGCTGTTAGCTTAAAGATTCAAAATAACAACTTCTAAGGTGATCATATGGTTTGTGTAAACAGCTTGTAGGTTAAATATGAATAATTCATAAATGAACACCAGCTTGGTTGGTATCAGCTTATTCAATAAAATCAATGTAGCCTATCAGTTATAGCATTATTGACGCATTTTCAAACATGTCTTATCATCACATCGAGGTACATGTCTGTAAGGGACTTACATGCTTACATGTTGCTGTGAACACAAAGACAAAGTACAGTAAATATTGAAAATCGCAGCTGAAAGAGAAATGTCTTAATAATAAGAAATGTAGGCTAGAAACAACAACAAATAGAAAAATAAATTCATATGGGCTAATGCAGAAAGGGAAATGAAAGAGAAAGTGTGTTGTGTGGGAAGATGCGATGTGTGTTTGTGTATTTCTTCAAAGGGAAAGGGGAACATGAGGGTGAGACCAGCTGCAGTGTGCCCTGCCGAGACAAAACTTCAATCAGTTTTGGGGGCATCATACAAGTCCTGTTTGAAATATGTCGAGTTGTGTGACTGCGACACAGTTGAGCTCGACTCATCTAATGGAGAACAAACAACATTATCTTGCCTGGGAATCTGTCAAGTTTTAGCCTCTTGAGTAGGGGAGAACGGGGTAATTTGTCACATGGGTTGGATGTCACATTCGTTATATCTCGCCACCAGAGCGCGCTAGCTCTGAAATGTTGATATAAAAAAGGTCCAGAATTGGGATCAGAGGTCACATACATAGACTTCCTTGGAGGAAGACAGCTGCATTTCAGGTGAGAGGATGTTTTGTGTTTTTCATGTCAAATTCAAAATATTTTGCTTCTCAGTATTTTTCTTCTAGGCTTTTACACAATGGGTTTATAACAAAACACTTGTTACCCTCAGAAAGTGTGAAGGGTAAACTATAGTTTAGATTGTGGTTAGCAAGCTAATTAGTTGTCAGATGGTTGTTGGCCTTGATGCTAGCAAGAAATTCAAGTTGGGGTTGGTCGTCAAATTTTTTGGGGGGTTGGTTGTCACATGTTATCTCAAGGCTGCAGCCAGAAAAGGAACCCAATAACGAAATAAATTGTCAAGCTGTATCCTCACTGACACCCCAGAGAAGGAAAGAATAGAGCAGGAAAAGGCAGCTAGCAAGCAAAAGAAAAAAGGGCAACAAAATCAAAACAACTCAGTGCATCCCATACTAGACCAGCTGCCAAGGCTACAGAACGTTATGTAGGCCTATTTGTCAACTTGACAATGCAATTAAACATTCAAATTTGGTTCTGCCTCCTTGCCTTCTTTTTAAGATTTTTCCCATTAAGATAACATTGTGACAAACAACCCCATAGTGTGTGACAACCGACCCCTTGATGGGGTTGGTTGTCACAATGTGTCAGAGTGTCTTTGATGGTAAATTACTTTTTCATTACAATAAGTTGGAAAAAAAGAGAGACACACATTTCTAGCCAACACCTTAAGCTTCAATTTAATGTAGGAATGGCTATTGACAGATGTTTTGGTGATGAGCAATTCTCACTAGAGTAAAAAGTGTGCCTACTTACCCCGTTCTCCCCTATCATGTGTATTACTGTATGGGGTGAACTTGTGGAAATGGGTTAGTGTGCTTGAAATTGGTATGCAAAGGGGATTTTAACTAATGCATATATTCATAAATAACACACTTTAACAATGCTGACAGTCCCTGGGCTTCCACATATGTACAAGATATATATTAATCTAGTCAACATTTTATCCGTGCGTATTTGTGATCAGATTACCTTTAACCCTGATACAGTAAACAGTAAACATGCTTGCGAGTACACTTGCATTCAGGCTGAGTACAGCGTTATTGAAACTGCACTGACCTGTTTGTTGCTTTTTTGTCATTTGCATTTTACCAAAGCAAAAGAGCAGCTGGTTTACCGTGGTTCTTAAACTACAGGAAATAATAGATTATAGTGGTGGAGAGAAGTGCAGCCATTGTTACAGTCTCTCATTAACTGCAAGCTTCAAGCCGAGTAAATTGCACCCTGGCCTTTGAGGATGTGACAGGAACTGCTACAACAGAAGGCAACACACGCTCGCATCTGAATGTGTTTTGGCTAAAGATGAATTCATGTGCGACATATTTGTGTGCATCTGATGGGATGAATGTGGTAAAAAACTATTGTATTTTTTTGTCATTTTTAATACAAAAGAGCCTTAATTATTTCCACTCAATGGGTAGAATTTGAGGCCAGCCTTGCCATGAAATAATAATTAGTCCTGTGGGCGGCGGCGAGAAGAAACAAAAAACTGCAGGGAGAATTTGTTTTGGAAGAGACTTAGACAATTGTGCTCCAACACTCACACAAGAGACGAAAGGGAATATTCCCAAAAACAAGCATTTGAAGTTGTAATGCCTCTAAGTAGCGTGGATCTGAGTGTCATTTTCATGTTTTCTAGGAGTTTTGGCACAGCCTTGACAGTTGACTTACCAGCCAACTACAAGCTTTGTCTTGCTGCATGCCGCCGTGTGTTTCCCTGCCCCTGAGGCTCATGATGACGCCTGTACAACGGCCCATGTGCTCCCACGCCTATGTCCTCATTTTCCTGCTCTAAATTCCTGTTTGCATACTCTCGTACTGCTATGTTTCCCTACAGCTATTCTGCTTTTGCTTATACCCCAGCCTCCAGTCTGCTTCGTATGATATTGCATTCAGTAGTGTGATGAGGAAGATAAATGGTAAATGGACTTGACTTATATAGCGCTTTTTAGCTGATTTTCTCTGCCCCAAAGCGCTTTACATTTCTCACCACATTCACCCATTCATACACACACTATGGCAGTAGCTGCCATGCAAGGCGCTCTCTGAACCATCAGGAGCAATTTGGTTCAGTGTCTTGCCCAGGGACACTTGGACATGTGGCAGGGAGACGGGGGATCGACCCTCTACTCCAGAGGTGACCTCCCTACCCACTTCGATCCTTCCCTGTCGTTGGGAAAACTTAAAAACAAAGAAACTGTTCATTGAGTTATGCTTGTCAACACTGATCCTACTTGTGTGTCGTCTGCAGGAGTCTGTTTGTTAAACTTTTTTCTCTTGAACTTCTAGTCTGGTTTAGTTTATTATACCTACAGCATGTCACCAATCAGCTAGTAAACAAAATAACATAAGGAATGGACCCTAAACGTGCCCGTAACATTATTTATAACAGTATCGGCACTGTAAAACATTTTAATTGTTGGTCGAATAAAGATTTGTCCGTAGAGTAAATGGAACATATTTAATTTTGTTGGAAACGATATCAAAGTGTTTATCTAAACTATCTTTATTGAGTTTCTTGTGTGAGGTTTGTCTAATTTCATAAATGAAGATGGCAAAACTTAAAATAATAGGTTGGAGCACAGGCCAAGTTCTGTGTGTATGCTTTGCGCAAAGAACTGGTTCCATACTTTCACTTTAGCTTAAGGGTGCCTCGTATTTTGGTCGTTACTGACAACCCATTAAGCGTCTTGAATATTATCTTGCCAGACGGAAAATGTTGCGGTAACGAGGCACTAATATCAACTCGGATAGGTTTTCTTTGTGAATTTAGTCAAGAGGTTTTAATCTGGCCTGATGCATGATACTCCACCGTGTGTGCAGTGTCATGTTTTGGATGTGATCCGTATGAAATAAAATGATCAGGCACAACTGTTCTGAATTCTTTCAGATTCTTAGTAAGTAGAAGTCAAACTTGAAGTTGCATTACATACGAACGAGAAGTCATCTCAACAAAAGAGAATTAGTCGGCTCAAATGTAGACAGTTATCCTTCAGACTCCTAAGTTTCGGTTTTAGTCTCAAAACTCAAGAATCTAGTGCAGACAGTTGCCTTGACATTTTGAGTTCTCCTAACTTTTTTCATTTTCACAGTGAGCTGTGAGAGGGGATAAACTTTGCATTTGTAGTCCCTGCGGTCGGTGTGTGACGCCCTGACAGCTTCAGGGACAGCACTCATCAGCGGGTAGAAAAGGTCAGCTTCCATTAGAAACACTGTCACAGAATGGTAACAGCAATTTATACCCAGCCTTCCGCCGCCAGCTCTGGGTAATTCTGCTTTTTATCTGCGACTCTCACTTTGATACAGCCAAGTGCCAAACCTTGTGCTGTTTTTTTTTTTGCGTTCAGATATCTCGGCTGCGGAAAGGAATTTTGAGCATGTGCTATAACTACAGCTGCACCAGAGGAAATGTGCTGTTTGTTTCTTCCTCCGGGGTGTGTGTGTGTGTGTGTGTGTGTGTGTGTGTGTGTGTGTGTGTGTGTGTGTTTGTGTGATTCCAGACGTATTACAGGAATGTGAAGCTTGAAGAGTCCTTGCAGGCGTTGTTGCTCTACTTTACCTCATAGCCACAAGGCTGAATTCCACCAGCTGCCTGTCCGGTCCTTCTCCGATTCTCCAACGGCAGAGGAGCTGAGAGGTTTGACTTTAGTCAGTGTG
This sequence comes from Ammodytes marinus, assembly GCF_949987685.1. Classification (NCBI taxonomy): domain Eukaryota; kingdom Metazoa; phylum Chordata; class Actinopteri; order Uranoscopiformes; family Ammodytidae; genus Ammodytes; species Ammodytes marinus. Next base: position 33,299,258 of record NC_137233.1, read on the forward strand.
TGAGCGTCCACTAGTTAAGAGGAGCTGAGAGGTTTGACTTTAGTCAGTGTGTGAGTGTCCACTAGTTCAGAGGAGCTGAGAGGTTTGACTTTAGTCAGTGTGTGAGTGTCCACTAGTTCAGAGGAGCTGAGAGGTTTGACTTTAGTCAGTGTGTGAGTGTCCACTAGTTCAGAGGAGCTGAGAGGTTTGACTTTAGTCAGTGTGTGAGTGTCCACTAGCTCAGAGGAGCTGAGAGGTTTGACTTTAGTCAGTGTGTGAGTGTCCACTAGTTCAGAGGAGCTGAGAGGTTTGACTTTAGTCAGTGTGTGAGCGTCCACTAGCTCGGAGGAGCTGAGAGGTTTGACTTTAGTCAGTGTGTGAGTGTCCACTAGTTCGGAGGAGCTGAGAGGTTTGACTTTAGTCAGTGTGTGAGTGTCCACTAGTTCGGAGGAGCTGAGAGGTTTGACTTTAGTCAGTGTGTGAGCGTCCACTAGCTCGGAGGAGCTGAGAGGTTTGACTTTAGTCAGTGTGTGAGTGTCCACTAGCTCGGAGGAGCTGAGAGGTTTGACTTTAGTCAGTGTGTGAGTGTCCACTAGCTCGGAGGAGCTGAGAGGTTTGACTTTAGTCAGTGTGTGAGCGTCCACTAGCTCAGAGGAGCTGAGAGGTTTGACTTTAGTCAGTGTGTGAGCGTCCACTAGCTCAGAGGAGCTGAGAGGTTTGACTTTAGTCAGTGTGTGAGCGTCCACTAGTTCAGAGGAGCTGAGAGGTTTGACTTTAGTCAGTGTGTGAGTGTCCACTAGTTCAGAGGAGCTGAGAGGTTTGACTTTAGTCAGTGTGTGAGTGTCCACTAGCTCCACTGCACAGTCTCTCTGCTCCGCTGCAGCTCCAGCTGTCCGGTGATATACGCACGGCTTCTACTTTCGCCGGATGCCGAAGCTCGCCGCATCAATTTAGCGCAGAACACCGAGTGAGACAGGAACACTGCTGTGTCCTTATTGGAGAGTGAATGAGAGGTGTTATGGCTGCTATGGTTGTCTTAGGAGAAGAGTACCCCTGGAGTGGAAAAAACACGCGTTGTCCTCGAGTCTCCCATCCTTCTCTCTACACTGTCCATGACACTGTGTGCCGTGGATCAGTGGAACTGAGACATGCTGGCCTTCTGCCAAATACAGTAGCACATGTGTTACGCTGCTACGCTTGTACTGACTCGGTTAGCTAGCCCTTAGCTTAGCGTCTCTCCTTATGTGATGCATTAGACTTGAAACCTGGACCTGAGCTTCCCTGGGTGAGTGCGATCTTACCTATCTAGGGTGTCAGGTGTAAGGTACTCTGGACCACAGCCGTCGCATGTGAACAGCTCCCTCAGACACGTGGCACCGGACCGGCCCCCCGTCTCGGTGGGTGTGACGTCGGACCATTCGCCCAGCCAGCGCTTTGATCCAGTGGTTCAGTTCTCCACAGTGGATATATGAATGATGAATGAAGGATGAATGAATGATATTTTTATTTTCGTGTCATGCCACACAAGTGGCCCATCCCGCACAGGATTACATGACATCGCTATAACTACACAAAGCGTTAAGTACATACACAATCAAAATACACTATACAATATATCCAGCACCGAATAAACACTAAATATAGAGAGACATACTCCTCTTAGCCCACGCCTTTTCAATAAAGTCAGCAATTAAAATATATACAAAAGATGTTCATTATCAAGTGTGGCAAGTTTGGAACTGTGTGCTCCGTTCTCAGATTCTCAGCGTTCTTCTCCCAGCTGTTGCCGATGACAGCCTAATGAGACCTCAGCACTGCCCCCTCTGTATGACCTCAGTACTGACCCTATCTCCTAGCCCAGCTGACAGAACACATTCATATACCGGATGCACACTTAATCTCCATTCCCAATATCGTAAACACATGTCCAAAGGTTTATATGGACTGAAACCTCAATATATGGCTCAATATATAATTGTTTTTAGAAATAAATGCTTTATAAAAAACATATGAGCATATAATTTAATGTATACACTAGTTGTGAAGTGAGAGATTACTGAGGTATATTTCCTACTGAAAATTCATCTGAATTAACCTCTTGCGCCACCATGAGGTTGAGATATTTTAGGTTTTTAGTGATAACCGCAATTATTGCATGGAATATTTGATACAAATCTATTCATGTCCCCTTCAGTATGAATGGTCATCACTTTGTACCTGTGCCTTTCCATTTCATCATCAGGACAAATGTGTATCCGTCCTGCCAGCATGCAAGCGCACACAAACATAATGGTGAAAATGGTTAACATACCTGCTAAACATCAACATCGCATTGTCCTTGCGGGCTTGTTAATGGTAGCATTTAGGTCAAAGCCCTGTTGTGCATAATGACAGCTCAACAGAGCAAATTAAAACCGGAACTGGGATCAAAACATAGCGCCATAGTTGCTGCATCCACTTAAATTCAACCAGTATCTTAAAGGGCCAGTTTCACAGACATGGATTAAGGCTAGTCCAGGACTAAATGAAGATTTGAATGGAAATTGTCCATTGAAAGTAGAATTTAGTCCAGAGCTAGGCTTAATCCATGTCTGCGAAACCGGCCAAAAGAGTAACCGTTAGTCTCTAGGCCTACCATTATCAATGGATTCAATAGTCTTTGTACCATAAATGCTGCTTGAGCGTTACGGCTGATTGCTCATGTTTGGAAGTAGTCAGGCTTGTTCCTTGGCCACCATATGAAAAGCAAAGACTATAGCTCTATGTTAGTGCACTTTCTTATATCTCAACTGTTGATTGAATCTTTCATATCCCATCGAAACCTTAGAGGTTCTCCACCCAACAATTGTGCTCTCAAAATAGAATGACAAGTGAGATAGCTCCCACTTTGCAGCTTTATTTGATCTCAAGCTCCCAAGAGGACTTGAGCGTGTGTGTGTGTGTGTGTGTGTGTGTGTGTGTGTGTGTGTGTGTGTGTGTGTGTCAATAAGCCAAGACATTGCTTTCATCTACAATGCAGTATGTGCTGAATATCCCCTCACTTCACTGTCTGTTAGAAAAAAACTGTAATACGGTAAATTCTTTGTATTTTTACTCATCCATATTTTGTCTCACTTTGAATGATTTCTCCTCTTCCTAACATCATTTACAAACAGTCTTCACTACTGCTTCTGCTCAACCTGACTCTCAACACTAATCTGATGTCAAACCACAAATGAAGTGCCAAGTCATTCTCTTTGAAAAGTGACATTATATGTAAATGGAATAATCAAGAATGAATAATAGCTGTTGCTGCAGGCCTGTGTTCATTCACATGTCTATATAGCAACAGTTTGAACCCATACACACATGTAGCAGGGGACTGCATTGAAGTCAGATTCAGAAAACTGTATTGTCTGCTTAACAAACTTCTTAGATGTGTCTGAACATATAGTGCAAAACAAACGTGGTTAAACACACAAGACGTGTGTTTCAGAATAAAATTATATATTTTACTCAGGACAAAAATTACAATATTTGTGTGCAAAGTGGCATAGTGTAATGTTTATGTGGGTGTGGGGGTCATTGCCTTTTATTTAAGTCATTTATGGTAGTGGGAATTCATTAAGGAGATTTTGCGTGTGTTTTCCTTGGCTTAGCTATACTTTATACAGGCAGCATGATGGTAGTAACTGGAAAGACATAAGCAGAGGGTGAGTAGGACCTGTCTTTCTCTCTTTGTGATTACTGGACTGCATGGTGCGCTCAATATATTCGCTAATAGATAAATGTGATTAAGGCCGAGGAGCAGAGCCATGGACACTACAATGGAATTAGTGTTGTGCAATGGGCCCGTATAGTGATGACGGTGCGCTGTCGGGGGCTGGGATGAGGTGAGACGTTATGTTTGCTGAAGGATGGTACAGGGAGCTTATACTGTAGCAGCCATGGCCCCGCGGATCTGTTTCAAAACCACTTTCTCACGCTGACGAGAGGTGAATGCTGGCCGCGTTTTACTTTTTGAGTCCGGATGCTGCATCAGCTTCATTTCTACATTGTCATTCATTTCTTATCCTTTCACTTTTATCATGGATCAGACACACCCACACAAACATCCAAATGTGCTTACACAAATGTGTCACAACTATGCCCTAGTCTTGGCCTGTCATAGTCCTCCCTCGTGTCTCCCTATAGGAATTAATAAAAGAAGGAGACTGGAATTAAAAATGGATTCCTATTTATTTCTATTTCTGTGGCGTATGGTGCACTTTGAAGAAGGATACTCCCTGGTTAGGGGACGCAAGTGGACTTACGTGGATGTTTCGTGCTTGTAAAAACCCGAATATTGAATTGAGAAACATGGGACATGTATAATGCTAAGTCCCAGCATCCATGGAGGCAGAAGCTAAACTGCCAGAAGTCTGTTTCACTTACAGCTGTATTAGCTGCAGACCATCTCCATCTCCTGCTTGCAAATAAAACACTTTTGGTGAAATGTAATGAATATATTTACTACCTTCTATTAGTAAATGATCTAACAATACTTATGAACCTTTTGATATTTTTCGGAGACAGAATCCTGTTCCCCGTTTGCATTGTAGTGAAGGGTGGCATCAACTTCTGGGCCCAGGGACCGCACATAGACATGCAATATCTTGCAAGTAGGGAGCCAAGCTAACCATGGGCTTAGCTTAGCCCGCTTAGCCCAAGGTTGTATACGGTACCTGCCACTGATCCTGGGGGCCTGGTCCCTCTGTTTACTCCATCCCTCCGTCACGTGACTAGAGAGACCATTGGCTGTGGAACTAAAAGACAGTCCTCCTCTATGCTGTTACCATGGTAACTGCATCTACTGTAGTAGGTAATGCGCCAGTGCTCTTCCACACAGACATGCGTGCTCCCTCTCTCATCGCTCCCTCCACTTTGTCTCTTACCTCTGATGACAACCAAGAGAAGACAAGGGGTAGGCAAGGGACAATGCTATATGCGTATAAGAGGAGAGCAGTGTTTCATAACCTTCCAATCAATGAGACAATGTGCTTTTCTGCTGTGGGTATTGCCCATGGAAGATTATCAAAGGCACAGATATTGTTAGTGTATATAAAACACAAGGAAGCACACAGTATATTCCTGCACTGTCAAACGCTTCCGTCTCCCCTCTGCAGAGGTGTTGGTTGCTGGGATGATACAGGCGGAATTCCGGGGTGTGTGTCATATGCAATTAATGCATTGGCAAAGGTCTCCACTGTCCTGCTCTGTGGCATTCACCTGTAATTGGGCAATTCAAATAATTTCATGAGAAGATGCCTCAATCGGGGACCCCATTTACTACAAACTACATTGCGCATTATGTGATTTGTATTCTCAATTTTTTACAGTTTGTGTTGTGCGTGTGTGTACCCAAGGGCTTTTCCATTATGTGCTCATGTGTATTGTATAACATCTTTTACGGGCCACTTCAAAGCAAACAGTAACTATCGATTTGGGTGTAGTTATAAAAAATAAATGTGTGTTATGGGTTGGCTGTGTGCTCGTTAATGTGTTCAGAATCCAAATGAAAAATGTCCACAGCAGGAGGGGAGTGCAAAAGGGTTAGACTACTGGAGATGTTCTCAGATCATTTGTTGTTTGTGAACGCAGCACAGCCGAAGACAGGTATATCCACACAGGCTGTAGATGAGTCCATGTGCCATGTAGCCCAGATGGATGTTAGGTTAATGGGGGAGGTGGGGGGGGGGGGGGGGGGCAGCTTCTGTTTGACTTGGAAAGAATGAGTGTGTGCACACAGGGGGATAAGCTCGTTATTTTCAGGTAGACTGAATAGGACTATGAAACAAGTGTGGTAAAATAAATACCTTTATTTCTTCTGCCATCAGAACATGTTACAATCCCTGCCCCCAACCCCCTTATCAGAGAGTATACTTGGCAGTTACACTTGGCAGTCATATCCAAGATTCAGCCAGTGAGAACAGTGAGGGGGACATTGATTCAGTAACTTATACTGTAGCTCAGGGACCACACAGTACGATCCAACGCATGTCGAGTGTGGGCGAAACGAGGCCCTGAGTGGACATACTACCAGCACACTCCGCACTTCACTTCACTGGTCCCCAAGGAGGGGAATTCATTTCTGTCAAATGGCTGTGATTGTAAGTAATGGGATGGTTGTGATAGCCCAGCAGAAGAAGGAGGAGAGAGGGGTTCACACTCCTTTAACCACCTGCAATATGTCAAGACCTTCCCTGGCTGGGGGTCGCAGAGGGGATTGTCTTTTTCTCTGAACAAGTGTGAACCGGTTGTGTTCCTATAGCCTCAGTCGTGATGGCCCGTAACCCCCCAAAGTGCGCTATGTTGGGCTGATTTGCCGCTGGTGGGGCAGAGACCTTCAGGGTCAAATAGAAAATAGAAAACTGGATTCTCTCTCTCTCTCTCTCTCTCTATATATATATATATATATATATATATATATATATATATATATATATATATATATATATATATGGTCCTTGAGTGTTGTCTAGGGGGAGCTATAATACACAGTCATTATTCCTCCTATCCGCTGTGTTGAGCATGATGCCGCTGAGATTCTGTTTACACATTATGGGCCCTGCCTGCCTTTTATTAAAGGTCACAGAGGAACACGTTTCAGGGTCATGAGCATTTATTTTTTTCAATTTGATGGGGAATCCACTAAGGGGTTATTCAAAGGAGAAATCCACCCTAGATCACATGCCTCCATATCCAGAGGGTTTTGTTGTATAATGGGGAATCACAGAGCTAAAGGTTTTGTTTTCAATGAATCACTCTCCAATGACATTCACCAGCCATACAGGGAGACATTCTTTATCGGGTATAGGCAGAGAAGCAAGTTTGTAGACGACCATGTATCAAGCATCATGCACATAGGAGTAACCCAGCCCATCTTTGCTTAAAAAACACATTAAACATCTAGAGTATATGCAGTGGTGAAATAAGACATAGATGAGATTATATACCTTCATAACACCGTACTGCATGACATACGGCTATTTTTTAATGCTATACAAAGTAAATCAGACAAAAAAAACAGTATCATATAGCTACCGATAACCCAGAGTTGCTCATCTCTGAGTTGACCAACTCAGAGCGCTGGATTAAACTCAGAGTATGTAAACCCTGCTACCTGATACAGGCCTCAGCTCTTTGGATTCTGAAGGGGAGCATGCATTAACACTTTTGACAAGGTGTTTTGAAGGGAAGGGTCTTTGATCAGCTGAGACACTATTTGAAAGGTTTCCCTGTGTTCTTCTTTCCTCTCAGGTTGGTGTTACTCTGCTGAAGAGACACAGGACGGTCCTGAAGTGAAGTGAGCGAGACAGGAGTCCAACCCAGGGCAGCAGCCATGCAGGACTCAGCCTCCGACAGCAAGATGGCCAAACAGGTCAGCATGGCCCTCATCACATTAATGGATGATACTGCTAAACGATACAGGAAATATAGTCACTTTGACTTCCAAAGATTGTTCCTGGAATGTTCCACTCTGACTGGGTTGCACCAGCTATTGGTAAATCCCATGGTTTGTGTGTAAGATCTTTGTAATTATAAGTTTCAAACTAGAAAATCCTGCGGAGATTTTAAAAGTACGGGCCCTCCCGGCGCCGACCGCCAGCCCCGCCTCCGCGCATGCATGCTCAATGGTCACATATTCGTATTGGTCACAGATTTCAGTGTAGCGCAGCAACGTGATTTGAGAAGCCTATCCCTCCAGGTGAGGGAAGGGGAGCGGGAGCCTTGTTTGAGACAGTTATTTGTCGTCATAATGACTGATAACGGGGCTGAACCATCAAAGAAAAAAAAGAAAATGCAATGAAGAAAAGGTAAAAGGGAGGGAAGCAACGTGTACACAATTTCACGGGCGCGAACTAGACTTCAGTGTACTCCTAAATGAATGAGGGGTAGCCTACTAAAACAAAGTTTACTTTGCTTCACCATCATCAGATGACCATTATTCATCTGAAATAGTCATTATTTACAACAACATAAACACATTACCTCATCGTGATCCATACTAACTGCCGTCTCTCGTTCACTCGCTTTCTGTGAGGACACGGAATCTTTCAGCTCCGTGCAAGTTATTAGTGAACCTGCATCAACTCATTGCAATCAGGTGTGTTTGGCACTGACTGGCATTAGTTGATGCAGAGTCACCAACCACTCTCACGGAGCCGAAAAGAGTCTGGTGCCCTCACACTTTCAAAAAAAATACTACCGCTTTTGTCCAAAGGGGCCGCCAACGGACAAAGTTACTCGTAGTGGCTTTAAGTCACTGTCCTGGTTCGGAGTATTTTAACTGTTTCAAATATCAGTGGTTTAAAGAGTGAAAACCATACTTGAGTATGAGAAAAGATGTCTAACTACAAGAATGACTCTGTTACACGTTTCTAGTCACATATTACAATACCACTTGAGTTAAAGGGCAAAAGCATGATTTTAAAAGTAAGAGTATTTGTGTAAGTATCACCAGGAGATGTAGCCTACTTAAAATATTAAAAGTAAAAGTGACTGTTCAACTATTATAGCCTATACAGTATATATAAGATTATTTGGTAACGCTTTATATTAAGGTTCTTGTTATAAGCCTTAGTAAATAGGTAATAAGGACCTTATTAGATGCTTATTAACATTAATTTGTGTTAATAAGACTATATATAAGTGTTAATAATAACATAATAAACATGTTGACAGTGTGATTATAAGACTTTTATAAGCACTTATAAGACACTTCTTAACTATTAATTGATTGCTTAATATCATTAATAAAAGTCTTATGAGTTTCTGATAGCTGTTAATAAAAGCGTTACAAACCTATTTATTGAGTCTCACTAACTTGCCTATTATGTCATTGTTAAACCTTTACTAAGCATTGTTTGTTGCTTTATGAAGGTAAACACATCTTTATTAATCAATTAATAACAGTTAACTATGCTCTATGAACAATGCTTATTAAGGTTAATAAGCCCTTTATTAAACACTTAATAACAGTTAATACGTACTATATCTTGTCAAGGAGGATACAATGAGAATTAGAAAAACGACATGTAAATACAATGTTAGAGCGGTGAAGGTATTTGATTAGCTTTAATGTTTTTCTTGTTGAAGTACCTTCAAAAATGAGTTTTCTGAGTTTGGTTTGCAGCGCCATATCTTAGTTGGCTAAAGTCACTGATTTTCATCCCTCTTTCCAAAATGTTGTCTTTTGGCATCTAGCATAATGAGTGCACAATATATTTGTTTTTGCTCTGAAGTGATTCTTTCACCTCTATGTGTGCACACACATGTTGAGTGAGTGTTAAAATGAGATGCCCCGAGAACGTAGTATATTTTTCACAATCTATGATGAATATGACTCGTATGATCGGTTTTGTGCCTCAAATCAGATCCTTAAAGGGCTTTTATTTTGAAGGTAGTTGTAAAACCGGAAGTTCCGTGTATGCAAGTCGCTGATGGCTTGACGCCAGCTTGACGGCCATGCTTGACAAAGTGTTTCACGAAAGTAAGGAGAACATGTCGGAGTCGTCAGCACGGTCAGCACCCCAAACCAGGTCTCTGAAAAATAAGAGGGTGAGGTCCGAACTGGAGGATGACTCTTCTGGTAAGTTTAAGAATGTAATGGTATAGTAACATTAGCTGGTTCTAGCTTGCTAGTTGTTTGCCTAGCTTACATTACTTTCTTTCAGAAGCTTTGGTGAGCTTCTTTTTTGAGCTAACGTTTAGCTTACACTATCATAAAAACTGCAACCAAACGTATCTATTAACAGTTGTGTCATTCTAGCTTGTCAGGAAGGGGCAAAGTAATGCTGAATGGTTATTTCTGTGCTGACCCAGATGCTGCCCAAATTGTCCTAACTGCCAAACTGGGTCTACAGAAATATAAACATGAGCTGGCCAGGTATAAATTAGAATGCCAGGATGTAAAAATAAAAGACCTGACAACGGAGAGAGATTTCTTGAAGGGACAACTATCTGAATGAAAGAAAATATTTACTTTTTTCCAACAATTGTCACCATTACAGACTAAATTTACTTTGATACTGCACCCCTTTTTGCAGATTCCATGTCCAAATCGCTTAAATGCTTAGTATAGTATAACCTGTCTGCTATCTGTCTAATTGTGATCAATGTTTCTTTGTGTTGTCTTTATACAGTAACAAGAAAGACCAGCCTGACTCAACCTTCCCCTGGGGCTCAAGTCCGTTGTCGTCTGACTCCTCTGACTCCTCCTCAGACGATGGGAAGAGGAAGAGGAAGTATAGCAGAAGTCAGCATTATACTGTTGCAGAGGGGGCCAGCAGAAGAAGGCTTTTTTTTTTAAATGATCTATTTTTGAATTGTATTACTTGATTTTATTTCAATACATTTTAAACTTAAGACTGACCAATTTTCTTACTATTTTGTTGACACAATCGGGGAACGGTGGGACTTGAAAATATTCCCACCTCCAAAGTGGGGAATGACAAAACAAGTTTGAGAACCACTGGGTTAGCATCTATATAGTTGTATGTGGTTTTCTGCTTGTCCTATCTGCAACAGTATAATGCTGACTTCTGATACAGCAACGTCTCGCCCAAATTCCTCTAGTGAGGATTGCCATCTCCATAAGGTTACAGATTCAATATGCAGAAGCAACTCATACAACCCCACGTCATTTTATATTGTTTTACCTACAACAGAGTTTTTTTTAAATTATTGTTTGATGGAAGTTTTTTTTGCTCTACTCGTTTAATTGTTTTGTTGTTCTTATTCATTTAATATTTTAAATTAATAGTCTTAATCATTGGACACTTGAATTGATGTCAGGCAGCATTTTTATTTTACAAAGGTATTTATTTTTTTACATTTAGTAAAATGTTGTTCATGAAAGTTCTGGGAAACAAACAAACATGTTTACAATTGCACAGTTGTTAAGTGTTTTTTTTCTTTAAAAGTAAGTTTTTGTGCTTCACCTCTGTAACATTGTATTTACATGTAGCTTTTTTTAATTCACATTGTATCCACCTTGACAAGATATAGTACTTATTAACTGTTAAAAAGTGTATGTTAAAGGATTTATTAACCTTAATAAGCATTGTTCTCGCTTTAGATCCAGTACCTTCAAAATGCATTATTACCTGTTTAATAAAGGACTTATTAACCTTAATAAACATTGTTCTCGCTTTAGATCTGTTACCTTCAAAATGCATTATTACCTGTTTAATAAAGGACTTATTGGCCTTAATAAGCATTGTTCTCGCTTTAGATCCAGTACCTTCAAAATGCATTATTACCTGTTTAATAAAGGACTTATTGGCCTTAATAAGCATTGTTCTCGCTTTAGATCAGGTACCTTCAAAATGCATTATTACCTGTTTAATAAAGGACTTATTAACCTTAATAAGCATCGTTCTTAGAACATAGTTAACTGCTAATAAACAAATAATAAAGGTGTGTTCACCTTCATAAAGCAACAAACAATCCTTAGTAAAGGTTTAACTATGACATAATAGGTAAGTTAGTAAGACTCAATAAATGGGTTTGTAACGCTTTTATTAACAGCTATCAGAAACTCATGAGACTTTCATTAATGCTATTAAGCAATCAATAAATAGTTAAGAAGTTTCTCATAAGTGCTTATAAAAGTCTTATAATCACACAGTAAACACGTTTATTGTGTTATTATTAACACTTAAATATAATCTTATTAATACAAACTGATGTTTATAAGCATCTTATAAGGTCCTTATTACCTATTAACTAAGGCTTATAACAAGAACCTTAATATAAAGCGTTACCGATTATTTCTCATGACTTAAAGGCCTACTTCACCGATTTGAATATGAAGGTGTATTGAATTCTGAGATCCTATGTAGTATACATATACAAAAAAAAAACGTACTTTGTAAATATTACTGTGATGTCACAGTAAAAGACATCACAGTAATATTTACAAAGTAAGTTTTTTTTAACCCTATATTTCTCTTTCTGTGATGTCACGAGAAAGAGAAATTTAGGGTTAAAAAAAACACTCTTTCTGCCTTTTTGAACCGATTTCAATTTTTTTCTCACATTTATACTACATAGGATCTGAGAATTCAATACACCTTCATATTCAAACCGGTGAAGTAGGCCTTTAATGTAAAAGCAGGGTTTGTAGCCGGGAATAAACTCCACATACATTTTATTTTCATTGTGGATAATATGAGTATTTAGTTGATCCATATATTGATTGTTTGCTCTGTAAAAATGAAACTGATTCAAAGGAAAAGCAGCAGATTCTCATTCTGGGAAGTTGGAACCATGAAATTCTGCTTTAGAAAATCATTTATAATAGTCACTAGAAAATACATTTTTGACAGTCAAGTTATCTATTGATTGACTAATGTTGCATCTGTGCTTGACGGCCTATATACAGTTGGGTATATACACTTCATGTGCAAACAAATTCATGGTAAAGTTACCTGTTAGGTAGTTAAGACTACAGTTATCAGATACATAAAGTGGAGCAAAATGTAGAATATCTCCCACTGAATTGTAATGAAGTAGAAGTAGAACATGAAAATAAACTACTCTGGTAAAGTAGGCTACAAGTGGCTCAAACTTGTGCAGTCCTGGAGTAAATGTAGTTAGTTTCATCACACCACTGTCAAATATCCATTCAGGTATTACGGATTTGGGATGATGGATGAAATTTAGAACTCTGTGGTTAAATTGCCTCTTTTTATATCTATGTGTGCAGGAACTGAACTCCAAGTATCTGGACGAACACACGGAAGCAGACGACATGTCTGAGAAGATGTCCCCAAACAAAACCCTCAAATCTCCCCAGAAGGGCTCCAAACGCCTTAAGACCACCCCCTTCAGAGTCACCCTCATGGACTGCTCCGAGTACCAAGGAGAGATTGAGGTATGCACCGTGGGAAGACAATTTGCCATGTACTAGCATTAGCCTCGGCATGCTTTGAAACAAAGTGTTGAAAAGGCGACATTCTTTTTTTCCCTTTGTTGTTATTTTCCTCTGGAGGCGGTGTGTGTGTGTGTGTGTGTTTGTGTTGTACACTGCTGCACAGAGCGGATACACCAGACAGAGAGGATGCAGAGAGCAGGGGGGGGGGGGCATGCTGAGAGCTTACCAGGGGGGCAAAGCCTAAGCAATGTTACACTGTTATATACACACAGGCTGCACAACAAAATATAGTTCAGTATGAAAAGTCTTGGTTCCACACAATATAGCCATTGTCATTACTCATGAAGTGTGACAAAGGATATGTCTCACTTGGTGGCATGCATAAGAGTGTCGAGTAGAGTTGGATGTAGCTGTGCTCATGTCCTTGTATAGTAGCTCAGACAGAAGCCAGAGATCTGGGCGCTCATATGTAGAAATACAAAGTTGTTCTTCTTCTCACCCATTTTCAACCATAAAAAGCAAGTTTAGTAAAGTTTAATTAGTGGATTTCATGGTTTGTCACTATTACAGTCTGTCCACTGGTTTTATCATTTTTGTTCATTGTTCAAAAATAAACAATTTTTTTCAATTCAGTCCAGTTCAAATAAGCAGCATCGTTTTCCTTCTAGATTGTTGCACAGTATTTACATATTTTGCATCATTGTTGTGGAAATAATTCATATCCAAATACTTGCCTGGGGAGAAGACACTGCGGAATTATTTTTTTTGTTTCGTTTGGATTCCACTCACTGAGTATCTATCTACACGCCCACATCCAGCCCGTTTGGCACATAAATCAGGCTTCTGTCTGGGCCAGCCTGTGTGACAGTCCACTACCCTTTCCTCTGCATCCCTGCGTTCCAAATCACATACTTTTTCTTTTTACTACACTACATACTAAAGTACAGAAGAGTTTTGGAGCCACAGGAGAGAAGAAAAATCAGATAAGGAAGTTTTTTTTCATTATGTCGAGAAATGTCAAGAATGAAGACGAATACTCAAATTGGAGTTAGTGGGACATTTATGTATTTTCAGCATACTACAATTGACGTGCATGTATTGGGACACCATAAATCTTTTTCTGGCATACTAAATAGTAGGGAAATATGGGGATTGGAACGCAGGGCATATCTTCTGAAGGACTGCTGTCTGATGCTACCAGACCATCGTACTTAATTTCATTTGTACAGAAGGTCTGGAACTGCTCTATTTGGCAAACGTTCACTCACTTGGAGGCGGGTGTCTGTTGAAGTTTAAAACTATTGGATCTGCCCAGTGCCACTCTGGATCAGCCAACCAATCGCTAACGTTTGGTCGTGACGTATGTCATGAGCCGGCTTCTGACGGTGCGTTCCAGTTGGACAGGGAACTCGGAAATTTCCGACTTCACTACATATTGTAGTCTAAGGATCTACCAGTACCTGGCAACGGTAACTTGCTAGAGCCTAACGTTTAGTTATTTGGATCAGGAAAGGTTGTAGGCGTCCATACTTTCCCGAGCAGATGCACTGGAACACAGACAGGTCGGAACTCGGAACTACCAATTCGGACATTTCCGACTTCCGAGTATAAAGGAACGCAGCATTCAACTGAAACTGGAGCAAGACTTCGACATCATTGTTCTCAGCCACGCGCTTTGTTCACTGATTGGACACTCAGAAATCTGATTCGAGCAGGATCCGACTTATACACCCCAGCCCCAGACTGACTACTGAAGGGAAAATGAAATTTGGGCGGAAGTAGGTAGGCGGGCGGAGCCAGGCTAGTCTGATGCAACATGGACTGGAGAATGTTCATTGGTTGGACTGGCTATCAGTCAACCGACAAAACCCGCCACTAAAAGTGGAGTCAAGGAGCGCTTGTCATCCAAATCACTTTTTGTAAAAATTCAGTGAATTTCTGCAAACAATAAGCTACCTGTTTGTACTGTGTGTGAGGCTGGGCGTTGAAGACAAATCTGGTGTTAATACACAGTTTAGCCTCTGTAAACTGGTATGTAAATAAAGTGTATGCAAACAAAGGGAGACCAGCGTTACTAGCAACATGCCTGTTTACCATGTATTAACACTGGATTTGTTATCAGTGCACACACATCACGTCAAGGTAGCAGATCATGAGGAGATGTTCACTGATTTTGACAAAAAGTGATTTTGACAACAAGCGTTCTCCAGAATCGCTGACCCTTTAATCTGGTACCCCTGTGCGTATGAGAACACTGTTCGTCAGTACCTTAACCTATGATAGAGGTACCCATATGGCAGTTGAAAAAGAAAATCTGCAACATTTACGGTTGATCAAAAAAACCTTCTTGGTAATGTTTATGGGAAGGTTAATTCAAAGAAACATTGATGCAAAGCGCGCGACATCATCTGCAACTGCAACAAAATAAGACATGTCAGCAAAAGGTCAACAAAGCTAGTTTTCAAGGAATAGTTTGACTTCTTTCCAAGAAATAGTCCAGCCCATAAGCCCCTCTGTAATACCACAATTTAGCATTCTTACACCAACAAGACATCTGTAAAGGTATCTGTAAATATTACAATTGGAAATATCAGGAAACCTTTTAAACTTTTATTTATTAACTTAAAATGTAGAGACTGATTAAAAAAAAAGTAAAAGTAAATTATTCCTTCCAAATCCTTAACAATAACTTTCTGTTCAAAATATGTCTCAAGTCAAATCTGATATAACACAACTACATTGGAGTTATACAACGTTATGTTGACGTTATACTCCTCTGTCGAGTTGCACTCCTTAGGATATGTTTATTTATCTTCATGTGTGAAATGGAGTGGCTTTTTAATACTGTATTTTGTTAAATGAAAAAAAGTTTTTGTTTTAGTTTCAATATTGATTCCATGCTGGAGCTATAATGATATGTAGAAATCGTATAGATACTTAGGGTCACACAGGACGTCCCTTCTGCCAAATAAAAGCCTGCATAAGGAAATCTATAGTTATTGCGTGGTTGCAAGCTAGGTGCAGCCAAGGAGAAAATAGAGGAGCAATGTTGTTAAGATGAGTAACCCCCGAGGATAGTTATGCACAAGTGCATGGAACTTTGGTGTTTGGGGGGACAGGGCACTGTTTATGTATGAACGTGTGAGGTAGGAATATAAGGAATGCTACGCTAGCACCGTCATCTCTCTCAGCACTATGCAAACAGTGAGACATGCCTCTTGGCCTTTTCAACACCACAACAGTTTGCTTTAAGGTTATGAAAACTGAATGCCTGCCTGCCCTCACAGTACAGTCAATCATTGCCAGAGACTGTGGTACAAAGCAGCTTCTTGTCAGCCCATGGTTGTAACATTCTGGTTTTAGGAAGATTATCAGACTGTCAGGTTAAGTGCTGGTGGGACTTCATGCCTACCATGTATTCAAACCTCCCTCATAACTCCAGTAGTTGGTAATAACAGCGTTGCGAGAAAGGACGGCCACATTTTGGGAATGCTCTCCCCTGCTGCAGTTCATGGTGTTAATTAACTCTCTTGTCATGAACACACATTACCCACTTCTTCTTACCTAGTCCAACCCTCTGCTCAAAGGGGTTTAACTATGCACAGCCATGGTCAAGCCTGGCTGGGCCAATGTGTAGAACAGTTTTTATGATGGTTGACTGCCAACATTCGGGACTCTATTCAGGTGTTGCAATGCACAGTGTTGTACAGTTGTGAATATATTGCTGCCGAGCAGAGAGAGAATAGACTGGGTTATGCATTTCTAAGACTGTAGAACTTATAACGTTTTGCTGGCTGAGGCAGATGCATTAGGCTACACTATACTCTTACTTTACTTTGGACATTGTTGCCATTGGTGACCCACTGACTAACGTGATAACATGATAAGAGCTTGAAAGCACATCCCAAGTATTGCTCACCCAAGCTTTCACCCAGTGAGGCAAAGGCAAAGTACTTCTTCAAGTGATAGCGTTTAGAAACAAGAAGAAACAAGACAGCAGAGGGGATAGTTTCCCTGGTAACTGCCCGCTGTATCTCCCTGTCACCTCCCGTATAGTGGGCTCCAAGGGATGAGACAGTGTGTGTGAGAGTATAATAATACATAGGCCTACTGTATGTGTGTGGTTCACTGTGGGGTCTAAACATAACATTCTTTTTCTTGAAGGAATTGATGATTTAATATTGCATGTGTCCCATATAATGTGAACATGAAAACATTTTTTAAACATGAGCTTGCTAAAGCTAATCTTTGGTGCCAGTGCTGTAAGTGATTCCTTCAAATAGGTCAGGGTGTCCAGTAGGCTGGTGCGGAATGCCGATCAAATGACCATCAACGTGAAGATGTCTGGTTGTTTTGTTTGTCTTCAGTTATTAAGAAACATAATTGATAAAGAAAATCAAATGTTATATCTGCACTGCTCTTTCTGGTGGATCATAACAATCAATGTTAATCAGCACAAGTGCCTCTTCTATTTGTTCTGGTTTCCATAGCATTTTACTAGGAGGCATGTTTGCTAATCAGTGTGCTACCGTGGTAACTATTGTCTGTAGCTTTTCATTGTTTCTGAATATGATGTTATCTGTTTTAAAGCATAGCCGTGTTTCCACCGCAGGAACTAGTTCCCATAACTAGGACCCTTTGTGTGTTTCCACCACAGACACTAGGGTCTGAACTGGAGTTCCTGGAACCTGTCTTTTTTTGGGGCATTTTTATGCTTTATTGACAGTGCAGAGAGACAGAGGTGAAATGGGGCAGAAAGGAGAGTGACATGCAGAGAACGACCGCGGGTGGGAATCGAACCCGGGTCTGCTGCTGGGCCCAGCCCGGGAGGGGGACGCCTTACCAACTGAGCTAAAGGCGCCCCCCCTGGAACTTGTCTTACCCCAGAAAAAGATCCTGCTCGGGGGGTAGGTCTTTACAGAGGTTCAGGAACCTTTGAGGCAGGGTTACAGTGCTGAAGATGTCTGATTGGTGGAGTTGCCTGCTCGCAGCTTTTCACCCGCGATGTTCAAATCTCCACTTAGCGAGCGTCTCATTTCCTGGTTTGAATTTATTACATTTGCGATCAAATAAAAAGCATACAGCAACAGCACAACATGAGCGTCCTCCGTACTATCGCCCGGGCCACACATTATGCATCTGTTGCGCTCGTGTCTGCCTATTATTATTACTTTCTTCTCAGTGAACGTTAAGATTATAGTAGCCGTTTGTATACAGTCTATGGAGCAGCCGCATAGTGCGCTCGCCAGCGATGCAACACTTCAGCTCAGTAGTCTCGCCTTTTATTTTTCCTCTTTTTTTTAACTGTTAGATGGCCACTGTTCTCTGATTAAATAAACAGAGAAATAATCTGTCCGCTGCCCGTGTTAACAGATCAGGGCCCGGTTTCCCGATAACGTCCTCTCTTAGCGAGCTACGAAGACTCCTACGTTATGACTTACCAAAGTTGTTTACCTCTGTAGTCGTGGTTCCCGAACGGTCTCTTAGGAGAAACACTCCCTACGTCGTTCGTACACTGCTGAAATCGATTGCTCAGAGTTTGATTTTCCATTTCCTGCTCATTTCATGTGCAGCTGCATGACAACACTAGGCCTATGTTATTAAACTTATTGCAGTCTTTACGAATACTTATTGCAGTCTTTCGGCCTAGAAATCCTTCTTGGCCGAAACATTTATTTAACACTAGAAGCGCCAGCGTTCTATGCTGCCTAATCAAATCTACCCGTGCATTTCTAGTGTAATAAAGTCATACATTAGTTTGTTTAATCATCATCTGTGTTTTGGACCTCTTGTTTTATAATCTAAGTATCTATAAGAACACTAATCACGTTTCGTAGTGGGTCATTAATGAAACTGAAAGTAGATATAATACTACTAGTATTACTAGCGACTAGTGAAACATCACTCCAGTAGAGCTAAGAAGGCTCTAAGGGCGCTCCAGACCAACCTTACCAACGTATGATATACGAAAGAGATTCGTAGCAAAGAACGTTTCGGGAAACACGCAAAATGTTAAGTAGGAACTCTAAGTAGGGGTTACGAATGACGTAGCGCTAAGAAGGCGTTAAAGAGGATTATTTATCGCATAATTTTACAATATTCCCTCATTTAGGCTTCATAGTACATGCAAAAGGGACAGGCACACCCAGGGGGCTGTCTGCTTGGCAGTGCAGTCTGAGTGCATTTCCCCCTTTGTGCATGCTTTGTGAATTGGACGCTGTGTTTTTTTCTAATTTGCACAGGTTTAATGGATGCTAAAGCAGCTCAATCCTTGTGTGGATTGTACCACAAACGCACCAATTGTTGTACAGGGTTTGCTATGCACATCTTGCATCCAGGCTCTGTTCCAGGGATATAGGCATACCTCTATCACATCTGACTCTCCTGGAGGTTTAAATAAAATCTATGTGAAACTTTCCCTTGAATGTGAAAACATGTACTTGTCTCTTGAATGTGGAATCATATGTTTCTGAATTGTCATCTTGAACTCAGTCAATAGCAGTCTAAATCCATGGCTCCAGTACAGAGACCAATCTTCCACAGCAATTCACAGTCCATTTTCACTGTCAAGTGTTCGATGCACACCGAATGGGTGAGCTATGTGCCTAGAGAATAGGAACGCAATCTCTAAAGCACAGCTGTCTAATGGGGTCTGATATTGATGAGACAGATTATTCCCAGTACAACGGAGCTATGCTAGTGGACTCTTATGTACTTAGGGTCACATCCACTAGAGGATTCCGCCGCTTTTGTGAAAGAAAAAAATAGTGCCCAATCCACAGAACATGCGGAAAGGGGAAATGTGCGCAGTCTCCTCTGAAATGATGTTACTGCCTGCTGTGTGTCTTCACCGTGCCCAGGACAACTTTATCTTCATAGTGTAATTAATACCACAGAGCATCAAGTGAATGACGTGGACCCCTTCCCCTCCGGTGCCACCCACCCCTCCTGTCCCTGATACAGCTGTACAGGTGTTTCCTCCTTGGCCTGCCCACTCACTCACGTAAACGCTAAACAAGGGCAAACTGCACCCATCTTCCAAACTGTTCTTAAACTGTTCTTCTTCTGCATTATGTTGACCTTCTATTATTATAATATATTGGTACCACTGATGTGACATGTTTTGTCTTTACAGAAACACTCCAAAGGACAGAGCCTGACCGACATGGTGTGTGAGCACCTCAACTTGCTGGAGAAGGATTACTTTGGTCTGACCTTTGCTGACGCGGACACCCAGAAGGTCAGTGGAGTGTGTGTGTGGAGTGTGTGTGTGGAGTGTGTGTGTGGAGTGTGTGTGCCCACAGTAACCTTGTGGGACGTCTCGGTGCATAAACATGTTGCTGCCGGAAAACAAATCTGTATTCCTATCAGTGGTCGGTTGGGTCAGTTCTCTGTGGGGTGCACTATCCATCATTCAACAATGAATAGAAAAATGGAAATGTTTCAAGCTAGCTCTCTCTCTCTCTCTCTCTCTCTCTCTCTCTCTCTCTCTCTCTCTCTCTCTCTCTCTCTCTCTCTCTCTCTCTCTCTCTCTCTCTCTGGGTGAAAAACACAGCCGGATGCAAAAGCTTGAGAATAGATGAACAGACCCGGAAAATCTGCCTCATCCGCTTAGCGAGTTGACTACATGAAATGTAGTTTTACAATGTATTGTATCTACCATTCAAAAGATGCAATCACTTGTTTTATTGTTGTTTATCCTTTCTCCTTTAATAAAGGCCATATTATCAAAAACCTCTATATTTCCTTTGAAAAGATTTTCGCCTCAAAGGAACAATTGAATGATTAAACGTCCACTCAGTCGCAGCATGCCCAAAGTTTTGCATGGCATTGAAAAATATTGTTGTAACAGTTTTTCCTCCCAATTAATAACATTTGATATTACAATTGTTTTCAGTCCTGAAAAGCATAATTGAGCATGGTTTATTATAAAACCACCAAGGACTTGCATTTGGGCTCAAAGGTGGTCTTTTGCCACCTGCTGTCTACACAGTGGTTAGATAGGTTTTTAAGTCAAAAGTCTAGGTCTTTTATTGTCAGTTCTGATATATGCAAGACATACATCAGACTCAAAATGGCGTTTATCTCTGGCCCACAGTGCAGTGAGAACGATAAAATAAAAAATATAGAGTTAAATAAGATAAACAAGGTAAACATAAACAATATTGGGGGCACCCTTAGCTCAGTTGGTAGGGCGTCTCCCCCCCCCCCCTCCCCCGGGCTGGGCCCAGCAGCAGACCCGGGTTCGATTCCCGCCCCCGCGGTCGTTCTCTGCATGTTACTCCCCTCTCTTCCCCATTTCACCTCTGTCTCTCTGCACTATCAATAAAGCATAAAAAATGCGAAAAAAATTAAAAAAAATTACACAAGATAACACAAAGGAATTTTCTGTGCAATATAAAACAGTATGTATAAAATAGAAAGTCAAAAGTAGATAAGTTAAATTTAACTGTGATTTGTCAGTCCGCAGCGTGCTCAGCTGACATTCCATCCATGATCCAGTTCAGATAGTGATAACGCTCCATTAACTTTCCCTTTTCTACTTAGAGGTTTAAGGAATAGCTTTGGTCACCTGTTCATTCCAGCCAATTAATTGCCCATAGAATGTGTGGTGGTGTTTTTCCCTCTGGCTGTATTTTGCATGGTAGAATTTTGATAATAATAATAATAATAATAATAATAATAATAATAATAATAATAATAATAATAATAATAATAATAATAATAATAATACTAATAATACTAATAATAATAATAATAATAATAATAATAATAATAATACATTTAATTTATAGGCGCCTTTCAAGGCACCCAAGGTCACCTTACAGAGCATAAAATCATCATAAAATCATTAAAAACAAGACATTGTGGAAAAAACAAAACATCAAAACAAACAAACAATCAAGACAGGGACCAGTTATATGTTGTGTGCGAGTTTGAACAGGTGAGTTTTGAGTTGTGACTTGAAGGTTGTAATGGTGTCTGACTGTTTTATGTGTGGGGGGAGGGAGTTCCAGAGCCTGGGTGCTGAACAGCTGAATGACCGGGCACCCATTGTGCTGAGGCGTGATGTGGGGATGGATAGTAGTCCAGCAGAGGATGAGCGGAGGGAGCGGGAGGGAGTGTAGTCTTGGAGGAGGTTGCAGAGGTAATTGGGGGCTAGGTTGTGGAGAGCTTTGTAGGTGAGGAGCAGGGTTTTGTATTGGATGCAGTAGGGTACTGGGAGCCAGTGAAGTTGGATGAGGACAGGGGTGATGTGTTCAGATGATTTGGTGCGGGTGATGATCCGGGCGGCTGAGTTCTGAATGATCTGCAGTCTGTTGATGAGTTTGGTGGGGAGTCCGGTGAGGAGGGCGTTGCAGTAGTCTATACGTGATGTGACAAATGAGTGAACCAGGATGTCAGTGCTGGATTGGGTCAGTGATGGGCAGAGTCTGGTGATGTTGCGGAGGTGGAAGAATGCAGTCCGTGTGATGTTTTGAATATGGGGTGCGAATGAGAGGGTGTTGTCCAGGATGATGCCGAGGCTCTTAACTTTGGAGGAGAAGGGTACTGGGAATCCATCGATGTGTATGAGTGGAGCTAGGGTGTGTTGTGATTTGGTGAGGGTGGATTTGGAGCCGATGAGCCTCGGTCTTGTTTGCGTTGAGTTTTAGGAAGTTCCTGCTCATCCAGCTCGGGATGTCTTCCAGGCACCCGGATCCACCTCTCAAGGTCCTCCCCGTTGGTTGAGGGTTAAACACCCAATCTCCACCCCCGGCTGCCCTGCTCAACTGCCCCGAAACTCCCCGATAGAGTAAAAGAAACCAAAACAAAACACAACAGAGCCAGGGGGGAAGAGGACTCAGCAGATTATCACACCACCACCCATTCTCATTGGGATAAGTGATACCTAGCTAGTAAACCTTCAATCAGCTGAGAAATCATTTTTGACATTTTAGGCAGAATGTCCGACCATGTTTTCCTTCTGATCTTTGTTGAGGGATCAAGCTCATTATCCTTTAATCAGGTAACTGCCACCAAACTGATGGGTCCTAAGGCACTCACAGTAGGCCAGACTCCCTTAGGCTGCGTTTGTGTGTGTGTGTGTGTGTGTGTGTGTGTGTGTGTGTGTGTGTGTGTGTGTGTGTGTGTGTGTGTGTGTGTGTGTGTGTGTGTGTGTGTGTGTGTGTGTGTGTGTGTGTGTGTGTGTGTGTGTGTGTGTGTGTGTGTGTGTGTGTGTGTGTGTGTGTGTGTGTGTGTGTGTGTGTTTATGTGTGATTGCACAACATGACTACAGAGGAGCCTCCTGGCTTTTGAAGATAAAGGAAAAAGATGACAAGACTTAAGTCCCTCTAAACATCTGGAGCGTAGCCTCTGTCACCATGATCAGCTCGTGAATACTTCTTTGACATGCTGTGACTGACAGGGTATGTATAGGCTTTTGATGGAGAGTGACCTAACTTACACACACACACACACACACACACACACACACACACACACACACACACACACACACACACACACACACACACACACACACACACACACACACACACACACACACACAGAGGCTCATCAAAGACAGGGCTTATCAGAGCAGGAGCCTATACTGTCTGGGGGTCATTGCTGATGGCTTAGAACAAAACAACAAGCCCTAAGAATTAAAATGTCATTTCAGATGCCCTTTTCTACGCCTCAGTCAGGCTTGGGGAATGAGGATTTCTTTTATCTATGCCCTTCGGGAGGACATTCATTCCGTGTGATTGCTTTATGAACTAAGGTTTCAGGCAAAAGAAAGAGCTAGAGCGAGCCTTGAACGGCCACTCATTATAAAGTTGTTCCTGCTTTTTCTGCAGAGAAAGGCAAAGCGGTAGAAAGCGCCTTCCTAATTGAGTGCTCTCTTTGGCCTTGGTTGATAGAAGATAGATTGGAAGAGACGATAAATGTCTTTCGGTTCATTAAAGTCTTCAGCAGCCAGATTAAACACCGGAGTAGTATGTGTATTTGTGCACGTGTGTGTGTGTGTGTGTGTGTGTGTGTGTGTGTGTGTGTGTGTGTGTGTGTGTGTGTGTGTGTGTGTGTGTGTGTGTGTGTGTGTGTGTGTGTGTGTGTGTGTGTGTGTGTGTGTGTGTGTGTGTGTGTGTGTGTGTGTGTGTGTGTGTGTGTGTGTGTGTGTGTGTGTGTGTGTGTGTGTGTGTGTGTGTGTGTGTGTGTGTGTGTGTGTGTGAACGTGAAGACACAACTCACATAGCCAGAGACGCTTGCTGAAGTTGGCCACAGCATTGCGTTGTGCTGTGTCTAGCGTTCATGCACCTCATTCCAACTTGATGTGATACAATCTGCCAAAAACACCATCAGCGTTTAGGAGCAGCTGCCGTGGGGCATTCAACTTATTGGAAATCACTGCCAGCACACAACTATGTTGCAAATGTTGGACAGTTGTTTCGTCCCACTAAATTCCAGACTGAAATATCGCAACAGAAATGGGATGGATTGCCATTTTGGGACAGCTGATTGTGAGCTGAAGCATGTAGCCTATACTGATTTCTTTTGGGCAATCGTAAAGGCCGTATCTCACTGGGCTGCGACTGTTTGCAACAAGTTGGAGACTGCATTCGCGAGGGAGTCTCTAAACTGTCTTGAAACTTTCACGGGGGTCTCAATTTTCTGTCATGACTCGAAGAGCCTCGCAGTCCTGTCGCTTGAATTTTGAACATGTTCAAAAGATTTGTGCGACAAATGCTCTCTCAAAATAGTCTCAGAGTGGTCGCAGGTGTGTCTCACGCGTCGCAAACCCTTCTCAATTTAGTCTCCGCGAGTCAGAAAGTGTGAGAAGTTTGAGAATTTGCAAGGGTTTGGTGACCTATGAAACTAAATTGAGACACAAATGCGACTGATTTGAGACACAAATGAGACTGACATTCCGTTCGTGCGACACTCGCCAGACGTTCGCAAGACATAAATGCGAGCGCCAAGCAAGTTTTGGACAGGACATTCGCAAATGTGGGTAAGTTCCAACTCAGGGCGCACTTACACTAGGGCCGCTGTTCCGTGCCCGAGCTCATTTGCATACTGAAGTCTAGAACGTTTGGCTAGTGTGACCACGCCATCCGTATTCCAGCACAGAAAAGCCCCTTGGCCACGGCACACTTGGGAGAGGTGTGCCAGAGAGAACGGCACAGATGCTAATGAGATGACACGTGCACACGCACGGATACGCAACGTGAGCTGGATGATGTAGTCCATGCGCGACCCTTCTTCTTTAATTGTAAACAATGGCGGCAAGAGGTTCACGAGTGGGTTCCGGTGTGATCGCGAAGTGGAGAGTTTGCTAGAAATTTCCTGCAACACGGAACAGGCAAACCTGCCTAGTGTGAGCGTGCCCTCAGTGAGACTGCAAGTGAAAATTGTTGCTAATTTGCATATTTTCTCGCAATTTTGTGTCTCCAACTTGTCGCAAACAGTCGCAGCCCAGTGAGATTTATTTTATTATTAATATGATATATGGATAACTACTGGATGGATTGGCACAGCATTAGCTACAGATATCCACAATGCCAAATGTTCCTAACAAATTACCTGACCTTTACTTTCAGTGCGATTGGAGATTTTCACTTACTTTTCATATAGTGCAACCGTGAGGTTTACATTTGGATCTAGATTGTCTGTTGTGTTGAAATGTCTATACAATAGAAATAGAAATAGAAATATTATTGGGCACTCCCAAGTTTGATCCAATTTAATCATGTCTGGCACAACTTTGCATACTGTGAAGGTTGACAGAGTAGCAGGAACAATGCTGAGGGGTCCAGTGTGTTTGTGACTTATGGCCTCCTAGAAACTTTGCATTCATTCGGTTTGTGGTGTTTTATGAATTCCTAAACATATTCAAATCCCTTTATACTGTATATGTACTGTATATGTTTTAATTAGGTATCACATTGCTGAGATCTGAGCTCTCACATTGCACTTCCAACCCATCCCTTGCGCTGTGAATTTGTGTTACCGCGACTTTGCCGAAAACTAACCGGTTCGAAAAGTATTTAATCCTGCTGCTATCAGCGTTGTTAACGACCACATGAAACTGTCATTTGTTTTTGTTGTTTAGTACTTTTTTTGTCTTATTTATTTATTTATTTGTTTGTTTGATGCTGTTTCTTTTTATATGCTGGCTGTTATCCAAATGGCCCCTCTGGGATAATAAAGACACCTTGAAGTATGCAACAGTAAAGAGTCACATTGTGTACCAGCATGGATGCCAAAAGAAAAGAAACTGGCATTTCAAAGTCAAAGTCTTTTATTGTCAGTTCTGATATAAGACATACATCAGAATCAAAATGGCGTTTATCTCTGGCCCACAGTGCAGTTGGAACGATAAAAAAAATATAGCTATACATATACACATTAGCACGGTAAGACTAGTTGGGGGAGTTATTTAATTAGTACCCTCTATTGCCATCTGTGTGTTTTGTGCCTTTAAACAGCATGGGCTCCCTGTGTGTGTGTGTGTGTGTGTGTGTGTGTGCGCGTGCGTGCGCGCGCGTGTGTGTGTGTGTGTGTGTGTGTGTGTGCAATGCACCACTGATCAGATCTGCTCTAGAAGCTAAATCTCAAATGGTGCCCCTGTAGGTGACTCGGGATGTGATGAGATCAGGTAGCTGGCTGACAGTGATACGGCAACACAGTGAAACAAACAGATGCTTGGATTAACTCTGCTCTCTGCATGTTTGAGCGGCGGGAAGGCCCAATGCATTTATTTAACCATATGGAAAAGCTTTCATTAGTAACACTGATGGCAATTAGAGCAATGTGTGAAACTGTGCATTAGCCACGTAGCAAGCCTGCCCTGTGTGAACACTGCCTTCTGTCTTTTAGAACTGGTTGGACCCCTCGAAGGAGATCAAGAAGCAGATGCGCAGTGAGTGTCTTTTCCATTGTACTGTAGCTGAGATGATAAATGTTTTAATCCTCAATTCAAATTGATGCACAGTTTTGTGTTAAGGTAAAAAATCAGCAGTGAAAAACATAGTACATTTTGAGATAAGATGTCTTCTTTCATGCTATTATACAACCCCAATTCCCCCAAAAAGTTGGGACGTTATGTAAGATGTGAATCAAACAGAATGTGATCATTTTCTAATCCTTTTCGACACGTATTCAATAAAAAAACAGCACAAACACAACATGTGTATTTGTTTAAGCCGATAAACTTTATTGTTTTCTGTAAATATACACAGATTATTTGTTTTTTAATTGCAACACGTTTTCAATTGTGTCAGTGTCTAACCACTCTCACAGAGCCGAAAAGATTCCATGCCCTTTCACACTTTCACCACGGACATGCATTATAATGCTTCCTTATCATTTGACACTCGCACCGGCCAGCATGCGCTAGAAAACAGCTTTACAGCTGGCGTCGAAAAAATACTACCACTTTTGTCCAAAGGGGCCGCCAGCCGCCAAAGTTCCGCGTAGCCACTTTAACATAATCATTCTTAGAACTATTCTTAAGGTTTTTACTAAATAATTTGTTCATATGCTGTTTATTGTGGGATTTATGATACTTTTTTTCTACACATGCAGAAAATTCCTTTTAAGACCTGTACATTATATTATCTTTTGATTTATAAAATGACAACGAGGCTGAATCCAAATCTCTTCTGTTGAACCTAATATTTTGTAAATATGAAATGAAGATTTGAACCCCGGCTTAATGCAGCATGTAGATTGCAAAACCTTTCTGCTCTCATCCACATTCCTCCTCAGACGCTCCATGGCACTTTGCCTTCACCGTCAAGTTCTACCCTCCGGATCCCTCACAGCTCACCGAGGATATCACCAGGTAGAACAAGCCTTTAACACACACACACACACACACACACACACACACACACACACACACACACACACACACACACACACACACACACACATTCATGGTTACAACAGTTTCATCGAATGGAGAAATTGCGTACACACGTCTGCCCTTGTTTATTTTCCCAAAGACATGTGTTTACATTACATTGCAACAATTTCCATGGCCTATTTGCTGCGGTGTCAAAGCAAACCAAATCCCTCGCTCCTTTGTGAGGATTAGGAGCTTGGAATGCCACTAACTGCCATGGATTAACCAGGGGTGAATTCTTGTAGGAGCTTGCCTTGCGCTCAAGCTTGTCTGACTGCCTGACCCCCTTTTTGTGTGTCTCTCTCTCTCTGACAGATACTACCTGTGTCTGCAGCTGAGAGATGACATGCTGTCAGGCCGCCTGCCCTGCTCCTTTGTGACTCACGCCCTGCTGGGCTCCTACAGCGTGCAGGCTGAGCTGGGCGACTACGACCAGGAGGACCACGGCACAGACTACGTCAGCGACTTCCGCTTTGCCCCCAACCAGACCCGCCAGCTGGAGGAGAGGGTCATGGAGCTCCATCACAACTACAAGTACGGGACCCTTTGATTGAGTTCATTTTAAAATCACAAATAAACATTATTTAACACACATATACATCGATACATTGAAACATTGATACATCGATACACACACACACACACGCACGCACGCACGCACACACACACACACACACACACACACACACACACGCACACACACATACACATACATAAATGTACAAAAGCTGAACAATATCTTTGTTTAAGCCATTGAGCCCCATTTGTGATAAATGCAATCACATACGGCACCGTCTGTCATTGAGGTGTGTACACAGTGCCAGGGCGAGATAACTCTTTCTCAGTTGGAAGGTCTTCGTCACGCTTTAGCTTTTTTGGCATAAGCCCAAACATGATGCCTGAGGGGAGAGCATTTCCAACCGAAGATACCAAGCATTTCATCAAGATAATTCTGCTCCCTACTGTGCAAAATGATGGCTTTATATTTAAGAAAGGCCTGTTACAGATATTAACGCTATTCTGTTCTCGCAGGGGGATGACTCCAGCAGAGGCTGAAATTAACTTCCTGGAGAATGCGAAGAAATTGTCCATGTACGGAGTTGACCTCCATCATGCAAAGGTTGGCTGTTTTTCCAGAGAGATGTTAATTTGCATGAAAGTGGGTTTAAAGGCTGTTTACAGTACTGGGCCTTAATAATGTATGCCATGTTGCTGTCCCCTGTTGGCTGTAGGATTCAGAAGGGATTGACATAATGTTGGGTGTCTGTGCCAACGGCCTGCTGATTTACCGCGATAGGCTGAGGATCAACCGTTTCGCCTGGCCAAAGATCCTGAAGATCTCCTACAAGAGGAGCAACTTCTACATCAAGATAAGACCCGGAGAGGTATGCACTGTGGTTACGGATTTTGCAAACTTAGAATAATAAAATAAATTGTGAGTTTGTGCCAAATTTTATGAAAATATCTCAAAAATCTAATCAGTTTTGAAAAACAATCTATCCTTTAAAACCATGATGTTTCTGAGTGGAACAGTAATAGCTGATGTTCTGTCTCTGTTGCTGTTGAAAGCCATTGCAGAAATGATAGGTCGTCAGCTGTGCTCAGTAGAAGCTGTACAATCCTGTGCTTTCTAGCTGCTGTTTTGCTCCAGTACAGTATATTCTGGCCCTCCTCCTTGTTATGTGTGTGGGCGCTGCAGCTTCCCCTCACTGTGACAGCCTGTCTGGGCCAGCCTCAAGTCAAGTGGCAGAGCCACACAGGGAGCCCGCGATCGCCCCAAATAAAGAGCCCCTTCAACATAGGGCAGCTGCACACATAGCACAGAATACAGGGATAAAGAAGTATAAATATAGAGCTGTGAACAAAAGTTTTTCTCCCTCTTTTGCTAGCAGTGACTTAACATTGGGTTATAATCCTTCCTCTGCCTTGATCTGCTCCTTTTGTGGCGAGTCAGCATGTTGAGGTCGTTTTTATTTTATTTCAGTAGGCTAATGCAGCGTCTTCATCTTTTTATCTTTTCTTGTAGATTATTTATTTCATTTATAAAGCTTGCAGCACACAAAAACCTTGCGTAGACGGGCAGAAATGTGCGGCAAAATGTGTGGTGGCAAACGTTAGTATTTATAAAAACATTCTTTGCGGAGAAGTGTGCATATTCCCACACCAACTTTCGACCGTGCGTAGAGCTACCGCAAGGTTTTCCTGACTCGGGGAATCAGCGACACTCAATGGCAACACCACGAAATAAAGCTCAGTCATCAGAAAAACACAGACAAATGACTGTGAAATGCTTGGCACCCAATATATTTAGTCAATAAAATGTATAAGCTTACCTATAGTTGCACATATATGGCTACTGTAGTCTGTGGCATGCAGTTGTGATGTAGGTTGAATTACTTATCAAGTAGCCTATTCTACATGTTTTGGTTATATTTTATAAATTGAATCTTATAGCGCTACTCTATAATAATATCCTATACGTCGGGGGGTGTTTCCGTGAGTGGCCAGCGGGAGAGCAAATTTTAAGCGGCGTGTAAAAAGTAGTTTTGTACAAAGTTAAGCCCAACAGATATTAATTAAAACTGTATATTTCGTTAGATAAAATCATGTTATGAATTTAGCTAATTATTAAACGCATCTCTTTCCCATAACAATTCACCCTGGAAGATTAAACTATAATCTGACTTTGTTGGAAATGTGTGGATCTCACGGGAGATGAACAATTCTCTCGAATGGATTTTAGGCATTATTTCACTTGTCACACCATATTTTATATAGGCCTACATAGTACTAAAGGTACGCTAATACGTGATATTGCATACAGTACAAAGTTGGGCAAAACTGCTTTACAAAGACTATAACGACTGTGCCAATCATGATATGCGATCAGCGCGCGCATGTGTGTGTGTGTGTTTGTGTGCCAGTTACCGCAGCACATGCACGTCACAGGCTTTCTTCCTTCCCAGTCGCTTTCTTTGCAGCCGGTTGCCTCCCTTTTTTCCTCATGTCAGTCAAAATTCCGTGCTTATTAAGAGCGTATGGTAGATTGTGGGATGAAACTGGGAGGTGAAGTGGGAGGACACGGGGTGGAGATCGTCTGCGCAGGTGGGTATTTATAAAGGGAATATTGCGTGCAGGTGTGCGCCGCACAGTTTTATAAATCAGATTTTTTTTTGCGCAGCACATTTTTGGCTTTGTGCGGTCGCAATGTTTTAGGATGGTTTCTACGCACACCGTTATAAATGAGGCCCCAGGTTTTTCCCCCTTGACGGCGGGCCTGCCCACTCACTAACATAAACACTAAACAAGGGCAAACTGCGCCCAGCTGTCAAACTTTGTGGGCGTGTTAGCACCGGTATATACTTAGTGCCAATCTTAGTGGATACTGTGCTAAAACAGAGCAGATTGCGGACGCTATTTCGGAGCAATTCATGGAGCGTTTAGCACGCGCAATCCATTCTTAGTGGATGTGGCCCTTACTCTCCAATACGTGGTATCTCAATCAGGACAACCTTGCTTTGTCTTACACAAATTAAGGTCAGAACTGCTTGACAATTAGATTACTTGTATGAAGTTTCTCAATTACATGGCGATATACAGGTGAAACTCATATTAGAATATCATGGAAAAGCTCTTTTTTTAAATATAATTTAATTAAAAAAGTGAAAGTTCCATATAGCCTAGATGTATTAGACATTGAGGGTCGGTTTCACAGACACTAGATTAAGCCAGGAGTAGGCCTTAATGTGGACTAGTTAAACTGGGACGTTTAAATCACTTTCATGGATATGGCTTAAGTTTGGCTTAGTTAGTCTGAGACTATGAAGTCCTGGAGTAAGGTAAGTAAGCCTGATGGTGAACACCTGCCCATGAGCACATGCTGCTGTTCCAACGGTGATCATAAAAACCTGGAGTGGAGCAGAAACACCATTGCTTGTGAGAAAAAACAATGGCAGAGGCTAAAAAAATCCCGTCAATAACTTTAATGAATTTGAAAAAAATCTCTTAAATTTTTTTTTAAACCATTCGGTTATTGAATCTAAAAGCCATACTGCTGGGACTGAGCAAATACATAGTTGGCCCGCAATTTGCAACAAATTCAATTCTAATGAAAATGTTACGAAGAGAACAATACATCAACTTCAGGTTATCTTCATTATTATCGGTATTTCACATCTTTCTCATTTATAATTTTGACATTATATTTAATGATATCTGCACTGATAGACTCTGTGGACAAACCCGAATCTCGCTTTAAAGAAGAGCTTGCCACAACCTTTCAACAAAGGACAAAAAAGATGACGTTGCATGAAAGTTAGCCTGAGAATTCCATGAACAGAAAATGCAATATCTGAAGAAAGTATGACATGAAAATGAAAATTCTACAGGTTGAATTGGACATGAAGTTGGAAGAGAGAGCTATGATTCAAACAAGAGACAGTACTGAGACAATTGTGATTACTAATCACAATGAAGATATAAGTAGAAAATAAAAAGGTGTTCATGTTGTGTTTTGTCATTTTGTTATTCATGTGTGTCAGTATTTTAAATCACAACAACCACATTTGAAAACAGAATTGTTTTAGACACTTATTTTATTATGCTAAATACATCTTCAATTTAAATGCATCCATTTAATAAACTCAAGCAAAGTTGTTATTTCCAGTGCATTTTCCATATTGAAAGCGCTCTTGAAATGTAAGTTCATCAAATACATTTTGTGGATAAGACCTATCCACAAGTACTTCTCTGGCTGGCCTCTGCAGTGGGAGTTGGTCTTCATTTAGATATTCCAAATAGTCCA
Organism: Ammodytes marinus; assembly: GCF_949987685.1. Taxonomy (NCBI): domain Eukaryota; kingdom Metazoa; phylum Chordata; class Actinopteri; order Uranoscopiformes; family Ammodytidae; genus Ammodytes; species Ammodytes marinus. The sequence goes on from NC_137233.1 coordinate 33,331,829, forward strand.
TGCTCTCTCACAAACACCACTAAACTGAAGTTAAACCTGCCTCTTTGGAGGATTAATTTAAGCTCAAATTTAGACATGGAGTAGCTCTAGTCGTCCGTTTTGCAATTAGCTTTGTTTAATCCAGACTAGCTTTAATCTGGGACTATTTTAAACTGAGTCTGTTCAAGTATTTTTGAATTAATCCATCTCAAACAGGCATTTTAGTCTCGGACTAGGTTTAAGCCTTGTCTGTGAAACCGGCCCATTGTGATATTATATATTTCAGGCCCTATTTTGTTTAACTTTTCAGGATTCCGGATTACAGCTCATAAAAATCCAGCATCTCAAAATATTAGAATATTCCATAAAGCCAATAAAAAATAAAAAATTATAATACAGAAATGTCTTACAGAAGTGCACTTTTGATAAGTATTTTCATTAATCTACGATATATTTGGTCTGGGATCTTATATGGCATGAATTATTGCATTAATGCGGCATGGCATGGTGACGATCAGTCTGTGGCACTACTGAGGTGTTATGAAGACCAGGTTGCTTTGATAGTGGCCTTCATCTCGTCTGTATTGTTAGGTCTGGTGTATCTAATTATCACTGATCCAAATGAAATGTTGCTTTTCATTTAGAAATCAAGGTCCCAGAGTCTAGAGAAAGAGTGGAAAGGCACAACATCCAAGTTGCTTGAAGACCACTGTCAAGTTATTATTTGGGGCACCATGTCACCTGCTTGTGTTGGTCCACTGTGGTCCACAGAAATCTATCAGGAGATTTTAGTTCACTTCATGCTTCCGTCTGCTGACAAGCTTTATGGAGATGCTGATTTACTTTTTCCAGCAAGACTTGACACCTGCCCACAGTGCCAGAAACCACTAGTAACTGGTTGACTGACCATGGTATTACTGTGCTTGATTGGCCATACAACTCTCCTGACCTAAACCCCATAGAGAAACTATGGAATATTGTCAAAAGAAAAGTGAGACACACCAGACCCAACAATACAGACAAGCTGAAGGCCACTATCAGAGCAACCTGGGCTTCCATAACACCTCAGCAGTGCCACAGGCTGATAGCATCCATGCGACGCCGCATAGAGGCAGGAATTCTTGCAAAAGGGGCCCAAACCCAAGTACTGAGTACATATGCATGATCAAACTTTCTAGAGGGCCGAGATTTCTGTATTGAAAATCACTTTTTTATTGATTTCATGTAATATTCAAATTTTCTGAGATTTTCTTACTTTTCATGTGATGAGTCTATATAATATATTAGTTTCACCTTTTAAGTTGAATTACTGAAATTAATAAACTTTTGCACAATATTCAAATTTTTCGAGTTTCACCTGTGTATATATGTGTATATACTGTATATAGCCTATACAGTATGTATATATACATTCATACAATATTAATTTCTATCACAAGTCAATGTCCATGCAAGTATGAGATGTAATATATTGCATGTGGTTTTATCAATGTATTAGATTACCTTAAACTTGACTTTTCAAAGAAGCCCTGTTGTGGTTTTCAACAAAACAGTAAATTGCTGTATCCTGTATGTTTTTTTGTTTCAAAGGTTTTCTCTTCTCTCTCCTCTCTCCCCTCCAGTACGAACAGTTTGAAAGTACAATTGGTTTTAAGCTTCCTAACCACAGAGCTGCCAAGAAGCTGTGGAAGGTCTGCATCGAGCATCACACTTTCTTCCGGTAAGAATCAATGTGGTCTTGTGTGGTTGAACGCATCCAATTAAATGCATGATAAATTAAGGCAAACAAGACATTTACGTGTGTATCATGTGCAACCACACACTTTCAAACAAACAGTAGCCTCCCCACAGCTCATCTTATTGTAACGTCAACCTCAGCTTTACTGGTGACCTTCTGATAAATAGGGATTCCACCTGGCTATGTAGCCTATAGTAGCTTTCTTGCAAGAGGTCCTGAGATTAGCCAATCTTTATAATATAAGATAAGATACGTAGGGGAGACCGGGGCTAGTAGGCACACTTTTTACTCTAGTGAGAATTGCTCATCACCTAAACGTATTTCAATAGTCATTCCTACGTTAAATTGTTGTGTTGGCTTGAAATGTGTACCCCTCACTTTTTCTAACTTATTGTAATAAAGAGGAAATTTACCATCAAAGACACTCTAACACATTGTGACAACCGACCCCATCAAGGGGTCGGTTGTCACACACTATGGGGTTGTTTGTCACAATGTTGGGAAAAATCTTTAAAAAAAGGCAAGAAAGCAGAACTACATTTGAAAGTTTAATTTCATTGTCAAGTTGAAAAATAGACCTACATAACTTTATGCATCTTAACACAAAATGAGCAAGGAATAAACAAACAGGAAATCCATATTAAGACCAGCCTGCTGTATGTAACAACATAAAGAACAAAACAAATAGGTCTAACAATAATAGCCTACTCAACTAGGCTACACACATCTTCTGTTTCTTCTTCCCCAGCTGGTGTGGAGGGCACTGGGGTGCAGTAGCCTTGGCAACTAGTCTAGTTTGGGATGCACTGGGTTGTTTTGATTTTGTTGCCCTTTTTCTCTTTTGCATGCTAGCTGCCTTTTTCTGCTCTATTCTTTCCTTCTCTGGGGTGTCAGTGAGGATACAGCTTGCCATTTTCTTTTGTTATTGGGCTCCTTTTCTGGCAGCAGCCTTTGGATAACATGTGACAACTAACCCCCCAAAAAATGTGACGACCAACCCCAACTGGATTTTCTTGCTAGCATCAAGGCCAACAACCATCTGACAACTAATTAGCTTGCTAACAACAATCTAAACTATATCTTACCCTTCACAGCTTTTTAGGGTAACAAGTGTTTTGTTATAAACCCATTGTGTAAAAGCCCAGAAGAAAAATACTGAGGAGCTAAATATTTTCAATTTGACATGAAAAACACAAACAGTCCTCTCACCTCAAATTCAGCAGTCTAACTCCAAGGAAGACTACAGTATGTAGGTGACCTCTGATCCCAATTCTGGATATTAACATACCAAAATTTGACAGACAGTGCCTTCTGGTTCCGAGATATAACAATTGTGACAACCAACACGTGTGACATATAACCCCGTTCTCCCCTAAACTTTATTCATCCCAGCAGGGAAATTTAGGTGTTCCAGCAGCCCACATACATATGTATAGTATATACACACACAACACAACACAACACACATAGATACATATCCCAGCCATACAAAAAAACATGAGCCTAGATTAAAAAAAGTGGTATGGATGGTCCATGTGCATAAGTAACTGTTACTCGTAGATAACAGTACAGAAATACTAGCTCTGCCAGTGCATGGTATGATGGCAGAAATAAAATGTATGATAAAAGCAATCAAGTGTGCAAATATACAGGTGCAAAACTACAATTGATATGCTGCTCAGGCTAAAGTTTAAAAGTTTAAATGTCTTCTATCCTTACTTAAAGAGGAGTCACTATAAAGTGCATTGCAGTAGGTTAAAAAAAGTGTTTTTGAATCTGTCCTTCTTGCAGCTTAGCTAAAACACTCTGTTTACACACAATACTGTGTAAGGGATGCATATTATTGTTCATGATGTTCAGCAGTTTCTGTAACATTCTTACATATGTAAAAATGAGATAGCCTCAAGGTCTGAAGATGTAAACGAAGTGGCACTTTTCTGCCTGAACATAGCCACTCCAAATATTATATATTATATCATATTATAATGCGGCAAGAAAAAAAGGTAACAGTTCAAATGTGGTAGCTTCCTTTGGGAGTACAAAGCATACATGGAAACATGCCCTCTATGAATTTAGCTTGAAATCTTCTTTAACTGTAACACATTTGAAACTATTTACAATTGCATTCACCCTGATGTCTGCCGTCCAAGTTGCTCTTTGGTACATGATATATGAAAAGAAAATGCACTTGTTACATCACCGTGTAGCACCTTGTAGTTTAGTTTATTTGAAGCTATAGTACTTACATGATTCATGAGTTTGTACCTTCATTGTTGAATGCACTTAATGGAAGTCGCTTTGGATAAAAGTGTCAGCCAAATAAAATGTAAAGTAATGTAATGTAACGTCTGGAATGTTCACTGATAATGTATTTTGTGTGTGTCACAGGCTGGTGTCTCCAGAGCCTCCTCCTAAAGGCTTCCTAGTGATGGGTTCAAAGTTCAGATACAGTGGAAGGACACAGGCTCAAAGCAGACAGGCCAGCGCTCTTATAGACCGGCCCGCTCCACACTTTGAGCGTTCTGCCAGCAAGAGGTACCTGCTGTCCAGGAGCTTGGATGGAGGTAAGAGCCACAAGAGTGAAATCAATTCTTTGAGTGACAGGAAGCCAGTGTAAAGACATCAGAACTGGGGTAATGTGATCCACTTTTCTGGTCCTATAGTGAGGACTCAAGCAGTGTTCTGAATTAGCTGAAGATTTTTTTGGAAGGCCTGCAAGGACACTGTTACAGTAGTCAAGTCTACTAAACAAGTTTTTCTAAATCTTGCTGAGACATAAGCCCTTTAATTCTTGATATGTTCTTAAGGTGGAAGTAGACTGACTTAATAATTGATTTAAATTAGGGCTGTCAAGCGATTAAAAAAATTAATCTAATTAATTACAGGCTCTGTGATTAATTAATCTAAATTAATCGCACACTTATATGACACTTTTATACCTGTTTATAAACAACTGTATAGCCTACTACTGTTTGTTTCTCTCTCTCTGTCTCTGTCTCTCTCTCGCGCGCGCGCTCGCTCTCGCTCTCGCTCTCCGTCTCTCGTAACTTCTGTCTCCTCCCCTCAGCCAGCTTTATACATGAACTAGCGCCGAATTTTCTCAAAAAACAAGCAGACAAATGACGACTTTCCATCTCCCACAACAGACAGCGCTGCACTGCCACCATTTCGTAGCCTACTCATAGGCAAAAATATTGACACACACACACACACACACTCGTTTAAGTGCGAGACAGCTAGCAAACAAAATTGGAGGAAGATTGAGAGATAGGCCTACTGTTTTGAACCTAGCCTACATTGTTGCACCCACTAAATCAATAATGCACGGACACTGCGGATAATTAAGTAAGATGTCTTCCTACCTTCATGCATACCATAAACCGTCCATAGAGCCCTCGAGTCGGCCCCTTTCCCTTGCTTCTCTCTTTACCTTTCTCCCTTTAACCCACGCGCCCGGCCCGGCAACATGGACATATAAAAGCTACAGGTGCAGCTCCGCACCACTTTTGCACCGGGTCAAAAGGCATTATAGAAGTGCGATTAATCTGCGTTAATTTTTTTAATCGCGTTAATTTTTCTGTGATTAATTAATCGAAATTAACGCCTTAATTTGACAGCCCTAATTTAAACGTGTTCCTTGAAATTCAAGTCGGCGTCTATGACAACACCAAGATTTCTTGCTTGGTGTGTGGTTTCTAACCTAACAGATTTAAGCTGTGCACTGACCTTTAATTGTTCATCTTTGGCACCAAAGACAGGGCTCAATGTCCCCAGGTTTATATTGCACCAAATAGGATGTTCCTGAAATTGGTGATTTTGTTCAGGCATCCCAGCTGGGTGGTTAGGGTTTTGGGTTAGGGCAGGGCACCAGATTGATGAATTTGACTTTAAAAGGTTAACATTTTTCTCCCTAGAAGGTCCAGGGTCCCAAACACAGTCTCCCAAATTCCTTTGAGAAACACTATGTGTGGCCGTGTATTAAAAGTCATTAGGCCAGGGGGGGATTTTGTACGAGTAACCTTAAAATGATTTGGTAATTCATCGACATTGGGCCCTTTTTTTGCACTGAGCACCTGCCCCTCAAAATGTCTGTGCACACCAATGGTTAGAATAGGAGTGATACCAACATACACATACATACAGACATACCTCACATATTACCCCACTTATGCTGTGAACATTGAGCCCTGGGAACATTGATATCCTCCCATATCTCCCACCCCTAGGAGATAGCTAACCTAGCGTTGTCTATAACCTTGAAGCCTGTTCTGGTTAAATCCATCCACCAGAACCTATAGAGCTCAGTAGTTTACATGTTCCATACAGACCAGACATACAGGCAAGCCTTTTGACATCAGAGTAGGCTACGCTGTTACTATTAGTCCTGCTAAAGTACACCAAACAGCTGGTGACCCCTTTGTGAGTCTGACCAATTGTGCAGTACGCTACTCAAGACTCAAGAATTTACAGCACAACGTTTGACCCTGATTTATCCCATTCAATCCCCCCTCCTCACTCCTGCTTACTGGTTCCTTTATGATAAGATCAATAAAACTAATTATTATAGCGACCCTGAGTACTTATGTACTTTTAGTATTAGAAAGTGAAATTACTGTAAACATAATCAGTTGATTGTGAACAGTTAGTGATATTACAATATGCCAACTGCATACACAAGGTGTTAATTCACGCAAATCATTTGCGATCCATGGTAACAGGGATTTTCCCTGATACATAGTAAGACAGTCGTGGCTAGGGGGAGAGAAATCTGACTGTGGTTTCTGAACACAAGTTTGAACACAGGTTTAGAAAGAGAGTAAGGTTTGTTTTTTCTCATTCTTAGGGAGTCTCTAGACACACTTTGGAGCCATATTCATGTTGGAAAAAACACATGAAAAAGGGCATTTTGATTAATAGGTGACTCAGTCAGTTGAATTCTGACTTGTTTCGTTGTAACAATAATCCAAACTCCTTCTTCCAGCTGAGTTCTCGCGGCCGGTGTCAGCCATGTGTGAGAACCACGACGGCCTGTCCCACCGCAGTGACCAGCGTCCCCTCCACAGCCCCTCTGTGGACGGGCAGGAGACAGAGCTGGAGCCCAGCCTGGAGGAAGACAGGGACCAGGAGACAGAGAGCGAAGACCACGACGGCAATCTCACCCCAAGCAAAAAGAAAGAGATCATGGTATAAATGGTTAACCCTGACACACTTTGGCTTTATATGAAGGTCTGTGCTTAACAGGTCTAGACAGCAATTCTGGAGAACGCTTATTGTCTAAATCTCCTTTGGTCAGTGAAGATCAAATTTTAATGTACACAGCCTAGGATCTGTAAACACAGGGGGCCGTCGTACCTAAATGAAATGGGTTTTTACAGAGCCTAGGCTGTGTATTAACATTGGATGTGCACACACAGTATACAGACGGGTAAGTAAATATTCACTGATTTTGACAACACGCATTCTTGAGTTGATTTTGTCATGTTATTGGAAGGTCCACATACTGTATGTAGACCCGTGGTCAACTTGAAGACAAGGGAGATGGCATGTACTGCAGGGATGCTGGTGAAAGCAGGTGTAACACAACCCTGTCAGGTCAACTGAGGCTTATCCAGGAGCGTATAGCGCTGCGGTGGCTTTAGCGGTTTTAGCATTTACTAACCCCTTCTCCTGTCACTCCTTTTCACTCAGGCTTATATGCTTCCACTGCGCTGCTCCCTAATTCCCACTGACAACTCTTACAGTTTTGAACCCTTTCTAATTGTGCTGAGAAATGCAAACTCACGCCTAGTACTCTGTCGCTAACATGCTTTTTCTTTTTTTTAACTCTTGCTGGCGATAAGGATGAGGCTGGGTCACCAGTTGACAGTAAACAAGAGGTATCTGGTGTCTGGGGATCTGGTCACTGTCTGTCTACATATGTCTTAATCCATCCATCATTATTTATTTTTTCCCAAGAGTATGTTATTGAACCTACCATCCCAACGTGTGTGTTCCACTGTGTAACTGTGGCAGTTAACACTGTGCCCATACAAAACACTGTGATGTATTGTAACACATAAGCAAAGAATGCTGCACAGTTTGTGTATGGATGGACTTATTTGTCATAGTGAGTCAACCCAGAACACATTTGACAGGCAGTGTTTGGACCAGTTTCACAACACAACTGTTAAACAAGCTTTTAAAACCAGTTTAAAACTGATAGGAAAGACATTTCTGTCTTGGTTTCACGATTGGTAAAAATCAGCTATGATAGCATCTAAAAACCTCCACTTACACATTGATGGTATATTTTGATGATGTATTTGCATGCCACTATCTATTTGATTCCAAAATATCTACAGGGATGTATTTTCAAATACTTTATGAAATTGCCTTTGCATGGTAACACAGGGCCGATTGTAACCCCTCCAATCTGTCTTGCCTGCCTGTTCTCTTACTGATCTACCATCATGTCTCTATCTGCATCTTGTGCCTGCACTCTCTGACCCTGCACTCTTCCCCATATGGCCTCTCTTGTGCTCGCCCCTTTCTCCTGCCCCAACTCAGCTGTCTCAGTTGGACCAGGAGAGCACTCCCCGGCGCAAACAGGAGGTACAGGTGTCCCTGTGTTCAGCTGCTTGTGCTTCTTTGTCTTGTTTGCCACTACTGTCCATCTGCAGTATTTGGGGGTATAGCTGCATCTGCCGCCCTGGATCAAAGGATATATTTTTATATTTAATTCTGAATATCATTGTGCCTTCAAAGTGTATGTGAATGTTCCTCGCTATTGTGCAGTAGAGGAAGATCCTTTGCTCAAAATAAAAAGTATCAGTACAATAATCTCCATTAATAGGCTGTCATTCAGAAGTAGAAGTACACAGTATTAAAAAACTGCATGTTTTCACTGAATTGTGTTAACTTCAGTGTACATATGTGAGCCTCTAGTTGGCTTTAGTAGCATGCACGGAGCTTCTTCAGTTAGTAGAAAATCAAGGTAATAAAGAGCATTTGGGCTCATATTACATCCAGCCTGTAAAACAAGATAATGCCAATAGTTTATAGAAGCTATTAAAAATCATGAATGCATACTTGAAGCCTAAAATAACTAGAAATACCGCCTGGTGGTTATATGCCTCCTTTAAATAAAGTCAAGTTAAGAAGCTACACTATGGTACAAGGTCAACTGTGACCTGACAATATCAAAGAGTCCACATTCGTGCAAAGTTTGAAGAAAATCCCTCAGAGCGTTCATGAGATATTGCATTTTAAAAGAATGGCCCGCACGTACGTACAGGACGGACACACCAAAAACATAATGCCCGGCTGGCGCTGGCACAGAGGCAATAAAACCCTAACAGTAAAGAAAGATTGTGAGTGCATTGAACTGAACCATCCATGCGCAACAGTACACAGTAATAAGGCACAATCATATATTCTCTAGTTAACATAAGTGTATGCAACTCACCTATTGTCCAGTAAATATGCAGTAATATGATTCAGTCATCAGATGTGCTTATGTGAATACTGCTGATTACATTTACTTCTGCTGTCCTGCTAATGAATGTCCTCGTGCTCTTTTCCCACTGGTTCTTCCTCTTTCTCCTGGTTCTCCTCCAGTTTCTGGACAAGTCTCAGGAGATGTTGTTGAAGCACCAGGCCAGCATCAACGAGCTGAAGAGAGCCCTGAAGGAGCCCAACAGCAAGCTGACCAACCGCGAGAAGCGCTCTTCACTCACCTCCCCGACTGGCACACCAGAGAAGAAGGCTGTGAGTATGGGCTTATAGTGTGTGTGTGTGTGTGTGTGTGTGTGTGTGGGGGGGGGGGGGGGGTCACTCTGGTCAATATCTCAAATGCATCCGCCTCTGATGCTTGACATTCCATTAAAGGATATTGGTATTCCAGTCCGTCTGCTGTCATCTCCAATTTTTTTCTCTTTTTGCTGCTTGCCTTGTGGCAATACAGACCATATTTCTCTGACACTTGTGCTGATTCTTTTCTCATTGTCTTTGAATATTTCAAGTCCGGAGGTTTAGTTTACAGTTACAACGTTTAGAACAAAGCCATGATCAAGATTAGTGAAGGTAGTTATGGTTATTTTATTTTATTTTATTTCATGCAGGCAGTTCCAATACGTCTCCTGTGCATATACACTTCTGCTCACAGAAACAAACCTACACATCTGCCCTTTATTTCAAGCCGTGTTTAATGAAGTGCATTCTGCCTGTCTCTGGTGTAGCAGAAGAATTCTGACAATATCTCAGAGGTACTTGACAATAAACCGACGAGTAGCACAGAAGGAAGCATCTGGAAGAGATTAGTTTCAGGATTTTCTTCTCTTCTAGATTTACTCAATGTGAGGCACTTGAGAAATAATTGTCAGCTAACAGTGCCACAGCTTTCTTTATGCCAGATCCTGAAAGCTCTCAGCCTTGAATCAGAATATGGGTAATTCCACTATTGAAGATAGAGCATTGAGATTGTCGTCTTCAGATAGGAGCGTTGGGTCTTTAGCTGGTGCCTAAATTGCCTTCAGACAATCTCTCTTCTGCTGTCTAGGCACCATCAGATTATACCAGTAGAATGTCAAACTCTCCCTGCGTTCCAAATCACATACTCTTTCTTTTTCCTACACTACATACTAAAGTACAGAAGAGTTTTAGGAGGCCACAGGAGAGAAAATAAATTAAATAAGGAAGATTTCTTTTTCATTATATCGAGAAACTCATATCTTTCCTTTAGTGACGCAACATTGTATTTGCATTGTGCATGTTTTGCTGATTTTAGAAACTGTAGATCTGGTGGCTGTCAGGTACAAAGGATTGCATGCTTTTAGTTTTTCAGGTTCATTAAAACATTTCTACCGGATAACTCAGCAAAATCCTGGTTACATTGATCCTTTCTGTCTTTCCAATTTTCTACCTTTTTGCACGACATGGTATACACTGTACTGTATAATGCATGTTACTAATTTGCTCGGTTTGGAATCAGAGCTCTAACCACTTTCTTCCTTGTCTTTGCTGCGTGTGGGCCAGTTGGTGGGCGAGGCCGTGGGGATGGACCCTGTTAACAGCCTGTCTGTTGAGGGCTTCATCCAGAAGACTCTGGTGACTTCACCTGAGGTTGCAAACCCCTCACTTTTTATCAGTCGTTATTCTGTAAACTTTCTGCATTTGTGGTTTGGTGAAATTAACTGCCGTGCTGTGTATTTTTATTTTTTATACTTCTATTCTTCTATAGTTTATCCTTAATGTGCCCTAGATTATTCTCATATTTACATATGTGACTGCTTCACATTTTACAGCTTATCATACAATTATTATCCATATTTTAAAATTGAACAAAGAAAAACAAATTACCTGACAAAGAAAAGAAAGGGGAAGCAAGTATGACAAGTTATTCACAATGATTAAAATGAACTGCACATTACCCAGACATGTATACATTCATATATATACCCATATGTACCCATATATACTGTATACCTACAGTATATGGGTACATATAGTCAGATATCTACTAACATAGTTGGAAAGAGGGAAGGGAAAGGCTTTTTCTTGCACCTTTGAATGTGTTCCTTGATCTATACATCTATATATATCTGCTCTAAACCTCTTCCATGTTTCTTATTTTAATACTTTTCTCTACAAGTTGTCCCTCTTGAATCATACATTTTCATTTCATAACATTTGGAGTTTATTTTTTGTTTCAGTGCTGTAATTCTCAGCATGTGTCTTTATGCCAATACTACCACATAGTGCACAAGGAATCCCTAAATGCTAATTCATATATTACACCATTTCACTATATACCAGTGTTACATTGTTTCTCTTTTCTGTGATTCAAATGATTAGATACAGTAGATTCCATGATGTGCAGTAGCTGTGCTTGGCATATCTAACTGTGTTTAATCTATACCAACATGTAGGGCTCAGAGGATTGGGTATTGATTGAAAAACAAGAAACTTATCAACAGGACCATGAGTGGAAGGCAGAAGAGCAGAGCGAGCCTCTCACATGTGACTCCTCGTGGGAGAAGAATAATCTGGAGAAAGAGATAGACATTACCAAGATGATACACAAAGAGGTAACAGGGTATGACAGGAAAGAAATGAAAAGCCATATCGATGATCATCCTTCAACACAATCGCCGAGAGAGGCAGACGTGTGCTCCGAGCCTCGGCTAACCAACACAAGTCGTTTTGTGGTTCAATCACCTGAGAACGCAGACTTTCTTCAAGACAAATCTCGAGGTAAACCATCTCAACCCTCCGACCCTGAAGCTAACTACGACGCGGCCCCGGGCTCGCGCCAGACGAAGGGACACTCGGCTTCTAAACCCCGGAAAAAGAAGAGACCTCAGAGCTTAAACCTGGGGATGCCTGCAGAGCTCATATATAAGAAAGGAGGCAGTGATACTAATGGAGAAGATAGCACAGGCTCAGACTCAGACAACAGTCCAGAGAAAGCCTGGAAAACAGGAAATCATTGCGATCCGTCGTCCCAAGTGGTGACCGTGAAAGACGAGAAGGGCTCAGCAAAGGATCAGTCGGTCAGGGCCTGTAAAGACAACATACAAGAGGATGAGTCTTTAGGCCAAAGCTCCATTGAAGATATAGAACAGGTAAAGAAAACAGTGAGTCAGACTGAAGCAGTGGATATTGATTTAGGCTCAGTGAACGGGCCGGGAAAGATAGAGCACGATAACTCATTAGTGGGTGTAAAAGGGGAGAGCTTGGTGAAGGTGCGAGGGAAGGGCCTTATCGACAACAAAGAGCTAGCCGAGGTGAAACTGCGTCAGGTCAGGACGCACGAGAGGAAGGTCAGTAGTTCCGGGGCTGAAGATATGGAGGTTTTCATGGGCGACAAAGGTCAGAGGTCCTCGCTGCGACTTTCGGGAAGCAGCTACCAGTCTGAGATCACTAGGATCGTTCCCCTGAAGCCGGAGCGGTCAAAGAGCGTAGCGTGTAGGGACGAAAGGGACAGGTCAGGACTGGACGAGCCCCCCGCGCGCGTTATGAGAAGGGAATACCGCTGGTCGGTGGGTTCTCCAGAGGGACCCCCGGACCTCAACTGGACTGACGGGTCCACTTTCCATCAGGCGTTTCCACTAGATCTGGAGGGTATGGCTAAATTGGACCACGCCGACGACAGCTGTCAGATGTTCGGATCGAAGATTTCGGCATTTCCCAAGATGGCTCCCCCGGCCCCGCCAGTGAAGACACAGAAGGCCAGGGAGTCTGGTCTGATACTGCGGAACAGCCGAAGCGTCGGCAGGGAGCCCGGCCTGGACGCAGCCAAGAAGAGACACTCGGTAAACTCTGCTTGGCATCCTGCTATTCAGTCATTGGATATAAAGCATCGCATGAGCTTCAAGCTTCAGACTCGCACGCCCATTTTTCTTTTTTTTTTCTACGTTTTCAGTGACTTGAACCACTCATCCATCTTTACCTGTCCATGCCTGTGTGAAGAGCAGGCGGAGTGGTACTTTGCTTTGTTTTGTGGCAAAAACCAATCAAACAGTTTGGACAGTTTCCCTTATGGCAACCAAATCTACCCCCTTCACATTGCACCACACCGCCTGGCAAATCTGTACAGCAACACAAATGGCTGTGAAAGTTTTATAATAGACTGTTTTTGGTTGTTGTTGGTGAGTCTTGGCCTTCTCTGTTTTGAGTGAGCAAGACATTTCTTTCCTGCTCACGTTGTTCTCTGTGGCAAGGAAAGAAAGGCTCACATATTATCATCGCTCTGATGATGTTTCCCCCGTCTCATATCTCATATCCAAAATGCAAATGCAAAAACAATCTATTTTGGATGCCAATGTTACAAATTATATCGCTCATATGAGGAAGAAAGGGTGAGAAATACCGCCATCCATTACTTTGTTACAGACAGCTAGTATCCCCCGTAATCAGAGGGCAATGGAGTATAGAATTGGTTTGAGCACAGATGATTGAGAAAATGCTGTAAGCTGATGAATTTATGTCAACAGTATAATGTAAAATGTGTCTCGAAACCTTCAGATGGCTGATATTAAATCATCATAAATCAGATGCATTATGCTCCTATGCCTCAAACTGTAAAAATGAAAAGTTAAGGAAACTAAAATTGTTAGGCAAATGTCATCTTTGAGTTTTTAGTTCAACTAAAACACTATTGGAACTATAGTAACTATTTATTGAGGTCATGTTGGCCATGGATCCTAATCTAAAGTCTCACGCACCATAATGGGTTTAGGGGAACTCTGTCAGTCATTCTAAAGGCGACAGACACAAATCAGCAGACAGTGCCATGTTTGCTCCTCCTGTCATATGACAGTATGAAATGAGCATAGCATGAAACACATGTTAACACCATTCACTTTACATTATGAACAAATTGGAAGTCTTTACTTGATTTAAATGTATTCAGTCTTTATATTGACAGGGACTCATACTGAGACTAGGGCCGCTCTCTACTTTTACATTGAACAAAAACATAATTTAGACATTTTGGAAGTAACGATGGAGGGTTAATTATTATTCTATATTGTCAAAATGACTCTGGATGATCTCAACATATGAATATGATACAAATAATGTTTACTTAATTAACTTAAAACTAAATGAAACCAGATTAAAACAAGGGTAAAACAGTTCTAATGTGGATTGCACTAGGGATACAAGCTGCAATCGGCATTGAAGTGTCTATCTATCAAATACAACATGCAACTTAAATGTTACCCAAAATAAAAATAAATCTATATTTTTTTCACTACTTTATTCTCAGCAGGGACCCCTTCGGTAGTCCATGTATGTAAAATAGGTTGGTAGGATGAGGGTTAATGATAAGTTATTGCCACAAAATATAATTCATTGCCTCAAATGTAGGCAGTTTTCCTTATCACTTGAGAGCTTTAAGGTTTCCCTAACTTTTTCATTTTTACAAGACACCATGATAGAAAGCTAAACGGTCTCATACAGCAAGCAGTGAGCAGCATGCAGACACCACTGCTCGGTGCCTCACACACAGTCAGATTTGCTGCTTTCATTTCACCGTCGGTATCATAAGAAGCTTGCATGTGTTTGGTCCCGGAATGAAAGGGGATTTGGAGGGACCAGCTTTCATCATTTGCCACCTTTTCATCTGAATCAAGCTCTTGCATTTATTGGATTAAATAGGCATGAGAAGAGGTGCTGTGAAGCTCTCCATGGCCAGTGACAATCATATCAAGATCGGATTGAACTCTTGAGAGTGTGGGAAAATATCCAAATCTCCTCCAAACGTGTGCACCTACTACTCATTATGACAGGCTTTGGAAAGCACCTTTTTATTGGACATTTAACAATATTTTTTAACATTTGAATACTCCCGTATTGAAATTCAAGGTGCATATAGTCTCGCAACGATTTTCTCAGTTTCTCAGGAAAATGCTATGCTGAAAAATGATTCTGGCATGATTCTGTTGTCCTGCCTCTTCTAACTCATACACCTGGCTGTAGATGTTGTTTTTTTGTTGCGGTAAAGCTCACCTCTTTTCTGTCCTCTAAACTGTATTCTTTTTAATTGGTCTGGCTGAATTTCTCACCTAAATGAGGTCATTTAAGTCATTTAAAAGACATTAGACACACTGCATATTCAGCTATGGAATGTGTGGCTATGTTTGAATTTGAAGCCTCACTGAGCAATAAACAAGGATCACAGTTTAGGTTCGGAGGGGAAATATTGTGTGCTGTCAAGAGTTTTATGTGGTGGCCTTTGGTTCCACTGGTTCACGTCAGCTTGTGCTAACCTTTGGATGCTCTCTCTCTCTCTCCCTCTCTCTCTCCCTCTCTCTCTCTCTCTCTCTCTCTCTCTCTCTCTCTCTCTCTCTCTCTGCTCTTTCCTCTGCCTCCCCCTGCAGGAGCCTGTCTCTACTCCTGCCATTTATGAAGAGCCGCTTGCTGATTTCAAGGTTAATGATTTCTATTTACTTTTTTTTTATGCTCAACTCATCATCTTTTTTCGCCTCTGCACTCCTCCCAGGCAGACTGCATGCCTCCTTACTGACCGCACCTGTTCCTCCTGATATATGTATAATAGCCTAGAGCTATAAAAGGCTGAAGTGTGTTACTTTACACTGGCTCTTCAGTTGCCCACATCATGATGTTTGAATGAAAATGTGTTGTAAACAGAATCCCTTGTGCTTGCCTTTTGATGACACAAGTCAGTTGTTTTGTGTGATCTACTTATGTAGTATACCTGTTAATACAAGTAGCATTACATTCAATTGACTGCCTCATGAGCTCCTCCATTGTTATTCAATAGTTGCAAAGCGTTTTGGCCCTTTTGAGGAGAGCTGTTTTATTTCTGACTCCCCTTGCATGTCACTTCAACCAAACAGTTTTTTCCTTGTCCAAACTTGTCACCTCCCAAGGCAGAGTTGAGTCGGCAGAAGCTATGAAGTTGAGAATAAAAGGTTTTTAAAAATTCACAAAATGACAAGTAACACCCTCCTGTCCGGTGCCGGGGATCCAACCAGAGACCTCAGGGTTACTAGTCGGACATTCTTCATCTAGGACATCCTACCACCCTCTAAAGGTGTATAGCTCAATAACACCACATCTTAGCACTAGTCAACCGCAGAGAAAGCAGCTATACTGAGATCTGCTAAGCCAGTTAGCATTACCACTGTGGGATTTAGCTCTTCCCATTTAGTTATGTGGATTAATGAACTAAACAATGAATATGGGGCGCTCGTGGTGTCGTGGTTAAAGCTTCCCCTCATGAGGCTCAGTCCTCGCAGCAGACCCGGTTCGAGTCAGATCCGTGGTCGGTTCTCTGCATGTCATTCCCATCTTTGCGCCATTTCATCTCTGTCTCTGCACTATAAAAAAACATTGAAAATGTCCCCAAAAAATGTAATGATGAATATATTGGCACGTTAAGAAAAATCTGTTGTAAAATCCAAAATGTCAACACCTGTTCTAATTTACAATGATGCCATATACTGTATATTATACAGTATATGGCATCATTTTTTCCCCCAATAGTAAAACACATCAAAAAGTCAGATTCAGGTCTTAACTTGGTTTTGACGACATTCACTCCCTGCATTTAAGCCTTTAAAACATATAATATTAATATCCATAATATTGTATTTATTTTAGGATTGCACCAACAACCTCATATTTATCATGCAAGCACTTGATATGTCCCAACCCTTAGTTTGACAGCCACTGTTCTAACCCCAATCAGTCCTACAGCTTTTCATCTGTGACATGAATCACCTGCCCTATGATTTTCTACCTTATACAGTCCGAACACACTGCATGTATAATTTGATTTCTTATCCTCCATGTATCTCTATCCTTTAAACATTTGGATGATATTTCCATCCAATTCCATATTGTCGCCGTCATCATCCATCTATCTCCAGAGTTGTGTAACCTTAGAGTGGTGCTGTGAATGCTATGTGTGTTAGAAGGATCTCGGGGACATGAGGCACCCACCGGCCCTGACCTCGGAGGATGAGGAGCAGGAGCGGGACACCCTGGCCTGCATGAGGGAGACCCCGCTGGGCATCGAGCGCAAGTGCTCCAGCATGACCGTGAGCTCCACGTCCAGCCTGGAGGCCGAGGTGGACTTCACTGTGCTCATGGACCTCCACTCGGGCGGGGAAGAGCTCTCCAGGGGGACCTCGGAGCTCGGAGGAGGAGAGAGGGAGCGCCAGCAGCCCGAGGTGGGCAGGCCAGACTTCGAGGAGACGTCCAGGTTCTACTCTGCCCGTCTGATGGGCTCCAGGGACAAGTCTCCCATAGAGGACAAGCTGCCTGAGATGGCAGCACATCATGAGGTAGACAAGATCCTTCATCATCCCCTCATCATCTTCACCCCACTGGATTTACCCTCCCTGCCTGGCTGGACCTGATGCCGTAATCACCCCACAGTGTTATTGTTTTATTGTTTGGACCATTGTTGGACCGTTTCCCATCGTTTGAATTGTGTTACTTTATGTTCATGTTTAAGGTGAGACACTGCAGGGAAAAACTGTGTTTACTCTGGGACTGGTACATTTTGAAATGTGTATGTCTATTTAGCTTCCATAACATGTCTTCTTTCATACTCTATCTCTCTCTCCCTCTCTCTTCCATAACATGTCTTCTTTCATACTCTATCTCTCTCTCCCTCTCTCTTCCATAACATGTCTTCTTTCATACTCTATCTCTCTCTCCCTCTCTCTTCCATAACATGTCTTCTTTCATACTCTATCTCTCTCTCTCTCTCTCTCTCTTCCATAACATGTCTTCTTTCATACTATATAAATAAGTTAAACATTGTACCTTACCCACCTGCAGTGTCTTGGCTTAATGTTGTTCCAAACGTGTAACATGTATTATTCTTTTTGTTGATGCATTAATGAATCTTTTTTCTTTTTTTTTACTCTGATGCATCGTTGTTTATGTTCCCCCTGCATTATCATTTGCATGTTGTCATCAGGCACAACACTCCAGAAACAAATTGTATTTCAGTGTTTGTTCTTTTTTCGGTTAACAATGTTCAAATGCTTGGAAGCAATGTGCCATATTTATTTTTCCACGGTCCCTTTAGAGGTCTTGCTGTGAAGGATCTGCTTGTCAATGTTTTCTGACTTTGATCTACCGTTTGTGATTTAAAACAGCCTCCTGTGGCAAAGAAAGACCCCAGTGCTGTTAATATGGCGCATATGCTAAAGAGGGCAGACTCCAAGTCTGAGACGCATACAAACGGCTCAGAGATCCACCACAACATCACAGATGTCTCACCACAGGTAAAAGCA
Source organism: Ammodytes marinus (assembly GCF_949987685.1). Taxonomy (NCBI): domain Eukaryota; kingdom Metazoa; phylum Chordata; class Actinopteri; order Uranoscopiformes; family Ammodytidae; genus Ammodytes; species Ammodytes marinus. The sequence continues at coordinate 33,350,303 of NC_137233.1, forward strand.
ACATTTCATACAGGAGTCATGTGAACCAAGCTAAACATAAAATATGTGGCTGTAAATTCTAACTGAGCTGAGTTTAGTTTTTCCCTTCAATGACTATATAGACATGCATTCTATCACAGGTCTCAACAGCTGCTAATCCACTGATTCAGATAACATTTAAAGGGATAGTTTGACTTTTTGCCAAACTGTATTAGCTTTCTTGCTGAGAATCAGAGGAGACCATTGATATCTCTCTCATATCTGACTGATCAATACAGTGCCAGTTTGGACTATACATGAGAGTAGCCTGTAGGGTGTAGGCTATGTCACTTCCTGGCCACGCCTCCTTCTGGGTGAAAACAAACTGTCTACAACAATGGAAAAAACATTGGTCCATCATACCTAAAAGCTGCTGTGTGCTTTACTGTACGTCAAACAACAACACATATTTCTAAAATAAGATTTGCTTTAAGTCCATCAAGAAGAGAGGACAGGAAGAGAAAAGATAGGCCTATAGTTACAGTTTTTTTGTAGAAAGGGGAAGTGAGGACAGTGATGGTCACAAGATCAATTTCATCAGTCACCAAATGAAAGCACTCTTCTAATGAAGAGTCGAATGCTTTTGCAGAGCTGTGGAGTTGTTCTTGATTAGAGAAGGAGGCACAGGGAAATACATAATAGCATCATTATAGAGTGATTAAAGCATTGAGAGTGTATTAATGGGGATGAAGAAAGCAGGTGCGGATTCTACTCATCTCCAGAGGCAAAGAGGTTGAATGCTGGCTGGCTGGCTCTCCCACAGGTGCCTTATTAAAATGTAATCTATGCCGTGCACCATTCAGGTAATGCTGTGGATGAACTCAGGCAATGGTAGAGAGGGTGTCTTTGAAGTGCCGGATCAGTGTTTAGTTGATTATTTTACCCTAAGATGTCAGATTAAGATGCAGTTGTGTGTGTGTGTGTGTGTGTGTGCGCGCGCGTGTGCATACATGTGTGTGTGTGTGTGTGTGCGTGTGCATACATGTGTGTGTACCTGCAGCACATGAGGATGATGTCATGGTACAAGGCAGACAAAGATCCTCAGCATTAACATTATTCAGCCAGCAGGGGGAGCCGTGTCACGTCTGTGGAGTTAGTAGACCACAGCACAAAGGCTTTGCTGCTGCCAGCTGTCTGCCTGTCAGTGGCAGACTGGCAGGCTTTTTTTGCTTTTGGGTAGCACTGCCACCAGACTGGAATAAAACGGAATTAGTTCAGCTTGAGGATAGCCTTTTATAAACAGCCCACCGAGTATACACACACTGTTGTGGGTTTGATTGTCAGTTTAATAGAATCCTTTTCCCATGTTACATTGCTCCATTTCGACATTGCTCAATTCAGCGTGGGTTTTAGTTGCTACAGCTAGTATGACTAGTAAGCAGCTCATGGATATGTTAGAATACTTTAACTGATCATTGCTGATTCAGATGCTCACGTTATTACATTTGGAAGTTGGAAAAGGAAGACGAAGTAGCCTACTATAACTAAATACATATAATAATTATTATTATTATAAAAATGCTTACAATAAATAAATGCCTTCATATCCTTTAACACATTTAGACATATTATCTTAAATCTGCCAAAATCTACCTGTAACTGTTTTAATTGGGTTATATTGTACTTTCACCCATTTCATTTTAATTGCTGCCACTCTAGATCGCTGTCTAAATGTTTTAGTGTATTTGATGTATTTACCATTGTATATTGTGTATGCATTGTTGTTTTTGACTCGACATCATTGGAAATGAGGGTCATCCCTCAATTGATCTCTCCAGTATAAATAAAAGAAGATAAAAAAGATATACAATTTCACCTCATCACTTGATATTGTAGAAAGACTTGAGGCAGTCCTGGATGATGCCATCTTTAGCTTATTGGTCCTTTAATGCCAACGTAGCTTTTGTAAATTCTCCAAACGGTGGGATAGAGACACCAGATGACACCACAACAATCCTAGAATACACACTGCAGCTTTAATAATAACATTATGACTGTAAGTTGGACGCTTTTTCTCCCTCCTTCAGAACTTTGGAGCCAAGAGCCCACGGGAGGCTCCTGCTGCCCTCAAAGAAAATGGCTCCCCTGTAAGTATATTTACCAAAGGAATGCATCAGTGTGAAAAAGCCACTGTGCTGTTGCTTGTTTCCTTGTGTAGCAGTGAATTTTGTTAGAAAAGAACATATCGTTAGCCTCATAGCATAATTGCCTAAATCATATTTACTCTACTCTACTTTTACTCTACATCTACTCTATTCTACATCTACTCTACATCTACTTTACCCTACTCTATAACCCTTAAAACATAACTTAGGCATTTATGCTATTAGGCTAACGAAAAGTAGATGTAGAGTAGAGTAGATATAGAATAGAGTAGATGTAGAGTAAAAGTAGAGTATGAGAAAATATGATTTAGGCAGTTGTGCTACGAGGCTAACGATATCTGTATTGTGATCCATGAGCTCTGATAATCTTCACTCATATTCAAGAGCCTACTATAATATCCTCCCCTCCCCATTGTATGTGCTGTAGATGAAAGCTGCCACCGTGGAGAGGGAGTCTGTTGTGTCCCCACTGACCATCACCGCTGAGGGCGTCACCTCAGCAACCACAACTCAAGTAACTAAGGTAATGCCACATCTGTTTCCCATGGTTACACTAGGCTATAATAACTGGAGCCTGGGGGGTATACTACGAGGCGAGATTAAGGGCTGAGCGAGGTCTGTTGAGTCTAAAGCCAGAGTTTTCAGTATCACGAAAGGTGGCTCTCTTTCTACCTGGCTAGATCACCGTGGTAACAGAGGCTGCACGGCTAACCTGCTCATACCAGTTTTTGTTCCAGAGTTTGAGCTTAAATTCGGCTCTTAGAGCGCTGCCCTTTGAGGAAACTACACATTTGGAAATCGTGACATAAGGCTTACATTAGAGTGAACTGTAACATCGCGCTGCGGATTTTTGCCACATGCATAGTTATTGATGCAGAAAATGTAAAATAGCCTAGACCTACTGTACGCAGCGCCACTCTATGCTCTCACCTCAAATGATTTTACCTGGCGATCTACACACACTGGCTCTTAATGAAGCGTTCTATAAAATCACAGGTTGCAACATTATTTCACTGTGGGCTTCTTTCTTTTCATCAGTAGCGATTACAGTTGGGACGTGACAGGTGACAGCTGTCACAGTTCGGACATCGTTGCAGACTCGCAGGTTAAGCTTCTCACAGTAGATTCATATTTGTCCGAAAAATACAGACTGCAGGTTTTGTATATAGGCTATTTATTTTAATGGTATTTATAAGATGCAAATAAAGGGCTATTAGCCTAAATCAAAATCAAAATGGTATTAATTTTAATGTAGACAGTGGCCCAAAACTAAAGTGATTTTCCACATAGGCTATGCTATGCTATTCATTAGGGGACAATGTCAGACTTAAATCAGATTCTTAAGTGTAGGATTATCAACTAGGCTAAATGGTGTACTGTTTAAATCCGAGTTCAACCTTTAATTGCTTTATAATGTCACGTTACGCACTGCGAGAACGATCTGTAAAATAAATTAATCCCAATTTTCTGACATTCCACTCTCTCCTTATTTGCAGTAAGAGTTTTTTTCGGCTCTCTGTTTTCTGCTGTTCTGTGATCATTCAGACTGACATACTCTTCCTCTTAACCCATTGATGACTATGGCAATCTAGGATGCATGTCCTTAATGCCTGAGGGTTTTCTGAAAAAATAGTATGAATTGTAAAGTGATGAAAAAACATGATTTTCTAGTTATCAGTTCAAAGACATCAAAGTAACGAGTTGTTTTGACTACTACGATACATTTGATTACCACATCTGTCGTCCATTAAGTGGAATGAGTAATTGTTATGAATGGACCTCTGATTGATTACATGTATTTCCGTCCGTATGCAGACTGTGAAAGGAGGCTTCTCAGAGACCAGAATAGAGAAGAGGATCATAATCACAGGAGACGATGATGTGGACCAGCATCAGGTGAGGAGAACAGTCCTACACAGTGGATGACCAATAAGACATAACTAGGGCTGTAACGATATGCGCATCGAAGACAAAATCGCCATACACAGAGCCACGATCCTGTATCGCGGTTGTGAGAAAGCAGAATCGCGTTTATTTTTGTATTCTTTCTTAACTCTCGTCTTCAATCAACCAATCAGGTGTGGTGAAGGATGCTGTTAAGTGTTTATTTGCTTTCTAACTTGATTCACAGCACAGTTAATTATTTTTTTTTTTTTTACAACTGGATTATTTTGTTACCGAGAAGAGAGAAATGGTCAAATGGTTGTTATTTATTTATTTATTTATTCACTTTGCTTATATTGTTCTTTGTGTTCAAATCTGTTCAGGTTACTTGTTATTAAATGTTACATTAAAGCCACTACGAGGAACATGGCACGTTGGCGTCCCCTTTGGACAAAAGCGGTAGTATTTTTACGACGCCCGCTGTCGCAAAGCTGTTTTCTAGCTCGTGCCAGGCTTGCGAGTGTGAACTGAGAAGGGCGCAATATAGTGCATGTCCGGGTGTTGAAAGTGTGAGGACTCTTTTCGGCTCTGTGAGAGTGGTTTTGACACTGCATCAACTAATGCCAGTCAGTGCTACAGACACCTGATTGCAATGAGTTGATGCAGCAGCGTCACCTAACTACTCTCTCTCACGGAGCTGAAAGATTACGTGTCCTCACAGAAAGCGAATGAACGAGAGACAGCAGTTAGTATGGATCACGATGAGGTAATGTGTTTATGTTGTTGTAAATAATGACTATTTCAGATAATGGTTATCTGATGATGGTGAAGCAAAGCAAACTTTGTGTTAGTACCAACCGCTCATTCATTTAGGAGTAAACACTGCAGTCTAGTTTTTTGTATACACGTTGCTTGGCAAACGCCCTCGTCCCGCCCGTAGCCTATATCACTCTCCCTTTTAGCTTTTCTTCATTACATTCTCTTTTTTTTCTTTGATGGTTCAGCCCCGTTATCAGTCATTATGACGACAAATAACTGTCTCAAACAAAGCTCCCGCTCCCCTTCCCTCACCTGGAGGGATAGGCTTCTCAAATCGCGTTGCAGCGCCACACTGAAATCTGCGACCAATAGGATATGTGACCATAGAGCCTGCACGCGTGAACCGAAAATCGGACTGGGTGTGCGACCAGACCAATAGCAGTAATAAAAACTATATAAAAACGTATTTTTTTGCACTGATGGTCTCGTTTGCTGTTAAAGGTAATTTATGATTATCAGAGGAAACATGAGGCTGTTTAAAAGATATTTAAATGTTACTCGGAGCTGCTTTAAGTTACATTTTATTATACATTTTATTTAATAAAAATGCTTTTAAAATTTAAAAAAGTTGTTCTATGTATCGAATCGTGGGTCAAAAATGGTGATACAAATCGAATGGTGAATTGGTGTATCGTTACAGCCCTAGTCATAACGTACCATCAGGCACAGGCAGCTGATATGTGCAGTGTTTGAGCCATGCTTTGACTCTTGGCGTCCCCAGGCTCTGGCCATGGCCATCCAGGAGGCCAAACAGCAGCACCCCGACATGCTGGTGACAAAAGCAGTGGTGATCAGGGAAACCGAGTCTCCCACTGAGGAGCAGCAGCAGAATGCACAGGTATGAAACCTTTTAATGTTGCAGTGCAGGTTACTAGGACATGGAACAACTACTGAGAGTGACTTTCAATCATTCTACTTAGAATGTCTGCCTGTTTTTTTTGTGGGACATTGACAACTAAGAGAGACGCCAACAACTGCAAAGAGATGCAAAATGACCATAAGAAAACACAAACGTAGCCTGTATGTGTCTACGTTCTTTCCTGACAACATATCTGTGTGTTGTTGTCTCTTTGCAGTCCTGATGGGTCACGGTGGCTCCTGAGACAGGGGGATGGGAGAAGGGAGAGGAGCTGTGTGTCTCTCCTGCCCCGCCCTGAAGTACACCACCAACCTGGATATGAGGCCTCTCCACCCCGCCTGTGTACACACACCCACACCACAACAAACTGCTGCTGCTGGCCCTTTAGACAAACCAACTGTGACTCGGCCTCCGCCCCAAACCGGTCCACCCTATCCTGTCCTGACCCCTCCCTCCACCCCCTTATGGAACAAGTAACGTCTTCTACTGGACACCACTTGCTTGAACCAAGCGGTGCGACGCAAGATTGAAAGTGGTTGCCGGTCACAACTGTTGCTATTTTGAATTTACTTCTGAACCTTTACTTGCAAGTTATTTAACCTCTACACTTTGACTCATTTGAATTTACTGAACGTCATGAGTGATTTCTCAAACCCCTTTCCCTTTGCAAATTCCTTCCTTCTATTTTAAGGTCCCAAACATCTTGCCCTGTGCTACTGTACATATAATATTATGAGACGGATAAGGGTTGAGTTAAGGATGTGGACTGTGCTGTTTGGGGGTTGGGGAGGTTGGTGCCAAGTGGGCTATTAGTGGTAGCCTTTTTATCCCCCTGTGGTTCCCACTCTTGGCTGTGACTACCTTCAGTATAATCAACAGCTGTCTTATTAGCTTTTTACATTTTTATCTATAGAGGATCTAATTTATGTCCAGTGTTCGCTTGTTGAAGAAAATAAAATAATATCAGATGATAATAATCTGCATGATTCAATTACAAAATAGCAGAGGGAATGAAAAAAAAAACGAAAAAAAAAAAAAAAAACAATACACCGATATGTCCACATTTGAAATCCATATTAAGCTCTGAAGATGACGGGACCGACCACCAATGGAGAAACTACAAAAAGACACTGGGCTAATGAGTTGTGGACACACGGTGGTCTTCATGGCTGAAGAGGGACATATCTCCAACATACACACAACACTTAGCCCCGCTCACTCTTACTTTCTATTTTGGAGTCACCTCGCCTCGTCTACGTACGAAAGGAAATGCTGGTCACACATTTTTGGGCAAAGTTATAAGGATTTTTATGGAAATTTTAATATAAATAATGTTTTATCTAATACTTTTCAGACATGTGATATGTTTAATATTTTTTCTCATACTTGATTTTATTGACAGCGATGTTGAAACAGAGTTTATATGTTTTTTTTGTGTTTGTGGATTTTTTTCACTTTGCTTGATGATTTGTTTACCTGGATATCTGACCATATCACACACAATAGGCACACTGAAGATTTGAAAGGTAGTTGTGTGTGGGCCAGCTGGTGACTGGAAGTCTTTGTTTGACTCTTAAGCTTCTAAATGATGATGATGAAGTGAGAGAACCAATGTGAAACAAAACCAAGAGGACAGGCTTAAAGTGGCTAATGTGATATGTAGCCCTGGGGGAAACTTAGACAATGTCTAATCTGTCAAATCTGTGGATTTGTTACTATGAGCAACACCTTTCACATGACAACAGTCATTTGGTTGAATTATAGTATAGAAGCTTCACACTGCAACTTAGAAAAGTGATTAAGAAGAACATTAGATTTTCCAGTTTTGAAACACTTGTACACACACACACACACACACACACACACACACACACACACACACACACACACACACACACACACACACACTCACACACTCACACACAGCCTGACACGTTCACAACCACAAGATTGACATGGGTACTTTTTTATTGTTTTTTTTCGGATCAACTCTGAAGTTATGGTGTATGAGTTTGTAATTGTATTTATAGGCGTGGTGAATGTGAGGCCTGTGCTCTTCCTCCCCCGTCCCCCTTCCAGACAAAGCCCTCAAAGAGACTCAAAAATGTGACGCAATGTGAAGCGTATATCTCTCCTGGATGACCTTTAATAATACTATACTATGCATCACATATCACACTCAAGAATCCCTTCTGACGGAGCCTGACCCATGTTTCACCATCATCATCGTTAACTCTGTGCTAGTGTTAACCTGAAGCGGTGGAGTGCACTGCTTGTTGAGATTTGCAATAATTTGCATTATCCTTATGTCCTGTCCTAAAGGGAGAAAACTGTGAACTCTCATGCGTTACCAAAACCTATAACACTGAGCTCAGCAAAGGAGCGTTTAAAACACTTGTGACCATGGCTTTTGTCTTGTCCTCCCGCCCCCTCCCCCCCCCCCCCCTGACTTGAAAACTGTTGAACTGCTGTTCATATGTCATAAGGACAATTGAGAGATTCCCAAACTGATCATTTGTATATTCTATTTTGCTCTTGTTATATTAATTTTTTATTTTCTGGTCATACGACACTGGACTGTTGTGAAGGCACTTGTTCGCAGTTTTTTTTAAGCAGCAAAGAAATACTGTAAACTGTTATGGGGAGACAAATGGCCTGTCTTTTCTGTGTTGGACACACTACTGATAGAAGACAAACGACCATAAGAAAACAGAGAATTGGGAACTGTGGGCGAGATGGTGAATATCCATCCACTTTGTATAATCCCGTACAACATACACATCTTTATGCCAGAGACAATAACAAAAACAATCAGTACATTGACTCACTGGCACTACACAGTTAAAATAATAAAAATAATATACCGTTTGTTTAGAAGATAAGCTGAGGCTTACCAAATTGCCATGCTAACTAATGTAGAAACGGACAGGAGCAGATATATGTCTTTATAGGTTCAAGGGATGAGGCAGTGAGTATAATCCAGGGGGGGGGGGGAAATGCCCCATGAACGGGGGGGGGGGGGGGTTGCCTTGTGTTTGGAGTGGTGTTATGGGAGCATGGAGCCAACGTTATCAGTGCTCAAACTGAAAGTGCCGTTAATCACTATAGGCATATTATGTCTCCTCTCAGTCCAAGGTTCAGAGGAGCTGTCATGAAAGTGAATGACTGTCTTTGTAAGGAATGTGATTTTGGATGTAGTGACAATTAAGACTCTCAGAATCTGGGACTGCTAGTCCTCCGTGAGCTGAAAAAGCATTTATTGGCCCCATTGACATAAAAAAACAGCATAGTACAGATTATGGATATCATATTTTTTATTTATACCCACCCATGAAGAGCATCCAACTGCTCCCGTTTAGCCTCCACCTTCAGTTCTCAAGGCAGTGACATGTTTTGCTTTACATTCCCCCCTAGTGCTTGGTGGTGTGTATTTGCTGTACTTGCATTCAGTCTAAATGGAAAAACATACATGCATAAATAAATGTCTCAGTATGATTCAAACACTGTGTCTGAGTGTGAAAGTAGGGTGGAGGGATTTTGGTCAACTATGATACATGTAATCTTAATTATACAGCTTTCCGTATATTCACAATGCATCAAATGAATGGTCGTCTTTGGTAACATTGACAGATGAATGGATGGTACTGTTACTGTAGTAGTGGATCAAAAATAATATTACATTGTTTTGCACTGCCATCTTGTGGCCACATACAGCACATACCAGGTGCAGACAGACTCAGGTTATCTGTGTGCTATTATGCCATCTAGTGTCATTTCTGAAAGCAACAACTACTTCACTCAACACATTAAAGGACTGTATACACATTTAAAGAAGGTAGGTACCATGGATATTTGAGCATTTATCTGATCAAATAAATGATCAAGAATACACATAAGATCTACAATGTTTACTAAATAATATAGTCATAACACGTATTACTTGAAACTACACATTTGGAACAGAAAGTGTGTTACGAATCTGGGATGTGCAGTCTGAAACATGTCACCGAAGGGATAGTATTGTGTTGCATTATGGGAAATGCAGGATCCAAAGTTTTTTTAATGTAACTTTTAGATGTCTAGGACTCAATGTTGACCTTTTACCAGACAATTCTAAATCACAGTACACCTTTAATAAATGGTAAACATATGTCCCCTTCAGTGTTCAATCCAGAAAGTCGTTCAATTGAATTGTTTTCTGAACAAATGCCAAGGCCAGAGGAAGAGTGCTCCCATATGCCACATATACTGTAGGTCACATGTATAGACGGATGGACAAAAAATAGCTTGACACTGTTCTATAAATCAATAATCTTTATTAACACAGTATAAACACAAACAGCAACAGAGGAAAAGCCTCGTCATGTGGAGCGCCTATTGGACAGTTCCACCCAGAGGGGCTGACTGAGACACAAGCATAGACATGGGGCCGCTCAGGGTTCAGGTACACACAACAGTATACACAGACCTATCCAAGATGCGTGGACCTTGCGTGTTCCCTAAAGCCATTCGGTCGCTTTGCAGATGGACAAGAGAGAGAGAGAGAGAGAGAGAGAGAGAGGACAAAGCACAGTCATGCTGAGCAACACGTTAGCTACAGTATGAAACAGAGTTGTTACATAAAAACCAAGTAAATCATCTCTTTAGAAAGGTTTTTTTATATAAATGATTTGAAGTGTACAAAACAGTATATTACAGATTTTTCTTGATGCATGATTTCGGCGTTAAGACCCAGTAGTAGTAGCCTACGGGCACACGTTGCCCTTTCAAAGTACAAACTACTCAAACTGGATTACATACAGCTACATACAGACTGCACTGTGCCCTTACAGCACACACAGCGCCCCCACATGGCATCAAGAGACTATGGGGGGAAAGCAAAAGATCAGCAGCAGCAGCATTATCTTTTATTAAGAACACAAACTTATAGAAATTGCGCCCAGGCCGCTCATATGTTGCCAGTATCCCATGCGAAACAGCAGAATGCCATTTAAACTAATCAAGTCACCTCAGCATTTGCACAAAGGAACCTGCCCCCAACCCCACCTTCCCGATCCCCACCACCACATACACTATCTATGGACACAGCAGCATGTTAGCATCACCACGGCCGCTTCATAGTTCTAGCTATCTAATGTTTTTTTTTGATACACACATGATAAGTTAAGGCTCTTTAAAGGACCTGAGGATTTTGAACATATGATGAGGCACACATAAGGCAAAGAATAGCTCTATAGACAAAGGGCCAAACTGAAAGAGTGAGGAGCATGAGACAGCCACCAGGGGCCCTGGGTATAAGAAACCCATTTGGGGGAGAGAACGCTGCCGTTTCCTGGTAACAAGCTCAGTGAAAGTCAAGACCTACGTGTGGATGGATGGATGGCTTAAAGGACTCCATCGACATTCTGGGAGCTCTCGGTCACCTCCACCCGAGAAGACTAGCATACCAAAAAGTGGCACCGTAATGCCTTTAGCGTCCATATTTTTAAAGCTATAGAGCGTAACTTCTGCTGACCCCCTATGAGTCACTTCTGCTGACCCCCTATGAGTCACTGACATTCATTGATATGAAAAAAAGTTACGCAATGTGGCTTTAAAGTGGTGTGGTGCCATATTTACGGTAAAAGAGTTATTGGACTCTTTTACCGTATGATTTATCATTCCGTCTCTCCGTGCTGAGTGGCAAAAGCTATCCCTTCAGAGTGCAATTAAAGTTTAATTTCTTCTTATGCGCAAATTCTAGCAGTCAGCAGAGGCTAATGTGAGGCTCCAGTTAGCAAAACTAAGTGGGTATGTCTGCAGTGGATTGTCAGTGTTTTACTTAGCAACAAGCCGACATTGGACTACCCAGGATGTAGGCCTGTCCCTCTGCTGTCTCAAACAATGGGATACTTTTGTATGATTGATGACAGGACTAAAGTATGTATTTCATCCTCCATTCTTTCACAGTGAAGTGATACTGTGAAGGTTCAGCATAGGCAGGAGGAGTTATTAGGACGACTCATAACTCTATGTACATATGGTATGTAAGTATAAAGTATTGCATGAGGAGAGACTTGATCTTACAACATCCTAAACTATATACAGTAGAGTCAGTGCCACTTAGTATTATCTGATGTAGGACGAAAGCAGGAAGGGGTTTTATTCTAATAGGGTTATTCTCAAATGCTAAGACTTTACCGGTATGGTCAAGTGACGTCACCAATAGAGGACAAACAGCCAACATGTCGATGCAGTCCTTTGAAGTGAAAGTAATTGTAAAATATTGCCAGGGACAGAAATGCAGAGATGTGACACATACCAGTTAATAGTTCATTCAAACCACACAGAGGAAACACACTACTCTGGTCTGTTTAGACCAAACACATATCTGATTTGAGAAGACAAAAAAAATGTGTGCTGTCAAATCACATTCTTAGCCTTCGGACTGGACATTTTGACAATTTTAGTTTTCCCGTGCACTACATTTGCCCCTCGCTCCCAGTAAGCCCACATGACCAACAACAAATTGATTGAGATAAAACAACAACAACCTATAAAAGCTCAACAGGTCATACCAAAAAGATGCATAATAAGACATTTTTTTCTCTTTATTTATAGATTTTTTTTTTTATGAAAGCTGCTTTGGTAACAACATAGTCACGACATCGGTCAATCTCCCTTTTTAACTGAGGCTGGCTGCTTGAACGGGACTCCTTCCAATCATCTTCAGTGACTTGTTTTTTCTTACTTCAACCATCTTAACCGTCACTGGCCTCTTAATTCTAAATGAATGGATGTAGTTTACACCAGAGTGGGCTGTGTGTTTGTGTTCCGTGCCGCCCGAGCTGTCTTGCACATCAGATCAGATGCAACGTGTGCCGGGAGCTGTTTGTCATAAAGATGTCCGTGCTGTGAAAGACAGTGCTATTGTACTGAGAGCTGATAGAGTGGAGACCTTGGATGCTGAGCCGACTGCATTGGGGCCTGGGAAAAGTCATCGGAGAAAAAAAACAATGAGGCTGTTAGTGTGTTTGCTTTTTTTTAAATGCAACAAGGCTGTATCCAAAATATGTTATTTAAAAACTTTAGAAAATAATATGTGGTTAAAATAAAATTGAGATTTTAACTCTGGCTCTATCCAACAACTAGATTTTTTTTTTTGGAAAATGACCCAAATGTAGGCTACGCATAACTGGTTAAATATTGCCATATTTCCATATCTAATACAAGATTTAAGACAAACATGTAATACAAAAAGTAATTGTGTTAATGACAGTAAGTAACTGGCAAAGTTTCAACTGCAAAGAGATGCAAGTAAAAAAAAAACTCCCTATTCACCAATTTCTTTTTGCATTTCTTATGCTTTACTCAAAAGTGTATAGCCTCAATGGGCCATCTCTCCAATCTGCTTTTTTCTAGCCATTACCAGCTAAAAATATATTTCCCAAACAATGCTTTAACAAACTTCAGCAGCGGAATTTGACGTTTCTAAACAAAGTATTCCGAAATATATCGCTCAACTGTATCACGTATAGTGCTTGCGTTATGGTGTCAGGTTATCACACAACGTCTCATGTAAGCACATTATTCCCCCCCCCCCAACCTCTCTGTCCCTTTGGAGATGCTGATAGCTAATCTGTAGTGGCAAAGGCATCAGCAGCAGCAGCAGCCTGAGTTACTCTGCTGAGCCCACAAGGGAGGGCACTCACTAACCAGCTCTGCACTGACCTGCTATCCTGGGGATGGTGATCTGCTTGCTACTGCTGCCTTCCCCTCCCTCCCCGAAAGGCTTGATCTGGATGATATAGTCCTGGTCTATGGGCAGGGCCAGCTCCACAGACGTGGTGTTAGTCTCCATCACGTCGGGGCGGCCGTGTCGACTCTTCTTGTACAGCACCTGAAGGACGAAGGGCGCATCCAAAGTCAGGGCAAGCGAAGCCATGGCAACAAGGACAGTATGTGTGTGTGTGTGTGTGTGTGTGTGTGTGTGTGTGTGTGTGTGTGTGTGTGTGTGTGTGTGTGTGTGTGTGTGGAGGGGGTGCTTACTTTGTAACCAGTGACCTCTGACTCATTCTCCAGTGCTTTGACCTGCTCCCAGTTCAATATAATCTTGGAGTTGGATGTGTTCCACATGACTTTACCCGGTGGCTGACTGGGTGCTGAGAACGGAGAAAAGAAAAAAGCACCTTAATCACCTCACACAAAAGCTGAGCAGATGGGAGAGATTGACTGGTGAACTCAGAGGTGTACAGAGTAACAGAGTAACCCTTCTTCAGTGAGACTAGAGGTACCTGAGTAGAACAATTACACCATTACAAGTTACCAGTTACCTATTAGATTGGCCAACAGTGTTGTGATTACTCAGAGTTCCTCATGGGGGCAACATAAGTTACGCACTTTAGCTTTAAGTATCAAGAGTATTTAGCTATTGGCCCAAAGGTGGAGTCAGCGACTTTGGAGAATGATGGTTTTTCTTTTTTGTCAAAGTCAGTGAATATCTCCTCGCAACGCTGTGTGTGTGGGCTAAACATAAACCCTGTGTTAATGCACAGCCTATGCTCTGTAAACAGACATTTTGTTAGCTACGTAGCCACGGTAGCTAGCAAGATGACAATTTTAAAAATACCAACTTAAAGTACAGTAATTGGGTAAGCCGGTCATTCTGATACGATCTGATACTTACGTGGCTTTTTGGTGGTAACGTTGACAGTGTTGCTGGCGGGCCCTGTTCCCGCCGTGTTATACGCCCTCACTGAGATGTAATACGTGGTGCTGCCGTTTAACCCCCGGATGATAGTAGACGTTTGATTTCCAACAGTCTTTTGCACGCTGGCTGTGTCTTCCTTTTCACTTCTACTCCAGTACCTCAACTTGAAAAGCAACAAGGCAGAACCACACACACACACACACACACACACACACACACACACACACGCACGCACGTATGCACGCACGCACACACAGACACACACACACACACACACACACACACACACACACACACACACACACACACACACACACACACACCGTGAACGAGACAGACACCTTAAAAGCTTTCTGTTACACCCTGTCAATGAAGTGCAAACTGGAAACGGAGAGATGTGAACTCAACTGGATGGAGGATGTGAACTGGTCTGAAAACAAGCTTTAGCCCTATGTCATCTTTTGCCCACCGTGGTGAGCTGCTATGTGCCTTGCTTGTGCTTATCTGACATGTGTCAGGGTGTAGTAATGTTGTGAAGATTGAGGTCAAATATGCAACAAAGACAGAGAAAAAAAAATAAAATCCTCCAAACTCCCTTGCCATCGACTTCCACTGATAACAGATTTCCTTTGTCACTTGGCGAGTCGGGGCCTGAAATAGCTGGCACACTCCACAGCACAAATATAATGTGTCTTTCCTCACAGGGACACTTTGTTCAGGCCCCTACTCCTCTGTTGACTTTGAGTGGTCAACAATGAATAATTCTGTCACTTTTTAATGCAATCCGCCTTTTGTTCCCATCCTAGAATTTTCAATAAAGAGCCAAATTAAAATGACAAGAACTTAGTGAGCGCAAAGCCACTGTCTCAAACACTGCTTTGTTGTGTGTGGATTAGGAGCTAAACGTTCTATCCCTTGGAGTATTGCATCAGTACGCTAATCAGGGCGGTTACAGTACTTAGGTAAACAACTAGAGAAACACAACTAAACCCACAGGCTGGACCATTATGTATGCAGCAAGCTATTATCTCCCATGCCCAAGGTGCAGGAGCCTGAAGCACTCATCAATATTAAAAGAGAACAAGATTCAACAGCATTAGTTGGCATGTGCTTTGTGCACACGCACACACACACACGCACACACACACACACACAGCACACACACACACGCACACGCACACGCACACACACACACACACACACAGCACACACAGCACACACACACACAGCACACACACACAGACACAGACAGGAGATGATGTGAGTATAGCTCACCTCGTAGCCTAGCACTCTTTTCTTGCTGGTGTTCCAGGGCAGAGCTTTCCACAAGACTTCAATCTGGGATGCAGAGAGGCTGTTGGCGCGGACCCTGGTGGGCGCCCGTCCAGGCTCTGGAGTTAATGCAGAAAGACTCTGAGTGACTTTAGAAGTAGCGCTGTAGCACTGAGCTTTGATGACCCCCTCAAAGTGGGCAACATCAAAACACTTTCAAAGCTATACGTCTTTCATCCCAACAACAGAGAGGGAGAGAGAAGTATGGGCAAGACGTCTGCAAGTGCTGATAGAGGAAAAACTGTCTGCGAGATCACTTGCTGCCACTGTTTAGAGGCGGAATGGATAGTGGTGTACTCGTGCATTAATGGTGGCTGAGCGGGTTAAGAGCTACCCCAAAACATACTGTGTGTGACAATTGATCAGACGCACCTTCCTCAGCAGAGTTGATTGTGGTGACGGGTCCAAACGGCCCTTCGCCCTCATTGTTGTAAACCCCAACCTTCACGTGGAAAGGGGAGAAGGGCTGGATGCTGTCGTTCTTAAAGACGTATCTGGAGGTCTCCGGGGAGGGGACGGCGGCCTGCATCCACCCTGTGGCACCGTGCGGGCGGAAGGCCACCACGTAGCCAAACCCCGCTCCATTCTGCAGCTCCTCTGGAACCGGCTGCAGGAACAAAAAAAGAACATTTGAGTTGCTTTTCATCAAGTCATAGTAATATTTTGATACATCATTGAGTTAATGGGTTCACTTTGTAATGCATTCCATTTCACACTACAGTGCACTAAACATGATGTGAAACCAGCAGCTGCTAAAGGCTCAGTCTGTGGTCTAGATATATCTCAATTCTGGACCAGAATGGATTACAATGAGAATCATAATGACTTTGGTGAGTCATAGTAAATACTTTTTATAGAGTATTCTTTTGGAAGGTTTTAATTTCTCAAATGATTTCAAGACAGTGGATCATGTTATATTGCTTATGAAGTAATTACGTTGTAGCTTTTTTATTTTTTTATTAATTGGTTTAGTTCAGGGACATTGCTCACTAATCAACATTCAAAATGTGAGTTAGCCAGAGTTAGCCTAAGTTAGCCTACTGTCCCCTGCCAGCTATTTAAAAGGCAACCTACAATGACATGTGGGTACTAGGGTTTGATTTAGGGACCCCTATATTTCTTTATGTATACTACTGATTTGATTCCATGTTAGCTAAGTTTTCTTTCACAAACATTTCCACCACTTATTTCTTAAACAAAATGTCAATCTTTGTATGTAAACAAGTCAATGTCAAGGCCCCTTCTCGCTGCCGCTTCCCTTTGAGACAACAATTACATATTCAGCCTCCACTTATGCACTTAACTTGTTCCCTCAAGTTAAAATTAAAAAATGGTTCACCACCTCCCCCGCTTTTATGTCAAAAGGGAAAATGCCTCGGGTAGTTTGAAAAGCTGAGGCAAAATAGCGGCTTTGTTAAGCACGAGTTAGGTTTGAACTCTTCCATATTGAAACATCAACACTGGTTCTGGTGAAACGTTCCGCGGCAGGGGGTGGATGATTTTGAGCAGCACTGAATGAATAAAAGCTTTTTTTGTTGCAGCTGGATAGATTATGCGGAGGGCTTTGTGTGAAAGCAAGGGAGAGAGAGAAAGGGAAAACAAACTTGGAAAGAATCATTCGGCTTAATTATCTTATTGAAACCTCAAAAGCATTTTTCCTCTCCCCCTTGGGTGACAGCAGCAGTTATTGCCTTTTGTGTTCTTAAAAAATGAAATGCCATACATTAAGTCGTTCAGCCGTTATTAATGGAACAAGAGGTGCAGGAAACAATGACTGTGGCTGCATTCCTCCATGGGTGAGGGGGTCCTGAGCGATGCTTGCTTACCTCCCATGTGATGACTAATTCAGAGCGACTGCCACCGCCCCCGCTCACATTAGCTGGTGTGACCTTCGGAGCTGGAAGGAAGAAGACAGATAGCTTAGCCCCCGTCAACTCCACACACAACGCTAAGAAAAAGCACATGTGTTCACGCTCCACGTTTTCTACTCCTGAATGGCAGAGAGAGGTATATAACCTTTTGACACATTTAATCGTCAACATCCAGAGATCCTGTAAAGACACCAGCAAAGCTCTCTGTGTGTCTGTGTCTGTGTTGTGTTTGTAGACATGACCAGCCTGTGATGTTGGTTATCTTAAACCAAAAGATACCTTAAAGGAATAAAACACACAAAGGATCTAACCTTGGTGGATCCAGCTCACTCTAGGTAGATTGTTGACTACTGCTTTTTAGCGACGGTGAATGTTATTTACGTAAGGTGTGATATTAAAGGTCACCTATTGTGCAAAAATGACCTTTTTCCTGGTTTTCAAACTTTAAAAATGGTTGTGGGTATGTCTGGAGACAAGTATGAGAAAGAACCCAATCTCTTTTTCTCTACCTCCACCTTTCTAAAAACCTGGGTTCAAAAAACCACAGTCAGAAGTGTCTCCCCTTATGATGTAATAAGGGGAGAAGCCACGCCTCCTCATTACCAAACTAACTTAGCACTACCTCCACCTGTGACAAGCACACCCCTAGATTTCCCTGGAAGTTAGATTCAGTGTCATCCATTCCCAGATACCCCTGGCTAAACTGGGAGTCCAGGAGCTGGATTCAGGGCCAATCAGAGCACACAGGGCTTTTTAGAAGGCGTGGCTTAAAAATTTAGCGCTTCAGGCATAGGCTGAAAAGAGGAGATTCAGCAATGGCAGCAGTACAACAGTATATAAAGGTTTATACAATACACCATGAACACACTTACTAGTAGAAACACAAATTACAAGTTTGAACCTAAAGATGAGTTGCTCAGAGTTAGATGAGATCCTGTTCTTATAAAGAAATGAACTCAATGGCATGTGTGCAGGAAGAAAAGAACAAACAGACATTTTCAAAGATGACATGAATATAGTGTTTGCTGCCCATGCGATACATACAGGTCCCCTTTGTCCTTGCTTGTTTGGATGGCTTGCTGGGCTCGCCGGTCCCAATGGTGTTGCCAGCCAGGACTCGAAACTCATACTCCACCCAAGGGCTCAGGTCTATTACTGTAGCTGTCAGCCGTTGGCCACCCACCACCTCAGGAACTGGCATAAAAACAAGCAATATATTAAAAAAAATTGTGTTTTCTACATGTGTGTGTGTGTGTGTGTGTGTGTGTGTGTGTGTGTGTGTGTGTGTGTGTGTGTGTGTGTGTGTGTGTGTGTGTGTGTGTGTGTACTGTATGTGTGTGTGTGTGCGTGTTTGTGTATT
The DNA here is from genome assembly GCF_949987685.1 of Ammodytes marinus. Lineage (NCBI taxonomy): Eukaryota > Metazoa > Chordata > Actinopteri > Uranoscopiformes > Ammodytidae > Ammodytes > Ammodytes marinus. Next base: position 33,369,240 of record NC_137233.1, read on the forward strand.
GTTTGGTTTATATAGCATCAAAATCCCCTGTGATGCACCAAAATAAAGAAAGGCTGTGATGATTCCACCAGAAATGATAAAAAGTCAATTCCCCTGTTGAAAGAGGAGCTGTGTCTTCCTTCAAGGTCATCATGTTGTTCTGTGTCAAATATATGGTCCTGGTGTGGTAAATCAATGGAGGGCCGGTAAAGCTATCCTGAATCAAAGTGTCCTTAATTCACGAAAATATCAATAGACCATGGTTTACAGTGGAGGATAAATGCACATCAGACCAGTTACGTGTGAATGCTACTGAATGCCCCACTTAGAGGATGTGGGGGAAAATAAAATACAGCGGTGCTATCATTTAACTACACTATCAAATTACAGCCTCCAGGCAAACAGTCTTCACCGTAAGGACGCGATCCATGTTCCCTTTTCTTAAGATTCCCAGGAGGCCGATATATTGTTGGTCAATTGCATGGCATTTTGGTGCCAGGGATAAAAAATACATCTCCTATCTTTACACACACGCGCACACACACACACACAAACACAGGCAAGGCTAGAATAAAGAGCGAGCGCCCCCCCTTCTCCATGTGATTTTGAGGAGGCTATATATACGGCTGGTTGGAGAGAGCTTACCTGTGGTGACAGCCTGCCACCCGAGGGAAAATGGTGTCCTGGCCTGGATGGCGTGTGCCGTAATTGGACTGTGATTATCAGGACCAGGCCTCCAGGACAGAGAAGCTGTGGTGTCGCTGATTTCTTCTACATTGATGCTGGTGGGGGGCCCCGGGGGACCTGATAGATGGCACATAGGAAGAGGAGAGAGAGAGAGAGAGAGAGATAGAGGGATAGACAGGGGGAAAGGGGGGAGAGGAGGAGGGCAGGGGAGGTAATGTAAATCAGGGAGAGATGGAAAGACGCTAGAGAGAGCGGTGGTGGTGGTTTCTTAGCACCTGCGGCTAGCGAAGTGCAGTCATTTCAGTGTGAAACCTGTGGGAGCTATTTGCTCTAATTAGACAATCATTTTCCTTTAAAACTTGAAGAGAGAAAACTTTTCTAAGTTGCCTCTCTTTTTTCATTCTCTCCGTTCATGTCTTCATCAGCGAAACAACCTGTCAGTCAACATTAATACGTCAACTCTTCCGTAGCAGATTCATGAGCCAATTTTTTTGTATGAACAATTTTTTTTCAGAAATTTTGGAACTGTATCAACAACTTAGTAATCAAAAATGTGTACAGGTGTTAAAAAAGTCATAAATCAGACAATTGACAACTAATGTACACATCCTACTGTAATTGCCTTGAGAATAGGGCTACACATGATTATGGAAAGTTCAAAATGATTTGAGTGTGTGTTTTAGAAGTTGAGATTTCTGGTTCAGAGTATTAAAAGACATGTTTAGAGAGTGAACGTTGGTTGGCATGTGTGTCTTACCTCGGACCACCAAGTCAATGGCAATGGAGATGCTGTCAACCTTGGTCTGCACGGCGCACGTGTACTTCCCCGCGTGCCTCAGCTGGATGTTACGAATCATAATGTCTCCTGCCGAATGCTGCTGTCAGTCACACACGCGCAGTCACATGCACACACACACACACAAACACAGAGTTCTATAAAGCAACATGGCGTGCCTCCAGCTATTGTAATTCAAGAACAATAGTGACTTTTCAAGCCACATGGGAACCAAACCAGCTTAAAAGAAAGCTCATTTCCATGTATGTAGATCTTGGAAAAAATAACTCTATAATTCCACATCCTTCCATTTATCTAAAAGGCAGGAGCACACGCAGGAGCACACTTTAAGCTTTTATTCTATTCCTTCTAATAACAGATATGCACTTTCTCAACTAGCCGGATTCTGAATGTGATCTAAAGCAGTTTGGGCTATATAAGGAGCAGCCTAATGGCTCGTCTAAAAAGTTCTTAAGGGGAGCCCTTTTATTCCAATCTCGAAGTGCAATTCCCACCCCTATATTATGACTTGGTCATAGTACAGCAGAGTAGGTTCTGTGATAAAATGGGTATGGCTAAAGCTGTGGGGGCATAATGGCATTAAGGATTCTATGGAGTGGCTGGTGGGTTTAATCAATGTAAGTGTAGATGTAAAGCAATTTATTAGGGGGAATGAATCAATGAAAACAAAATAGCAAATTCACCTCAGTGTGCAGTGATGTTATTTTTTTCCCTCTCGACGCCTACAGCTTTTGGAGAAGCCTTGAATTTTATTTTTTATTTTTTTTGGGGGGGTGAGGGGGACACGCCCGCGTATCACATACTGAGATGTAAGCAGCGGAACCCTTTAGAGTATAGCGGCGTATGGTTGCAAAGGGGTGTGTATGTAAATTTCCATTTTAAAATAAACCACAGGCAGCACATTTTCTGTCCATAAATAATACACTTGATACAAACATTCCCCACTGCACTGCGGCAGGAATTTATTATGACCCTGCTAAGAGAAAAAGAGAAGCACCGTGCAACATTGATGTACCAATGAATCTCGGGCTTCACCCCTTTGACCTTTATTCAATGAAATCTCTGAAGGGGGCTGCGTGGGGAAATAAATCAATGTCTTTTTTTGTGCGGCAAAAAGGGCACAGTCGCACAAATACAATGAGCATTTTTTCTTTAACACATCACACCGTGGTTTGTTTCTTAATTATTCAGTGTGTATTTCAGGTCATCTGAAGAATAGCAGAGTTTATTCTATATGTGGGGGGTTAAACAAAAGACATTCTAAAAGTTCATGAGGACACACAACATCACAAAAGTAATGGTATGAAAAAAGCGCACTTTGCCAAGTAGGATGCTGTTAGCTCAGAGTGCAGAAGTAGACCTGGATTGTAATTACTGTCTTGTATTTTGTTCTAAATTTATTTGATTGTTTTACATTGTTTGTTTTTTTGTCATTTGTACATATATTTTGTGTGTGTGTGTGTGTGTGTGTGTGTGTGTGTGTGTGTGTGTGTGCGCTTATGTGCTCATCTGCTCATATGCTAGTGCGTAAGCATATGAGCAACACTAATATGTAAATGTATTTTGGGTGTGGTTTCTACATAAGCCTGTACAGGTTTCTGCCACACACACACACACACACACACACACACACACACACACACACACACACACACACACACACACACACACACACACACACACACACACACACACACACACACACACACACACACACACACACACACATGTATTTTTTCTTTTTTTCTACTACATATTTTTTATAGCGATTGTATGTGAAATAAATAAACTAAACTAAACTAATAAGGTGGTAGATAGTTTTGGACTTAAACAGGTTAGCAGGACACCGTTGTTTTAAGAGCAGATCAGTTTAAAGTTGCATTTAGAGCTTCTGTGTGGCAGCTGATAAAACAAGACTAATGGCTTACGAAGGAACATGCAACCCAATTACACTTGTAACATTTCAGAGGGTGAAACTAATCACACACTGTTGTGCAGAGCATATTTGCCTTTTTAGCCAATGGGTCATTCTTTTTACCCATAACTGATCCTGTATTGACAAAATGCATGTATCTTTTAATTGGTTTTAATTTGCTCCATTTTCTAAATAGTGAAACTGTCCATTTTCTGCAAAAGATGACTCACTTTAGGGCAACTTGATTTCTTATCCCCTGCCACATGCTGCATAGTTTTGAAGTTGGAGTCAGTTATTCCAGAGAATGCTTTGTGCTGAAAACAGTGAACATTTCCTCACGATCTGCTACCTGTACGTACTGTGTGTGCGCTGAAAATCAAAATCCAGTGTTAATACACAACATAGGCTCTGTAAACCGGCATGTTACTAGCAACGGTGGGGCCCCTTTGTCTACACAGCATACCAGTATAGATCCTAGGTTGTGTCAACAGCAGATTTATTTCCAGCGCGCGCACACACACGCACACACACACACACACACACACAAACACAACGGACAGTCAACGTGATTTTGACAACAAGCGTTCTCTGGAATTGCTGACTACACCTTTTAATTGTTCATTTCTGTAAAAATGAAAAGGTTCTGAAAACAGATCATGTACTTACGCCTCCCACTTTCTCAAAGAACCCTCCGTGGCTCCCGAAGTGGATGACCTGCTCGTTGAAGAACCAGGTGAACTTGAGCTCCAGAGAGGGGTCGTGGCTGACCTGACAAGGCAGCACCACACTCTCCCCCACCGTCACGTCCAGCGTGGCCGGCTGAGTGCTGATCAGGGTGGGCTCTGGAAAACACACACACACACACACACACACACACACACACACACACACACACACACACACACACACACACACACACACACATTGGTTCACACCACGCATTCAAGTTTGACCACACACACGCTTGTTCGGCTCCCTTGCCTTTTTTCCCCCAGGCATTATAATTCAAGCACTGTAAAATGGCTCTGCTAAAAAAGCCGAGCCCTTCCATCATCCTTATGGAGATGTCAGACTCAGTTAATAGAAGGATTTGTGGGAGAGCGCACACGGCAAACTAGGGCGCATGGCTACACAAATTGGTATTAGTCTAGGCCTGAGCTCGTCCCTGCATTCTGAAAAGCCTCTATGGGTGCGTTCCAATCCCCATCCCTGCTATTTAGTATGGTAGAAAAAGATTTAAGATGCGGCAATTTAAAAAAATACCGTGATGTCCTACTACGTCTGGTCGTGATTTTTTTTTGTGTGGGAACCAGCATGCTTTTTTTGGGTGAATCTGACCCACAATCCGCAGCACACCATCGATGGAGCCTGCGAGTGAAAACAACCAGCAATGCGTCGGATATGTACGCAAAAATGCAAGTTCAAGGCGCAATGTTATGGTGAGATTAACAAGTAAAAGTATTGCATGCAGTGTATGTCTACTGCATGCTAACTACATACTTGTTTATCATTTTCATTATTTTTCCAAAAAGGGGTGACCCTCATTCCCAATGCATTGAGTCATCCGCCTTAGTATAAAGAATAGTGAAGAGAAAGAGGCAGCTCTGCTTTGCCCCTCGATTGGCTAGAAATTCCCAAAACACAGACACTATAGGAACACAGTCAACAGCAGTGTGTGCATTTCTTCTATCTAGTAGTCACTGCTCACTTTTCAAGCCTTGCCAGTGCATTACAATGGCCTCACAAGGGAACAGGGCAAGCTTTCCTTATCTGCACCTGTGTGTGAGAGCAGGGGCGGAAGGAGGAATCCAGAAGGGAGCGTGAGAGAGGTACTATGAGAATGGAGAGGGCCTTTTGTTCTCCGAGTGTACGACACCTGTCTCCCTCTTGGGGGTGCTGTGATTGCTTTGTTGAGATTGCCACTCTTGAGCACACCGACTAAATTAACCATGGCAAATGATCCCTGGACGGACAGATAGATTCATGTGGAAAGTGCCAGCAGTGCAAGTCTTCATCCAGAGAGAATTCGATACCTTTCGTCTTATTGCCCCCCCCCCTCTCTCTCTTTCTCTCTCTCTCTCTCTCTCCCTCCAACACACACAGACACACACACACTAAACACACACACACACACAGACACACACACACACACACACACACACACACACACACACACACACACACACACACACACACACACTAAACACACATACAAACACACACACACAAACACACCACCACCATGTGCTCCCAATGTGATTTATCTAGTCGTTTTTCTGATATCCGGCCAGAATGCTATCAGCTGCTATTTTTTTATTTGTCACATACACACAACAGAAAGAGTGTCTGAGCGCCAGTCTTCTATTTGCTGGGGCTGAATAATGAGCGATGGCGGTTCACTAACAACGTTGTAGTAACACGCAGGGGGGTCCGTGTCTACTCTGTCTGCTCTCTTGCTAAAAGGCCTGTCAAAGCTCGTATAAGGGCAGGAAGGGACAAACATACTATAAACCTATCAAATAAATTGCCTCCCTTACATGAAGACTACTATATGGTGTGTACTGGTCGGGTAAAACTTACTGTATGTTGTATTTTATTTATTTTTGTATTATTCTTTTGTATTTTGAGGACAGTCATGCGCAGTATGTCACACCAACATGTCACTGCATGTTCTGTATGAGCCAGGGACAAATAAAGCCTTTGAATCTTGAATCTACTTCCCCCTAGGGATGTTACTGGGACAATGATGGAAGGAATACGTTTTCTTATTACCCTCCTCTGTCATCATTTGTGATAGATTATGGACGAGGCAAGGTTGGTTACACAGCCACACTCTGGGGCTCCTGGAGTATAATTTGATTGATTCCATATCTCGTATAATGCCTTGTTACCTACTGTCACTGTAAGCGAGGGGACGGTAACCCGCTCACTTAGAGGGGTCAATCGTATACAAGACAAGAGAGCGTGTTAGTGTGGTGAGACAGACTATAGGTGGCACCTTCAGGACGTGCTGCTCAGGTGGGTTAAAGCACTGAGTTGTTTAAGAGAGAAATAGATTGGTTTTAGGCTCTGTTCTTAAAGGTCCAGTAAGCGGAATGGTCAGTTTAGCTAACTTCCTGTCAGTTACTGCAGTTAGCAGTCCCCTCCCTCGTCCCCACGTCACCACATTAATGCACTGCGGTCTTCAAGCAGCAAGTTATCTAGCATCATCTCAGATCCATAAGTGTGATACAACTTGATTAAAACCATCAAAACAGACATTGGGAAGGATTTTTACCTGCTCCACCATTGTAGGCGCATACACATTAACCCATCTGTCGCTCTGCACCGGCAGTGAGACAGGTGCCTGTTTGTAGCGTTCTCTCTTCTGATTGGTTATCAGTAGAGGGATCCCCAAAAAGTTTATTTGCCGATTACATGTATGCAGAGTGAGTGACAGAGAGATCGGCTTTATGAAACGCGCACACTATACAGTATAAGTGATCACTGTATGAATAAAGAGTGATTTAACACTTATGTTAACATAAATTAATCGCTTACTTCACCTTTAAGATAGAGATAGATAGGTTTTGGCTTTGTTCTTAAATGTGGAAAAACAAAGTCAAAGGTATTCGCTCCACCGACACCAAGTGTGACCAGTGATTAACATGAATACTAAATGTCAAGAGAACCAAATAAGGAAGTATTTTCATGTCATTATTATTTGCATAAGGGTAAAGTGTTCAAAGTGGGGATTTCGCCAACAAGGAATCATCACTGGCGGACATTACATTCCCTCTGCTGTATGTCCAGGTTCTTAGCAGGTACAGGGGGGGGGGGGGGGGGGGGCGACACCAGTTTGTAAACGCTGCCATACTTAGAAATACAGAGAGTTTTGTGGAGCTTTATCAACGTTGTGTCAACTCATTTGGAGATGGCTTGAATGTAACACACATTCATTAATATGAAAAAGTTACGCACTATAGCTATAAAGTGATAGTTCAGTGTTTTTTGAAGAGTTGTTGTACAGGGTACATAGGCATAATTGGTGTGTTACCTTATGGAGATGGCTGTCAGCTCAGTCACTATAAGGAGTTTGGGGGATACTTAGCTGTAGCAGAAGTCAGCCTTGTACTGTCGCAGAGGGTGGCCAGAAGATTTTTTTTTCTCTGCATATAAATTGAATTGAATTGAATTGAAAATGTTTTTATTTCGAACAAGTAAATAATAAAAAATAAAAAAGCAATAATAAACAATAAAATAAGTGAAACAAGTGGACAGTTACAATAAAGTAATATTTACACACCATGAAAACCACAAATGAAAATAAACTGTTTTACACTTGCTTTACCTGTTCGAAAAGGGGTGAGAAGAAGAAAACTTATTTAATCTCACCCCTTATCCCTGATTTATATATCTATAATGACTATTGGCTTCCTTATTAGTGATATAATAATAATTGAAAAATAATAATACATATTAATATATATTAGTTTTCAATATGATACAATTTGTTACCAATTGCATATTTATCTAGCTAACGCTAAAGTGAGATTTTTTTTTATAGCATTTGGTTGCGGCCAGACAGCCCTTTATTTTTGTATCACTCGGCCTATCAACTCCTCGACTCTGAGCTACTGCAGATTATTCATTAAACACAAGCAAAAAAAAAATTAAGGGCTGTCTAGTGGCAAACTAAAGCTGTGGAAAAAAATCTCAGTTTGGCGTACAATTGACTGGATATTTAGGTTTTAGGATGGCATTTATACTATATATGTGGAGGAACAACCTTTTCTTCTGGACCTTAAAATGACTGTGCTGACCCCCATCTCCATAAGGCAACAGACTAACTACGCATACATACCCTATACATACCCACTTCAAAAATACTGAACTACCCTTTAATTAAGGTCAATAAAACATGATACCATTATTTTTTTCAACAGCTCTAGAATTTCTGAACTATGTCAGAATGATATACATCAGAGTGTCATGATTGTTAGGAAACACAGCCATTTATGTTGAGCAGGTAAAACAAAGCCACCTTGCAGCTAAGAAAAAGGTAGAGACTACCCCTACACTGTAACTGCAGGCGCTCATTTGCCCAGGAACACATAAACATAGTGCTACATTGCATGACATTTTTTAGATAAGAAAGGAGGTGTGGGAGACAAACCGATGACTTACTGACACTGGGACACAGTGGGAACACTCAGAGAAGCTGTATGTTGTAACATATGTTTGAGCAGAAAGAAAGAGAGGAAGAGAAAGAGAGCGAGAGAGCTTATGGTTATGGGAGGAATCCCCCCCCCCCTCCCACAGCTTTGAAAGCTGTAATGTATTCTAGTTGAGTGCATAGATATACATTATGGCTTTTCCAAACAAGGTGAGTGATGTGAGCTTGAATTATTCATAGCAGGAGGGCACCGAAGAGCCACGTGCCATGTGATCCGCGGGATTTCAGAAAGACACATTTACCGGTGCGAAGCCTCAACCTTCAACCCTCTAAGTTCTACAAACTGAGAATCCACACATGATCCGTATGGCATGAGGGTTTCAGGGAAAAATCCAAACAAATAGTTTAAGGTCAGAAGTCTTGTTTACTGAACAGGCTGTAGCTACAACATCTGATCAGGGAAACACTTTATTCACTGCCTTATATGTTGCTGAAAAAATCGTACAATCTCAGGTCATTTTTGAACAAAAGTGGTAACCGTGGTGGGGCCAAGAAAATCCTTCCAACCTCAATTTTCTCTCCCCCTCCCCTTTCTTTTTCAAATTGACAAGCCAAGAGAAGATCGCTTTCATCAGCACGGCGCACACTCCTCCCACACTGTTTTTTTTAATGCCTCGTATTTTTACCAAAGGACAAATCCAAGATCTCTCACAGGACACACTTTGACTACGGCAGCGTTACTCATAGCGGGGCAGGGTTCCCAATGTCTCTGAATTATTCCAGAAAAATAATAGGCTGCTAAACAGCTCACATAGGACACAGTTGAATTATCCTCTTAATTTTCCTCTCATAGTGCACCAGATTGATGAATTTACCTTTTGAAAGGTAAAAAAAAAATATTCCAGGGGGGTATTATATGAACACACCCATTTTGATTGATAATATGTCATTCATAAAAAAAAATTAACAAATATTTGAATAAAAAGTAGGATAATAATTTATTATTCAATAGCTTTGATGTTATGTGACCCAGTGTCTCCAAATTATTCCAGATAATAGTACACAGTCACACAACTCTTAATTTTCCTCCAAAAGTGCACCAGATTGATGCATTCTGGGTTAAAAGGTACCACATTTTCTTCCGGGGGAGCATGCCCCCGGACCCCCCTAAGGACTGGGTTCCCTCAGTTTCACAACATACTGTGGGAAACACTGGTTCAAGAATTACATATTAATAAGCAGGCGTGCTTATGTATGACTGGATTTATAGCTTTTGATACTTTGCGGCAAAAATGGCTCTCCTGCTGACTTTGTCCTGTCAGTGCGGCTCTCCTGAAAAAAATAGTGAATACCACTGGACTACGGTAAAACCCTGTGTACATCTCTCCAAAGATACATGCACAAATCGATATATACCTGAATACTGTACATTGGTATAGGCTGTGCATTGGCACATCTGTAGCAGCCTGCTGTTGATGGCTGACAGATGGCTGCTCATAATTTTTTTCTATATAGCTGTCAGGAGTTACACATCACATTTATATCACATAATTCCTGAAAGTCAACATGTGGCATAAGGAAAAGGCTACACTCAACACGTAAGTGGAACTTTATGTTTTGACCTACTACACAACAAGCCACGTTTGTGTCGCGTCAAGTGTTGTTGGATTTTTCACTCCACCTTTTAAAACAGTAGACACTTTTGCCAAACGACATGGCCAGACAAAAAGTCGTACAAACTACTTTTTTTTTTTTTTTTGATGGCCATAAGCGTCAATAGCTATGCTACTGGCTGTATGAGGCTAGCTAAATGCAATGGTAAAGCTAAAGATGACAAGATTTTCATATGCCATGGTTAAGCAGTTGTGGTGTTGAGACATTTCAATAAAAAAAAGATAGGTGAACCTCATGGTGGCGCTATAGGGGAAAAGTCAGGTGATCACCAAAGTCTTTAGAATCCATCCTCTGGGGGCAATATGTCTGTCTTATTTCTTATTATCTTTTTTTTTATTTAACAAGTGCAATGCAATGCTGTATCACGGTGTTAGAAAAGACTAATCGCCTTTAGGCTTAGCAGAAGCCCCCAGAGGGAACATAGTATGCACAAGTCTGCCCTTCACTCATCTGTACTGATTGGAGGCAACCATACTTGCAACATCTCATCTCCAGTGTTATCAAAATTCAGCTAGCACGTCTATAATCAAGTGCAATTAATCTGTTGCTATCCCCCCCAGTGTTGGAATAATGGGGACATTAACAGGGCTCATCTGTTGTGACTGCACCTTCGCTGTTTCCCTGGGTGGTTTATTCACATCGGGGAGATGCCAAATGCTTTTTGACAGGTATTTCTCAGAATTCATATCGCCAAAGTCAATTTGAATAAACTTACTGTCATCTCCCATAAGGGCTGCTCCCCTTGGCAACACAAATGTCTCCCCTACGCTAAACAGCTTTCCAATCCTCAATGAAATAGTGCATGTAAATTAGCCCCGTCCCATTTTCTAAACAATATCAATTGTGACAGAAAAGGCACAAGATCATATATATACAGGAACATTTCTACATCAGCAACTGAAAACGGCTTTTAAGTATGATGATGGAAAAGGAGACGAAGAGGCGAGAGAGAGGGTGTCAAATGAAACCCATAATTTCTTTTTCCAGGAGAATAATAAGTGGATGCCGTCTAGCTATGCTGCATAAGACATCAACACAGCTGTGCTTCCTCGCAGCTTGATTGGAAAATCATATATAGGCTGTCAACCCGCACCTACAGTGGGAGAGGCAGGTTAAGACCCCTCCCCCCCCCCCCCCCCCCCGCGCTACACATTGATTGGCTAGCGTGTTCGGTTTCATTTGTGTGTGATGATTGGGTAAAAGGGGAGAGCAGGGTGAAGTGAGGCAGTGTTGTGCCTTTTCATTATTCAAGCTGTGTGCTCAAAACTCCAGAGCAATTAACGTGCCCATGTGCAAAAATACAAAACAGACTGACATTTCACCACCGATGATTTCTTCATTCTAATTGCATATAGAGGTTACTAATTATTTGTGTAGAGAGGCAGACAGAGTCATAGATGGGACACATAGTGAGGCATCAGCATAAATCAGGAGGATGTAAGGTGCACTCTAGAGCTCTCCCCCGCATCTTTCACTGCTGCTTTGCTGACTTTCAGGCATTCATAATATGGATCTGCCTTTCATAATTCAACAGGATAGAGAAAGCATGACTTGATAGTGATTTACAGAAGACAGTAACTGGTGTAGAGTTTTTTTTTTTATTCCATTATGGGCAATGTGTTTTTCTCTTAAAAAGGGAATTCCTGTCCAGATTAGAGTAGAGGACATTCCTCTTACTGTTATTCACATTGACACTAATACTTTTTTATTTCTTCAAAGTATCAATCAAACGGTTAGCCGTAGGGCGATACAATTAATTCACAATTCTACAGTAACTGATTTTAAAATACGAGGGGGTAGAAAATACAAAAATATGTTTTAGCAGACTGTTGCTCTGTGGACCCTGCATTTCAAAATACTTTGCAGATAAAATACAATAAAATGTGTAACACTTTACAATAAGGGTACATTAAATAACTGTTAGTTAATGCTAGGTTAATGCTATTAATGGTTAGTTTATGCGTAGTTAATACCTATCAAGCATTAAGTAAGTGCTAATGCTTAGTTGTTAGTTAATGCTTCGTTAACTAATGCTTCATTAAGCATACACTAAACATAACAGGTACTTAATGCTTAGTTTATGCTTATAAAGCATTTACCAAGCATTTACTAACAGTAAGGTAATGCTTAGTTAAGGCTTATTCAGCCTTAATTAAGCATTATCTAACAGTTAATTAATGTACCCTTATTATAAAGTCTTACCATAAAATGTATTGAACCTATGAACAAATATCAAAAGCTACAACACAGAGAAGATCTGTGTTTGAGACTTCATGAACAAATCATTGAGCTTTAGAGAATGGTAAAGAGTCAATTAACCAGATGGATTTTGTCTCAGCTTTCTTTTATTTTCTTCCCTTTTTTGACCTGTGTAATATACACAACACAGGTGCAAGTTTTCCTCGACACCGAAACAGGCAAAGACATGTGGCTATACTTATTCTCTCTGTGGTGAAACTGATCAAATGCAATGGCAAGCATTCCGATTAGTCTAAACATTTGAAGATTCCAATAATATACATAATAGAAGATATGAAATATGAGGCATGAACTTTTCTCCCTAAGGCCAAAATATGGAAGATCAATAATTCAAGTAAGCCAACAGGGAACGCCAACAAATACAATAACACAGATTAACTGTGCAACCTCTGTGAAAAGGGTTGTGCAGTATAGGGGTATAGTTGACTGAGTATGTCAACACATCCCTGGGGAAGTCGAGGAGGTGAGAGCATTACTCCCCGTGGAAATGGGACAGAAAACAGCTGTGTGCAGTGTGCACAAGAATGAAGCCAGATGCACAGCAATTCATACCCAGGCCAGCTCACATTCTTTTTCAATGAACACCATGCAAGGCAAGGTGTTGTTCACATTGCTTTACATAATGCATTAACAATATAGAACACTTTATAAAAAAAAGGGTTAACAAACTCTGAGTTCAACCCTGCACTCTGAGTTGACCAACTCTGAGATGAGAAACTCTGGGTTATCGGTTTCTCCATCCCTCCTATTCCCGGGACAACTGTACAGGTGTTTCCCACTTGACAGCGGGTCTGGCCCACTCACTCACTTAAACACTAAACGAGGGCAAACTGCACCCAGCTGACAAACTGTGTGGTGTGTTAGTGCGGGTATATACTTTGTGAATATTCCTTTGTGGATAATGTGCTAAAACAGAGCAGATTGCGGACACTATTCGGCAGCAATTCTATTAGCACGCGCAATCCATTCTTAGTACATGTGGCCCTTAGTGTTCATTGTTCAAGGAGCAAAAATGAAATATCAAGCAACACTGTGTGCTTGCAGAGTGAAAAACATGAATGTGCAATAGTGTCCACTCCAGTCCTTTATTGGCCATGGTCCCTGCTGACTGAACCATGGTCCCTGCTGACTGAACCATGGTCCCTGCTGACTGAACCATGGTCCCTGCTGACTTCACTGCAGAAGAGAGACAGTGATGAAATGTAAAGAAGGAATAGGAAATACCTTTAACGGTGACGCTGCCTGTGCTGCTGGCCACGCCAAACTGGTTTCTGGCCACGCAGGTGTAGAGGCCCGCATCGGCTTTGGATGCATTCCATATCCGAAGGTTACCATTGGCCAGAATGGAGACCCTGTAGTGAAGAGAAAAAAAATCATTTATGCAATTGAATCAGCTTGGTGGTGTGCTCCCTAACCCTCTATGGAACCATGTTGCCATTAGGTAACATACCCATTTTGGACTTTTACACCCACACAATACATCCTCACTTATGATGTAATATATTTTCAAAAAGAGGAAAGGCAGTGTAATATTTTCCATCAGTATTTGTATCAAATGTATTCAGATGTTTGACAATAAGTCTATGTTTGATTTCCTTAACATAATGATAAAGTGTTGCTTTAACCCTCATCCTACCTACTGCGCTCATGTTGACCCCAGAGGTAAACTTTTTGTCATATCTAAAAGGGTCTTTACTCCATCTTTCCAATTTTCCTTGACATACAATTCTGATTCCCTTTTAATTTGTGCTTTCTAAAAATACAAACATACCCCAGTCAAAATTGCCCACTTCCTCCTATGCAGTTTTAATAGATGGAACTATTTATTGGGTTATGTTGGCCATGGATCCTAATGTAAAGTCTCACCATCAGGGGGGTTAGGGGAACTCTGTCAGTCATTTTAAAGGAGACAGACACACATCAGCAGACAGTGCCATGTTTGCTCCTCCTGTCACATGACCACATCTAAACACCATTCACTTTACATTATGAACAAATTGGAAGTCTTTACTTGATTTAAATGTATTCAGTCTTTATACTGACAGGGACTCATACTGAGACTAGGGCCGCTCTCTACTTTTACATTGAACAAAAACATAATTTAGACATTTTGGAAGTAACGATGGAGGGTTAATTATTATTCTATATTGTCAAAATGACTCTGGATGATCTCAACATATGAATATGATACAAATAATGTTTACTTAAATAACTTAAAACTAAATGAAACCAGATTAAAACAAGGGTAAAACAGTTCTAATGTGGATTGCACTAGGGATAAAAGCTGCAAAGTCAATATGACCCAGGTCATTAGTCCGTGTATGTAAAATAGGTTAGTAGAATGAGGGTTATGAAGTTGGTTCCTCAAGACATGTTTGCGAAGGTCCTGGCCAAAACTTGATGGGAGCTCGCATTTATGTCTCACGAACGTCTGGCGAGCATAGCACGAATGGAATGTCAGTCTCATATCAGTAGAAATTTAGTTTCATATGTCGCCAAACCCTCGCAAAGTTGTCTCACACTTTTCGCACTTTCTGACTCGCGGAGACTAAATTGAGAAGGGTGTGCGACGCGTTCGAGACACCTACGACGACTCTGAGACTTTTTTGAGAGTAGATTTGTCACAAAAATGTTTTGAACAAGTTCAAAATTCAAGCGGCAGGACTGGGTGGCTCTGCGACTCAAACAAGGAAATTGAGAACCCCGCAAACGTCAACTGGCATCATACAGTGAACCGGGTGACAACGCAGAGTGTCTAAACACGCAGCAGAGTACATTTATCAGGGTATCTAATTAACGTCTTCTTTGCAGACAAACAACGAGGAATAGAATTTAATTTTACAGGGTGGTGATTCATTCAGCACAAGACTTTAAATATATCTAGGACAAGAGTGGCTTCATGCCCTTTATACACTGACCACAAGCACTTCAATGAAAGGTCAAAAGGCCTCAACCAAACGTGACATTTTATAAATAACAAGCAAAATTGTAAATTAGGTCCTTGAAAGCAAGGTACTGTGGGAAATCAAGGGTGGACCAACTCATCAAAGCACACTGCATTTTTTAATTATCTCAAATGCTCTGCTGAATCTGCACACTGTAAATATAATGAAACTGCGTCTGCCTTGATTGTGAGGGGGAAAGAAATGATGTGTGCTTGGTAAAATTGTAGTCAGGGAGAACAGATTCATGCTGGCAGATGGCGGTGAGAGATTGAAGACAACTAAGGATTGAACTACTGTACCCCATGTATTCACTGTGCCAACTGTAAAGCACTAACTCCCTTACACTGTTGAAGGTTCAGTAAGCGGGATGGTCAGTTTAGCTAGGTTTGTAGCGTTCTCTCTTCTGATTGGTTATCAGTAGTGGGATCCCCGAAAAGTTTATTTGCCAATGACATGCAGAGCGAGTGACTGAGAGATGGGCTTTATGAAACGCACACACTATTTAAGTGATCACTGTATGAATAAAGAGCGATTTAACACTTACAATTAACATAAATAAATTGCTTACTTCACCTTCAACACAGCAGGTCATTTGGTGAATGTAAGTTCAATGTTCACCCTCATTTGATCTTTTTTTTTAACTAACTACTGAGAAATAAGTGGGAGTCTTTAGATGGTAAATGCTCCAAAATGTTCACCAAATTGTGTGCTGTTCGATGCTTTCTTTGCTTAAAACAGCAGCTTGTGGACCAAACACTGCACTATGAGCTCAACCACAGAGAGATTAAAGCCTTGTTTCCACTGAGCGGTTTTGTCAGCCTTTTTCATCGGGGTACAAAGCCGTCCCCAAAAGGGGTGGAGCTACACACTGCAGTCCGTTGATTGGTCAACAGAATCAATGTTTCTGTGTGATAGATAAACCAACGTGTGTAGTCACCTCGGCGAGATTGAAGAGTTTTGTGTTAAGAGAACATCTTTCCTCTTCATTGAATGAATCAGCAGGCTACACTGTGTCCCGCTGCTATGATGTCATGATAGTTACCTGGCTGCCTATCACGTCGGGCATGAAACCACCTACCAAGAAAGGGTGTTGTTGTCGGCAGTGGAAAACCAAGCCAGACCTAGGGTAACTGTGCCCTGGTGAACCTAACTGTGCTCTTCAGTGGAAACAAGGCTTAAGAAGTACAATTCTGGTCGAAAAAAAAACAAACAAATTCAAGCTGAAAAGGTGCCATGAAACTATATAATTGCAAAGCTTTGTATTAGTGTGGGTTCGTCACTTCAAGCGACCCCTTTACCTGGAAGTAGTCATGGGACCCATCCCTTAAAGGAATACTTCACCCATACGGAACCGGCGTTCTATCATTATAAAATTATTACACTATTATAATATAATGAATGAGGTTTTTCTTCCCTCAGTCTTCCCTCAGTCTTCCCTTGGCCCAGCTGTCCTGTTAATCCTAACCCTTACTGTGATGTCACAAGAAGGAAACTATAGTGTTAGACAGTGTGACCATAAAACACTCTTTCTGCCTTTTCTCAGGCTAGGATGATACGATTTATTTATTTTTTGCACATTTATACTAAATAGGATCTCCGAGTTCAATACACCTTCATATTCCAACCGGTGAAGTAGGCCTTTAGATATTTTTATGGTAGCTGCTTTAAGGGTTCAGGAAAGCCAGTGTGTCGTATTTTTATAGTCACTTTCCTAGAATGTTGAAAATAATTTTAAGATTTGCCCCTATTCAGCTGACAGATCCTCATATATTCCCTTCACCCAACTGTACTCTATTGCTATTACTGTAAAGCGCTAATTAAAATAATGTCTTCCCACTGCATTGAAATATAACTACGCGCAGCTGCATCAAGTAACCGTTCTCCAGGCTCCGAGATATCAAGGTGACAGAACCTGTAGTGTATCAGCATTCTAGCTTTCAAGACTGCTGTCAGCTAAAATGACTCCTCGGCTGCCTTTTGATTGATGGGAAACAACTTTTTGACAGTCGAAGAAAATTGAGGATGCGGTCTGAGCTTGAGAACGGAGATGAGCTTAACGGTAGAAGTGACACGTTCATCCGCTTTAACTCTTGTTATGTGAGCAGCTTTGCAACCACTGTGATGTGTTCAAAAACTGGATGTACTTGTGAAATGCGGGTTGATACTATGTGACTATGTTTTATTTCCCCCCCTGGGCTTTACTTTTTCTCAAGTGCTGGATGTGATAAGAAAATGCAGAGACAGTGTAAGAGAATCTTCTTCTGCTGCTGCTGAGTGCAGACTTCTTGGTTTTATATCAGGGCTGAAGATAACAAGGGCTGAAAGCAAGGCAGCCAACAATGGCCATCAGTTACATGAGAGGCATATCGCAGTGTGGGAAGGGCCCCCACGCTTAATGACAAAAAAAGCCCGGAGGCCGATACATTTTAATAAAATGGCCCATTAAATGGCACCGCAGTCCTACAACTGACCATAACCCCTGAGCATAGTAAGCACAATTAAAAGAACCACGACACATTAATTACGCTACATTGCTAGGCACTTTGTGTGTCTATGGAAAAGTTTGGCTGGGGACTTGTGTTATCTGAAGGTGATAGTTCTGCATTACACAGTAGAGAGAGAGAGAGAAAGAGAGAGAGAGAGAGAGAGAGAGAGAGAGAGAGAGAGAGAGAGAGAAAGAGAGAGAGAAAGAGAGAGAGAGAGAGAGCAAAAAACAAAAGGGGGAAATATCCTATTCTAACTAGAACAAGCTCTGACCCAATTCAAGTTAACCGGCACACGACTCGCTGCCATGCCTCAACGTAACTAAATACCTGCATTTGTGCATGATACGCTTTATATATCCTCAACCCCCCTTATCCCCAGGGACAAAACAGCTATCATGTCATTTGTTTTCTTATAAGGAGGAGGCTCTGCAGAGAGCAAACAAGTGGCGCTGCGTGCCTGCACAATGCTTCTTATATAGGAGTTATAAGTCCTGAGCAACCTCTGAAACCAAGACTATTGTCCTTAGCCATTCCCCTGCCTTGTCTACCTTTAAGAAAGCTTAACACATATGAAACCTGATCTAAAATAGTGCAAATCAATACATCACATTATCACATGTCTTAATAGGCTTTTACAAGTTACATTACAACACTTAGATCAAAACACAGCGTCCTTACTGTCTAGACCGTTTGACAGGACTGTGTGGGCGTGGCCTTATCAAACTGTCTCCATGGCAACACAATTGTTTTTAGCAGAGAACTACAGTGATTGGTTCAAAATATCTATTGTGTCACTATAAAACCAAAGCATAGCCCGCCTCATCTCAACCCAATTCCCGTAATGTATCAATTCTAAATGTCAATACCTTCCATTCTCTTGGATTGATAAACATGCCTAACTCTTTTGAATTACTATCATGCCACTAACCCCCCTAATGACACAGTTACAGTATCTCACTAAAGTGAGTACACCCCTCAAATTTCTGCAAATATTTCATTATATCTTTTCATGGGACAGCGCTGAAGAAATGACATTTTGATACAATGTAAAGTAGTCAGTGTACAGCTTGTATGCACTGTGTGGAGCCCTGGTGAACTCCATGCCCAAGAGGGTTAAGGCAGTGCTGGAAAATAATGGTGACTACACAAAAGCTTGACACTTTGGGCCCAATTTGGACAATTTCACTTAGGGGTGTACTCACTTTTGTTGCCATCACTTTAGACAGTAATGGCTGTGTTGGGTTATTTTGAGGGGACAGTACATTTACACTGTTATACAAGCTGTACACAAGTGTCATTTCTTCAGTGTTGTCCCATGGAAAGATATAATGAAATATTTGAAGAAATGTGAGGGGTGTACTCACTTTTGTGAGATACTGTAGAGAAGGACATTTGGGATTTGGGTTTACAGGGGTCTTTAGAATTAAAACTGGGGGCAGGTACTTTCCCGTTCACTGATATATTACAGAAAGAGGAGCTGACTGAATGTCTGCGGAAGTGTTCATCATTTTGTTTTAGGTTGAAGCTAATGGAAGATGAGGCACATGAGGTCAAACACAGTGGAAGTGAACCAAAGGCGCAGCAGTATTGAATAAGAGATGGAATCCTACTATTAACACCTTTCAGTTTTGCTCCTGCCTCCCCCCTTTGTTTCCGCTGTATGAGCCAGACAACATGTCTGCACGGCGTAGCCCATTTATGTGAGGAGACATTTCCCACCTCCATCCCAGAGAGAGAAGCCAGCGCAGGGGGGTGAGTACCAATCATTCACAGGTAAGATGAAAACAAGTGCCAGTTCCTTTCATCGCTGCCTAACACGTGTTTAAATACTAATTCTCCTAAAAGGTGGCGATTATTTTAGATTTTTTAGGGAGGGGGGCGGGGGGGAGGCTTCAGTGGACAGGGGGGGCTGTGCACAGTGCTGATCCACCCTGCTCTCTGTGCCAAGATGAAAGAGACACATCACCACAGTCATGAGAGCAGCTATCAGGCGCTGTGTGAAGTGGAAATGGGCAGGGAAGGAGCGCGCCCGGTCCGATGTGTAAAAGCCCTTTTTTTTGTTTGTTATTTCCTTTACGTGCTCTTTGAGACACTGTTAGAAGATGTAAGCATTGCCTTTTTGTTTTTGTTAGCTTCCTCACAATAAAAAAAAAACACACCTCTTGAAAGCAGTTGTTTTGATGTATCATTCAGACATATTGTTGTGCTTTGATCCGTTTGATAAATTCCACATTGTGAGAGGGAAACTGTCACGATCCAAATAATGAGTCGCAAAAAAAAAAAACAGAAGAAAAAAGGCAATACAATTGTTGCGTTGAGAGCAGAGCGCTTTGAAGTATTGGCCCGCATTGTTTAGTATAGAGCCGGCTTTCTCTGTTAATGGCAGCAGCAGGTGCCTCCAGCTCAAATAGCAAAAATCACGTTATAGCTTGATTTTTTTCCACATAAACACTCCAACTGAAGAATGGGACTCATGAACAATTCTGCATACAAACCATACGCCTAATAAAAGATTAGATTCTGATTTGAGAGTTTTAAAAAAAGGACCGTGCATGAATAACTCAGTGAGCCCGCGAGATGCCACGGCTGATTGCTATAGCACGACCGCTACAGGGTTCGAGGCCTGAAAATCCGTCTCTACTTAATTAACAGGGTAAATAAACCAGGCTTGTGAAAATAGGGGGGTTAAGATTCTATCAGTGGAATTACTCAGCCATGAGACCACAGGAAAGGGAGATGATCAGGGGCTTACAGTGATTTTTACCAAATAATTAGTCTGAGCTAAAGGCCTGTACACACACACTGACAACTGCCTCAGTGAGCACACGGCTAGCTTGCTCAAATCACCAGTGCAGCCAGTTGATTACTGACGATATCTTCTGTATGACTTTTCCCAGAAATAATATGTTAATTAAAAAAGAATGCAAATGTGGCAATATCTAACAAATCCTGTATAGTTTTGAATCTCTTTAAAAACCAAATATCTATGGTAGAGGTTGGATTAAGCCAGAGTTAAAAATCATTGTCCACAGTTTTTCCAGAACAGATTTTGGATGCAGCTTTTAAATTTTTTTGCATGTTTTTCAGAAGAAAAAAAAAAGATATCATCCGACAATTAACAACATATGAACAATTCCTTCTGTAATAACCTTCAGAACAGTGCTAAGGAAGATTATGGAAAGTTGAATTGATGTCGCTGCTTTAGCGGTTGAGATTTTTTGGTCTAGAGTATTAAAAAAAACTAATGTTGAGATAACGGCCCTTAAAGATGGTTGTATAGCAGAAATATACAGACGCAAACAGACAAGGTTTAGTCAAATAAACACCTGAATGTACATGTTGGACCTTTTCATTTTGACTAGAATGAAAGAAGACGTGGTATAGAAGCAAAATAGACAGTGAGGCAGGGGAGAGCACAGTGATGAGGAGACACTCTCAGAACACTTCACTTACTGATCATGGGGATTGTGCAATTGTTTACCAAATCAAACTGTGAAATTCTTCCATCCCCCTGCAGCTTTAAGTCAATAGATAAAGTTGGGTGTGAGGTGGAGGGCTTCAGGGGTTGTGTTTGATATTGTTTGCCCTGCCACAGTGTAAGCTCTCTGATAAGGTGAGCTGTGTCTGTGCGTCTGTTTCAGACCCACGCTGACCAACCAGCCACCTACCTGCAGGTGATGTTTCTAATCATAATTGTATCAAAAAACCTCTGCGTCTCAAACAGGGCCCGAAGGCTAGAAGTGCTTATGCTGCCAGAGTGTGTGCTAGGTATAGAGGGGAGGTCACCATATCCTCAGAGTGGACATGGGGGTTGGGGGCCATACTTCAGTTGTTGATCTATCTATGCTCTGGAGTGCTTTAAAAAACAAACTGAAGCATACAGAGATGGGAGGGGCTGGCTTGGAGATAAATTGAGTTTCCGTCTTTCCTGAGGTTCCCAACAGTGTGCTGTATAGTAGCTGGAGAGAGACGGCCTTGTCAGCAGCATAAATCAAGCCCAGCTGTGCAGCGTGTAGACCCCACGACGATTGAGAACAAGCACAGCAACGCAATGCAACCGTGGTACAACTTATAGCAGGGGTGCCCACAAGTTTACAGCTTGTGAGCTACTTTTATAATGACCAAGTCAAGAAGATCTACCTACTATAAAAATGCAAAACATATTAGGCCCTGGGGATGAGAGGTTTCGTAGGCCCCCTGAGAGTCCGTCTTACAACACAAAACGTGTAATATTTCTTGAAATGGGCATTAGCAGAATTTTTTGAAGACAAAGGGCTCACTTTACACCAGCTGTGGGGTAAACTGATCCACTTACTTTTTCCACTCTGAAACTACCATAACAACACATATTGTAACAGTAGGAATCCTGAAAGCTAGCCACACATTCCAGAACTAATGTCGGACTAGTAAAAGAATGATGGGGTTTGGTCAATTAAGCAAAGCAAATTTTCTAAACACTTGAAAGTAACTCTGAACAAAATACAAAATCAAATACAACATATTATAATTCAAAAGGTTTTAATAAGATTCAAATGCAAGATAGAACCAGTTAGATTAGAACACAGTCTGGGGGTCAGAACACAGGACCCTTAGAGCCAGCTAGTGTCTGGGGGTCAAAGCATAGGAAAATCAGAACCAGCGAGAACAGCCTGGGACTCAGAACACAGGAAAAGACCCAACTGGATTATAACATCAGCCTGTCATACTCTACAACTAGGCCTACTCTACATTCCAGCCCTGAAGGTTACAGGGAAAGATGAGAAGGTGCTCTTTCTGTGTGGTTGCCCCAAGTCGTCTTCCTGGTGTATTTCCTTGGCATGATGGCTTTTCTACAATGTGTATGACATTAAAATAAAACATATGTTATGTAATATTACATTAAAATATGTTTAAGACTAAACTTAACTTGTGCCTTATGGTGGGGGAAAATGAGACAGTGGCTCACTTTCCCCCACAGCATTTGGCCCACTTTCCCCCACCACCACAATTTGAGAAAAAACTACCTCTCTTCGCATTTCAGGCTAATCTTCAGTTATCAGCATCACATGGTTTCATATGTTGGTAGTTCATCAACACGTATGATAGAAGTTTTTCTACGTGAATACATTTGCTTTGGCACAACAGTTGATTAAGTTGACAGCAAGAAAATTTACTTTTACATGCAAAATACCTATTTTGGTGAAAAAAACATGCTTACCACAGCACCATGAGGTCCTCTCTTTCAGGGCCAAGGGGAAATGAGAGGGGCTGGAAAACATATATCTCACATGACCACAAATGTTTTCCGTTGCCTAGATACAGGGGGTGGCTCACATTACCCGATGCCTCAGATTCCCCCGTTCTCCCCTATACCTCAATATAGGCCCCTGATCTTCGTAGCCACGAACAATGTAATTTAAAAAATAAAAAACATTTACTGGTGCCAGATCTCTGTATGCCCCCCTCCCCTACCTACTAAGGTTAGGGGCCTATAATGAGCCAGTCAATTGTTTATTTTTTTAAATAAAGTTTTTTTCTTTTTTTTGAATGCCTTCGCGATCTACCCACAATGCCTTCGCGATCGACCGGTCGATCGACGTAATGGGCACCCCTGACTTATAGGATGTCTGCTGTATGTGGAATCAGGACTGCATTGATTGAAAACACAATTTTTTCCGGGACGTTGTCAACATCAAGGTGAACACCTCGGTCTTGGCAGGGACACGTGGGTATTAATTGAAAAGAATCACTGATATTGTGTAATTGATAGTAGTTTTTGCTGCAATCAGACCATGATTCTTACCTTGCAAATTATATAAATATATCAAGCTAACTATACTGAAGATATTGATGCACAGTGGCAAAGTGGGTAGGGAGGTCACCTCTGGAGTGCAGGGTCGGAGGTTCAATCCCGCGCCTACCCGCCACATGTCAAAGTGTCCCTGGGCAAGACACTGAACCCCACTATGGTTCAGATGGCGCTTTGCATGGCAGCTACTGCCATCAGTGTATGAGTGTATGGGTGAATGTGGTAAGAAATGTAAAGCACTTTGGGGCTGAGAAAATCGGCTAAAAAGCGCTATATAAGTCAAGTCCATTTACCATTTACACTCAACTTGGATTTAATTTTCCTTTTTAGAACAATTTTCAACCACACTATGTAAGTATGTCGGCCGGTCAACGATTCAGCAATATTTCAGTCAAGACTGAAATATCACTGAATCCTTTAACAAACCCAACACTCCAAAATATGAAAAGTATGTTATCACACATTATGACAATAATTCAAAATGTAGCCTTGACCTGATAAATATCACTGTTTCTTTTTCACACATTTAGACTGCATAGTACAGTTCACTGCAGGTAACGAACAAGGTCCAAAAAGGGAACTTAATAAAGACTGTTGCACCAGATTAGCTGATAAACTGGGCATACTGGGCAATATGGAATGCACATTTCTCAATAAACATTCACCATTTAGTAACCAAAGTAAAAAAAAAATATGATTTTATAGAAAACCATAGCTTCTATTACATCCTATACTTAATGACACAGCTGTGGGTCTAGAAGTTTTATTAGACTATTTAAAAAAATAAAGCTGCAGCCATAGTCTTCAGGCTTCTGCTGACATTGTACAGACAAAGTTAATTGTATAATATTAAGAGTTCTGTTCTAATTACCAAGCATCAGAGACAAGGCTCAGTGTTATACATTCTTATTTTCTGCATTTTACAATTCCTAATTCTTTTTTATTAATGATAATGTTTATATTGACTATAGACAATATGACACAATCATTTTCTCATAGATCTACTGATGTCTTATTGCTGCGTAAGCGACCAATGTGTCCAATCTAACATACTATGGAATCACTCTTCTCTGAGCAGAATGAGTTTGTTGGTTGGAAAAATACATGAAAAAGTAAAGGTAAGAAAAAAGGTTGGAGTTGTGCCTTTAAAGGTGCAGTGTGTAATATCGGAATAATAATACATTGGCACCTAGTGGTGAAGGTTCTAGAATGCAACGCTCCCTGGGTAACCCCACCCCTTTCGAATAATAACAAGAACAATTCTAAATTCTAAACAATGCACCTGATTACATTCCAACCATGACGCTTCCAACATGGCGGCGCACAGGCCGTGGTCCATGGTATGGAGAAATATGGAGATATAAGAGAGGTTATTATACACTAAATTAAACGTACTTATGGATGTTATAATTATTTTCTACCAAGTCTGCTATGGAAAAAACCCAAAATTCTACACACTGCAGGTTTAAATATGCCAGTGAGTCAGTGCTCAGCCTGGTCACATTAGAAAAATAATGCTTGGTAGCCACAAAAGGAGCGCAAAAATCCCTCAGTGCTCAAAGTCATTAGTGAGCTATATAATACAGTTTACCCTCTCTCTACCTCGCAGACAATTACCATCAATCCAGCAGAAAATGCCTGTGTGACAGGGATCTTTAGGAGGCGTCAATCAAAGCTCAACAACAATATAGCACCAATAGAGTGCCATTGCAATCCACTGTCGCAGGGAGCTCCTGCTTTGCGACAAACGATAAAGAATGAGTGACACTAGATAAACACCTTTCTCCAAGGCTTAACAAAAAGACCAGGCTCAGTTTATGTGTTTTTTTTTCACATCAGGCTTCATTAACAGTGGAGTGAGTTGCGAGCAGTATACTTAATATGACTTTGCTTTTTGGTAGACTGTGTATTGACACTTCGTCTCCAGGGCACCTGCTAACACTGAAAAAAGCACATTTGGCAATATTGTTTGCCTTATATAAAGGCGGCCAGGGGACATGCAGGGGTGCTGGGCTGGGATACAAGTATTCATTTTATAGTCTTATGAAATGCCCTCTGCCGCACCTGCTCCATTGTGTATTACCATAATATAAGTAGGTGCAGTTATTCCCCACGGCATCAACAGTTAGGCTGGATTTTCCATGTTACTTTCTTGATTGATACAAGCAGGAATTGTGCGCTTTTTTTTATACTGCATGATTAATTATTAATAATATACTACTAGCAGTCCAGGGTTAGGGGGGTTTGTTGAGAGTTTTTGAATGTCGGTTTTCCAGATGTATTAAGCTCAATTTCCATAATGCTGAAATCAATCAAATGAACACACAACAACAACAACAACAACACATTGTTATCCGGTCTCACTTCAACCATAAAGAGGAAAGGTGCTCTTGATAACACAATGCCCCCAGGCATAAAATAAAATATTGTTAACTTGTTTTCAGGGCCTATAATGAAGAAATAACAACAAACAACTCTTTTTTCCTCACTCACTCACTCACTCACTCACTCACTCACTCACTCACACATGGTCAATCCTCTAATGACCTCGGTGCAAATGAACCTTCTTGGAATAAATGCAGTGTGAAAAAAAAAGTGTGCATTTTGTTTTTGGTTAATGGAAAGGTGTGTTAATGAAGCAGGCTGATTGAGACAGTCTTAATTCCCGGCCGGTGGAACATGATGTGATTGTGTTGGTGTAATTGCATTGCAGAGTGTGTGGAGGGAGTCTATAGGGTTTGTGTATGCACTTCCAGGGAGGATTCCTTTAATCACAAATTGCTCTCTCCCGGTCTATTCCCCCTGCTAGAGAGATTCATCTTTCTCTTCTCGTGCTGTGCTGAAGTATCCCTTCAGGAATGAAAGAACACACACACACACACACACACACACGTTCCAGGGGGAAAATTGTCAGAGGAGCCGAGATGGATTACTGGTGCTGCGCTGGCGGATTCTCACTTTAAAATATGATATCGGCCACAGTCTTAGCAGATAAACATAATCCCTGGTGAGCGGTACATAGGATGCGGACAGGGTAAAAGAGGGTTCTGACCTAATCTGGCCCAAACATCTCACTGTATATCTGCTCAGGAGATTCATTTTGAGTATTGTCAGTCGGCAGCACATTCTTTGCAGGGACACGTTTTATCATTTTACAACCCCCCCCCCCTTCTAAAGAATAGAAGTTGGCCTGATATGCTTGGAAATATAGGGCTCTACATGATGTGACGTCTTAATGGTTTGAAGGATATATACTACTCTGATATATCTCTGATAAAGTGTGATGTAAGAGGTATACGGCCATTCTCTCAATACAACAACACAATCTGTTTGTGTCCGTGATCATGACGTTAGAAAGGCTAGCAAGGCTGATGAACAGTTTGTTCATTAGGGGAAGTGTTCTTCAACATAAATCCCCTTGACCCCCAAGTCAAAGGTGGAGTCAGGGGCATGTTCAATTGTGATGTTTAAAATGTAGATGTGGCTATAATGACCACACAGCCAGCCCTGTGCCTGTCTCTCTCTCTCTCTCTCTCTCTCTTTCTCTCTCTCTCTCTCTCTCTCTCTCTCTCTCTCTCTCTCTCTCTCTCTCTCTCTTCTCTCTCTCTCTCTCTCTCTCTCTCTCTCTCTCTCTCTCTCTCTCTCTTTCTCTCTCTCTCTCCGCATGCAGACAGACCAGAGATGAACGATGATATAGAATATAGTCAACAATTCTCAGTGGTTGAGTAAAGCCTCAGTGGGCAGAGTCAAAGACCCATCCTTTTTGATGGCTATTTAAAACACTGCTGTGAAGTTGGCGGCTTTGTCACTACTTTTAACACGTTTTATACCCTGTTGGCAACTTACAATTTCTTCAACCATGTATGTACACCCCAAACGAACATTTCTGTTCATGGTTTTGCTTTAGAGTGAGCATATTTACAAACCCCTAACCGGTACCCTGCACATGCATGCATGTATGCACTAATAATAGGTATTTTCATCAGGTTGGGGGGTAATCATCATCATATTAACTGTTGGTAAACTGACACATTTAGGTGTTCAACTGATTTTGGTCAGAACTTGGGACACCCAGCTTGAATCCGGACAAAACAGGAAAGTGTTTTAATTTATTTTATTTAAATTGATTTAAAACAAATGGAATCCACATATCTCTGCTGTTGATTTAATCTCAACTCCTCTTCACTTTAATGTGGATATTCTATCATGAATAGGCTACTTTTACAATAACTCCAATTTCACCTCATTTCACTCTGTGTCAGAAAACGCTCCAAAACAAATCTCACAGTGACCACTGGTCTGGCCTGCTTTGGCTCAAACAACAGCCTGTAT
Source organism: Ammodytes marinus (assembly GCF_949987685.1). Lineage (NCBI taxonomy): Eukaryota > Metazoa > Chordata > Actinopteri > Uranoscopiformes > Ammodytidae > Ammodytes > Ammodytes marinus. Next base: position 33,397,256 of record NC_137233.1, read on the forward strand.
TTGATGGGGCTTTGGTTGATAAGACTGAAACAGTAATCTTGTTGGGAAAACGCTCCCTTCTTTACCTAAATGAATCAACACTGCCGTATTCATGGTGGGGTTGGTACACACAAGCTGCTTCTTTCTTTATCACACATGGTGAGCACATCACTGCTTATTCAGACAGTTCAATTCAGTCAGTCGGTCGGGGATAGCCTCTGGTTTTTAGGAAAACAAGACAAATGTTTACAACATTGTCCTCTGGCCAGATGGCAGGGGATTTCTGGCCTGATTGATCAGAATGGTGTCTTTGGTTATAGGACATGGCGTGTCAAAAAGGTTCTATGTGTTGTGGCTATACACACAAGAGAGTACACAATGTTTGTAGCTATTTTGCAGCCAAAATTGCTGCACCCCGTAGCCTCAAAACACCCATTCAACACCACTTTACAAAAAGCTCCACATGGCAGTGGTTGTGTACGACTGCTGGCATATGTAAGGAACCTGTCCCAGTACAATATTGCATTTGGGAGGACAAATTGTGCTGTGTGTCTGTGAATCAAAATGATGACATGGCACACAAAATTGGAGTTGAAGGGATATTCCAAACTGGTTTTAGTGTGCGCTCACACAGGTGTTGCATCAGTTGTTGGAGCTGACAGTACTGTATAAATCTCTCCCTAACCCCCTCTCTTATACACTGAAGAATATCAATGTAAGGAGAAGCACCGTCTCTGCATAGAAATAAATTCAACTTTGATTTATTTGGTTACCACCGAGGACATATTTTCTGTTTCCTCAGCAAGAAGAGTTTTCAATGTCAGTTGATTTTAACGATAGAGATCGCTGATACAAAATAATAAGCGATTGCTTTCAACTGTAACTATTTGCTACGGGTCACATTATGCTTGGCTCAGATCTACATATTTGAAAATAAGTCTTCCTTCAGCCTGTCTATCACAGTAATCTATTTTAGCATTTTTCACATTTCACTGATTTTTATAATTCCTTGTATTGTAAAATCTGTGTGGAAAAACCAATAGAGGCGACACTGGGCTTGAAATACAATTATTCTACTGCCCATTTCCCTTAAAGAGTTCAATTTTAAATAAAAACAGCCAAGATTAATTGAGATGTATATCTCATAATACACTAGTGAGCAAATCAAACTTATCTTTTGTCAAAAAAAACACTACACTAACACTATGTTGACTTCAGAGCAGCTTGACACATTAATGGGGTCCAATTGTTTCAAAGTCTCCACAGTTTACTTTGAGAAATCAAATACTGCTCGAAAAAAATTGGCCCCCGGATGCCAGCCCCTTGCCTCCACATATTTTTTTTTTATCACTCCTCATAAATTGAAAAATCACTGTGATATTTCTTTAATTTCGCTTTTTACTGTTGCCAACTAAGACACTACTATTGACACACACACACACACACACACACACACACACACACACACACACACACACACACACACACACACACATTGAGGAGTGAGTGCGTAGCATGAATCACAGAGCATGACAAATTGCAGGATTGCGGGATGTTCTCGCACTCATTCCGTGCCTGCAGCGTTTAAAAAAGAAATCCTCTGCTAGGTGTGTGTATAGCTTTAAGTGGTGTGAGTGGAACGCCACACGTTCCTGAGTGTCTTCAGCGAGTTAAAGTGAGAAGAGGCAGGAGGGCATCAGCATGTGGTCTGGATGTTCATTAGACCATTAGAGAGATAAGAGAGGGTCACACTTGCTGTATAGCATGGATTGGTCGGATTATATTTAGCGCATGATCCACTAGTACACTATCCTTCTTGCATATTACATAGGCCTATCCCTATTGGCAGAGAAAATAAACATGGCTGTCACGTAATTGAAGAGATTTCTGGTGATGGGTCCATCTGCTCTAGCCAGACGCACTCCAGAAAGAGTCAGTGTGTCAGGAGAACAGCAACACTGTGGAAAGGGCAGAGTGGATGACTTTCATTTACTAATCGGTGGTGGGGGACAGCAACAAAGTTCATTTTACTTGAGTACTGAAGTACTTTTTTTTTAGTATGTTTTGAATTATCTGCTTTTTTGGGAAACATATGACTTTCCCTCCACTACATTCCCAAGACATACATTGTAATTTTGACACTTGTCTAGGAAGTGTGTGGTCACTTTCAGGCTTATAGCAAAAGCTTTGAAGTCAGCTGTTGTTTTTTTTATTTTCTAAAATGCAATTGGCCACACATGGTTGTAGATTCATGCAGTGAACAAATGTAAGTTAGTGACATCAAAATTTGAGCGACCTATGTGTCACTTTCCTTCTCCATTTGACCCCATTGTCTGGTTGGCACTTGAGCCTTATATACGTTAAGAATTGATCTAGCAATGATGTACACTTGGTATCTTTCAAAGTAAAATACTCTGGTACTTTAACTTGATTAAACATTTGGCTGGGCAACTTTCACCTGTACTTGAGTAATATTTGATCAGGGAGTACCTAGACTTTGACTTTACTACTGGAGGGGTCCACCAGTGCTTATCGCACATTTTTCTTATTTTCCAACGGGGCCTCTGTTCTATTTCAATGAGATTTTAATAAGTAGTCTCGTCAAATGTCTTTGCGCTTTATTTGTAATGTAGAATTGGAATTAATGAGCGCTGTATGAATAACAGGTGTATTAATAAAGGTTGTGATTAAATGATGGTCTAGCATTGCTATCCCAGTCTCCTCACTGTCACTGCATGCTGTTAAACTTACTAGAAACATTGTTTATCGTGTTTCGATGTCACTTCACATTTTTGCTCATCAGATCTCTAATTTCCTCATTTGCCTACAATAGAACATCTGCTTGTGAAGAGTTGTGCCTCTCTCTCTCTCTCTAGAGGCTTGGCAGTGTGTGTGAGCGGCGCCAGGCCTGCATACTGAAAACATGTGCCCCAAAAAGACAGCATTTCACTACCCTTTCTCCAAAGGTATAGTTACTAGGCTACCTGAAAAAGCTGCAATGGCAATTTTCATTTGGACTTTTTGCCTCTACACCTCTCACATCACCCTGGCTGCAGCTTTAAAAATATATTTTTTTAAAACCTGAACCCACAAGAAGGAGTGCAGCCTTTACAATGGATGGCAAATGGAGGATTAGGGATTTGCTGATCCTGGCAGCTGCAGACAACAGGCCGATACTGTTCAGAGGTGCCAGCTATAGCCCACACGGCAGCGTAGCAGATTCAATGTTTAATTTATCCAAACATGTCTCAGAGTTGCTGCTGCTGCTCACAAGGTGGAAATGATCTCAGTGGCTTGGACCCTTTAATCAGTAGGCCTACTAAACACAATAGCAGAGCATGTGAAGGGAAAAGCCTATGCTTTCCTACAGTGTTACTAAGACGAGCCGTTATGTAGATGATGTACTGTCACTCAAATGGCTACTTTCCTATAAGTGCACAATGGCGGGCACAGTTGAGACTGATGGTGCAATGTTACACACTGTTTCACAATTCAAATAGATGTGGAACCATTTCCCGATAGACTTTTCTAGGCTTGAAATCATTGGAGAAATAAAAAATGAAAGAAGTACACTGATTTAAAAAAAATCTCCCAACCTAGATGGCTTAAGAATACATTAGGTGCCAAATAAACTATTACAGAAGCTTAAAAAAGCATCATCATTATTTCTGGCCCTACATAACCATTATATTATCCCATTCAAGTCAGCAGAGCAGATTGTTACACAGACTGGAAGCCCTGGAAGAGACACTGCTGTACTGAATTTCCTGATACATACCCTGCGTTCCAATCCCCATACTCCCCTAATATTTAGTATGACAGAAAAAGATTTAGGATGTCCCAATACATGCACGTAGGGTTGCAAAGGGGTGGAAAGTTTCCGGTAAATTACCGGAAAGTTTCCGGAAACTTTCCACGGGAACTTTCGCTCGGGAATTTTGGGAATATTCAAAATTGGAAATTATAGGAATTAACTAAATGTCTGTAATTTAAATGATTTTTTTTTCATATCCAAACATAAATCTAAACATTTAAACACTATGTTGGGTTATAGGCAGACATCCATGCAAAATAATACAATTAAAAAACATTACATTTGAACAGATTTATTTGTAAAAAGAATTTTCAAGTTTTGATTATTTTATGAACAATCAATAATTTCACTGAACAACAAAAAGATGAATGTTAAATATTACTCATCTGTCTGACCCCACCCATTCAATGAATAAAGTCAAATGCCCCCCATGTGATGGAGGAATGCACAGTGCATGTAGGGGGCATGGTCTCAGTACCCCTGCAGTAGGATGTGTGCTATGTGCAATTTGCCAAGTGTACTTGCATAAAATCTGGTTGTTTTAGTCAAGATTATGCTAAAATATATTGTGCCCAACTATATTTAAAATCACTGTTTAAGCCTCTGTAAGCCTGGTCTAGTGAAAATCAATAAATTATATCAAGTTGGGTGTCTCAAACTTTTTTTAAAAATCTGATTTGAAATTAAATGTTCATAAATATATTAAAACTTAGTTGAAAAAACTGCTTTTTACAGTCTAGAACATTTGCCTGGACTGAAATAACATAGTTAGGAGAATGTAATGCATTTGTGTTGCTTTAAATTGAGTAAATTCCCGTTTATTCCTGTTAATTCCCAAAATTCCCGTTAATTCCCATAAATTCCCGTTAATTCCCATGGAAAGTTTCCAACTTTGAAAATTCCCGGAATTTTGCAACCCTAGATGCACGTCAATTGTAGTATGCTGAAAATACATAAATGCCCTACTACCTCCAATAGCATTTTGGAGTATTTGTCTTTATTCTTGACATTTCTCGACATGATGAAAAAAAAATCTTCCTTGTCTGATTTTTTTCTCTCCTGTGGCCCTAAAACTCCTTTGTACTTTAGTATGTAGTGTAGTAAAAAGAAAAAGTATGTGATTTGGAATGCAGTGTTAGTTATTTCAGGCAAAACATACTAAAATATAATATGATGTATGGAACCCTGGACTTCTAAATTGAGTTTCTGTATGTCACAAACACTTTTTTGATGCTCTGTACAAAGCTTCCATAATGTAAGAGATTTATTAATGAACATGACATTCTTTCAAAAATGTAATTTAAATACGGATTAGCAATTATTTTCAATTAGTTTATTTTGAATAAATAAAGTGATACATACACCTCATTTTTTGTTGTTGAAATAGGATATGTATACTCGGTGTTGTGACACAAAGGGAGCCTTACTAGCATTTTGACCAGCAGCCATTCACCAGGTGTTGGAGAGCATCCACTCAGCAATCACAATACACACACACACACACACACACACACACACACACACACACACACACACACACACACACACACACACACACACAGACACACACACACACACACACACACACACACACACACACGGTACAATAAAAGAATAGAACATTTTAAGCATAGAGTATTTGCATCACATTGGCCCTCATTTATCAACCGTGTGTAGACCAGAAAAGTGGGTGTAAGTGTCTTGCCCACGCAAACCTCGGCATTTATCAATATGGACGTGAGCGTAGGATACGCTCAAATCCCATGCCAGCTCTCAGCTCGTGTACGCAAGTTTGTAAACAGCATGGACTCGCAGTGCAGGCTGTGCCGGGTAGCCGATTACTTTGTTGGGCAATTATTAGAAGATAATACAAATGCAGTGTTTGCTCAGACCGAAATAAAGATATTAATCACTTAAAAATGTGCAGCTTATGGTGTGCAACTGAGTAGGAGCACTGATTCAATAGTGCGCACACTGGCCACTTAGGAGTGGTGCATGGGACTGTGTAAGGGCTGTTATCTCCGACTTGGAGCAGCTGGGGGGACACTGAGGCACGGGGGCTGCATTCATTCAAAATGTTAGCCTAAGTATTAAATAAGTACAAGTAGTACGCTGCTCTTTATGATAAAAAATACACGGCACAACATTCAGCTTAACATTTTATTTATTTAACACACTTTTGAGATTGTGTTTCCTCTTTTAATGTGTCATTGATGCTAAAGCGAGTGATTTATTTCCACCGTTAACCGGCACGTTTCGGCTTGTTTTTCCGATCTGCTGGTGGAGCAGGACAGTGGGCGCTCTCACAGCTGATCGTTGCCGGGTCGGCTTGTGCAGCTGACGGCCGGGCTGACCACTCGTGCCAAGCGCATGCTGTCATACACTAAAACGCAAAATGTGTTATTTTTAGTTTTTAAAACCCTTTTGAATAGTGCTATCTAAAAGGGCCAATACATTCTTCCAAAGTTTTTTTTTATTAAATCACAAAGTAGTATCAAGCAGCTGCAATACAATGGATTATTAATTTTTTCCCCTTTTTTCCCTCCCGAACATACCCCACCCATATCCCACCCAATCACAAACAGTCCTGCATTAAAAAATCAACACACAAAGCAATACACAACGTCAAAAAAAGCAGAAACGGGGCCAATACATTCTAATCATTAAAATCTCTGCAGACATGTATTTCTTTCATGGGGACCATTATCGGACAGTTGGTGCGTCTTTTTCTCCTCTACCACTTATATTATGCCCGCAGCCCCGCACCCCCAGTTGGTTGCATTTCAGAACAGCAACACACTTTTTTTAGTGGCTATTTTTGAGTCAGACCACTTTTTCTTCATCTATTTAAAGAAATGGCGACATATAATTGTGTATGCTGTTTTATAGAATTTGAGCGATAGTAGCCTACTGATGTAAACCTAAAATGCCAAATCCTCAGCTGGAGATCATTTGTTGTCAACACCAACGCTGTTGACCGCAGCAGTTATTTCCTTCCTAACTGCTGCCTTCTGTCGTTCTTTGATGCCGCTTGTAATGCTCCGAAATTAAACTCTTTTTTTTCTACTTTCGCTGTTATTCTGTCAATTTCTACTTCAGAGAAGTTCCTCTTCTGTGCCGTAATGCGCATATCCATGTCGTAAAACCTCTGGGCGAGGCCTCTAAACTGAGAAAATATAGGGGCGTGATATTCAAATAACGATTGTTTTCAGCCGCCGCATTTATCAATAATGGCCTGGCGTACGCCGAGGTTGGCGAGATACGACTTTTTGATAAATCCCACGCGATACCTGGCGTAGGGAGGTATTTGCGCCAGAATCTGCACCAGTTTCCAGCAAGTTTTATAAATGAGGCCCATTGTCACCTCTTTTCCACATGACCTTTTGAAATGCGCTTGCTAAAAAGTAATGGTCATGGATACCTTGAGCATGCAGATCATCTGCCTCTCACTGGACTCTGGCGGGAGGAGAGGAGGGGAGCTTATTGCAAAGACTGAAGAGCAAGACAATTGTGTTTAAGTCAGACATATCTTTTCAAAGAAATTCTAAGCGATATAATCCAGTAGACTTTTTGTGAAAATCAGCTAATATCTACTCACCACTTTCTACAGCGCTGTAAAAAGAGTTAACACACAGCAGCTTCTCTGCTAGCGTTGATCTAAAGAGCGTGGCTCGGAGCCAGCAGCAGGACATGTTTAAAGGGCCGGGCGGGGCACTCACTCTGAGCGTAAACTATTGACGCTGTTAGTATAAACATGAACAAACATTCGCCAAGCGTTCGCTGGATCATACGCTTTGAACTAAACAAATGTACCCTCTTCTTTTGCAGTGTGTGTACCACTAAAACTAGACAAAAAGGCAAACAGTGTCGCTATGGGAACACACTGCAGCATCAGAACGTCTGGAAACAAAGATGGTGGATAGATGTGTTCCAGCCACACCCAAAGCCTTCTTCCTCCTCCGGGGGTAAACACCTTCTTCACACAGGAAAGATCCAGGCCAACCGTGTGTGTGACTGCCAACACCAATAGAGATAAATACTGAAGCTCTTTAAAAAGATACGCCTTTAATGCCAGGCAGGGAGCAACACCCCGAGGCAGGCTAAACAAGAGAGACGACAGTTGACGATTAAGTACATCTGGTGTGTGAGCAGCTTTTAACAAAAACTTGATTTATTTGCTGCTAGTGACATATTGAAATGGCGTGGTTCTTTTTTAAAGGGCTGCTGCTGCTTTTTGGCTCGACACGGCCCACTTTACACGCTCATCAGCAAAGACCTGCTCTCAGCATGCTTTGTTCCAGCTGATGTCATCTAAACCTGCTCCCTGCAGGACTTGTCTGGGGTAGATAAGCCCCCCCCCCCCCCACACACACACACACATACACACGCGCACACGCACACACACACACACACACACACACACACACACACACACACACACACACACACACACACACACACACAGACAAAGGGGTCTGCTGCTGCTATGTGCTATGAAGATGGATTACCCAGCTGGTGACACTGGCTCCCTTTCCTGCCTAAGCCACTGTGGAGCGCCAACGCAATTAGGCCCGATTAATCTTTCAACAAAAGGGGGTTGGTTCACAGCAACTACCTCTTGTGATTGTTGCACCTTTCTGGTATACAGGTGCATAACCAAACAGACGGGCTCCCATAGACGGACTGTACACGCATACAAAACAGATTGTCCTTTTTTTTTGGTCTGGGATCTTGAATTATGCAAGGAAAACATGAATGAAATAAACAAGCAACACATATAGCATCTTTTGCTAGCAGTTCACTCATGTGCATGGGTGGCCTGTTTGAATTGATTTGCAAACTATTCCAGCCAGCAGGATAGAAGGCAGAAGACTGTAGTGGACCTAGAGGCATGGTATTATGCGCTATTATTGGGCATGCCGTTTAAAAGACAACTGTTCTAACCATTACCACAACCAATGACAAACATCTTTATTATGTGGCATACAACACTAGGGTGTGTGTGTGTGTCACAGATGAGATAAAAGTAAGAGAATAGGAAAGAGAGCAAGAGGGAGCTGTAAACACATGCACAAGACACATTTAAAGAGGTGCTGGCGCGTGTGTGTGTACAAGCCCCACTTCCTAGCTGGCAATGCAGTCTGCCGTCATGGCAAAATATTTCCTTTTAAGTTAATACAGCTGGGACTGGTTGAATTTTAAATTTGAAATCCGAGCATCTTTCTTGTTGAGTTTTTTGGAACAGCCCAGGTGGCCCAGGCCAACTGTTGTTCATTCAGTGGGGGGTAAACAGCATTAAACATTTTTCTAAACTCCAAACAGATATTTAAAATGAAAATCCAGAATAAAGTGGCCGGTGTTCAAGAAATTCATCAACTAATTGTCTGTTACCATTACTCCCAGTGCAACAAAGAACTTAAAGGAATACTTCACCCATACAGAACCGCCGTTCTATCATTATAAAATCACTATTATATGAGGTTTTTCTTTCATCAGTCTTCCCTTGGATGAGCTGTCCTGTTAATCCTACCCCTACATTTTCCACGTGTGATATCACGCATGGGAAAATGTAGGGTTAGACAGTGAGACCATAAAACACTCTTTCTGCCTTTTCTCAGGCTAGGATGAGCCAATTTCTAAAGTTTTTGCACATTTATACTACAAAGGATCTCAGAGTTCAATACACCTTCATATTTCCACCGGTGAAGTAGGTCTTTAACTAAATGACAGCAGTAAATCCACCGTAAAGCTATAGGGTGACAACAATACATTCATATTAGAATTATTCAAGAGTAATTCAAATGTTGTGCTCGCATCATTCCTATCTTGAATGATTCATCATTTGTCTCATCACATTGTGTGATTTATTGTAAAAAATAACTGGAGAAGGACAAGAACATTGATCAGTGATATAAATACAGAACAACATGCAACACAAGCCATCTACTTAACATTGGGACATTGCCTTTTCATTTATCAACCTTTGAGTGGACGTCAATTCGTGTCACACCCAAAAGACAAATGCAAAAATCTATTTTGAGCTATGAATATATATATAAAAACAACAGAGTCTAAATGGTCCAGGTTGGTCAGCGAGGTTGAGAACGTGTTCTGGAAGTGGAAGCACGGCACGCAGCAGACGTGAAGGGCACCGGGCGGGCGAAACCACTATGCAAATGTCCCCTTCGCCGCCACTTTGTTTGACAAGCAACAACACTGCTTTGTATATATGCAAAAAGCCATGGCAAGACACTGTGCACACACACACACACACACCCACACACACACACACACACTGCTGTCACAGCCCAAGTCATGCTAGAGTGGTGACACCCGATTGGATGACCCCTGACAGGGCCACACACTTCACACCTCATTTAGACGGACATACACACACAAACACACACACACACACACGCACATGCACACACACACACACACATACAGGCAAAAAGTTATCACACGGAAGCTCACGTCTCAGGGGTCAAACGTGGCAGGATGCTTGGATGGCAAACTTTGGGAACAGGTCAGAAGTTGACTGATTGGATATCTTGAGTGTTTATTATCCCCGCTGAGGTGGAAAGGACTTGATTAGCACTTTGAATTAACCCAGCATGCCCGTCTGTTTGTTTAACAGCATAGGAGCTAAGAGATAAAAACTGGCAGACCCTGTTCACCATTACTGAGTTTAGGCTCCATGCTGCTTTTGATTTTAGCTGGTCTGTGCTGCGTGCTGTGTGGAGTGAGGACTGCATCAAATTCTCCCCAAAGGCAAACAGCAATAGAAATACACCACAGTGTAACTGGAGCTGTATTAGTGAGGAAGAGTGTAAGGGCCACAGGAGAGAAACCTAGAATGAGAGGAAGGTATCTTAAACACAAATGATGCATCTGTGCTACAACCCATTTTCTACCGAAACCGGACGTCCCTCTAAGCATCGACTTATAACGGCACTATCAAATATCAAAGTGAAGGTATTGAATATGTTTCCCTTTGTAGACGGTCTCTGTGCGCTCGTCTCACAGCCCACTGCACATAGAGAGAGAGCAATATATTATTAGTGGAGCTTAAAGGACTTCTCTTTTCGTCAACACTTAGGTTTTGGTGCATTGTTTGTGTTTTATTTACGTTTCAATGATGAGTTATTGATACCGGAAGTTCAAAATCTGTCAAAAATATTCCTGCTTTACCGAAGTCTTTACCTGTCAGATTTAATATCAACAAGTTGTATTTCCACTTTATTCCCGACAATTGACTTTATTTTCTGAGGGGTTGATCTACTAAGATCAGAAATAAAGAGTGCTTAACTGCGAGAGCGCTCAATTTTTTTTTTTTTGACTTTTTGGTTTGTGTGCATGTGATCAACTAAGATTGAATGCGAAAATGACAATGGGTGCAAACATGTTAGAGGAAGTACTGGTAGATCGCCAAGAAATGGCAGGACATATAAGAAAATAATAAGAATAAAAAATATCTAATAAAAAAGCCTCTGCAAATAAAACAGGTTGCATATTAATGGATAGGATTTATATAGCGCTTTATTGCCTAGGCACTCAAAGCGCTTACAGGGTTCCAGGTTCCATTCATTCCGGTGGTGGTAAGCTACGATAGTAGCCACAGCTGCCCTGGGACAGACTGATGGAGGCGTGGCTGCCATTCCGCGCCAATGGCCCCTCTGACCACCACCTCAAACATACAGCAGTCATACACATTCACACCAGGCAAGGTGGGTGAAGTGTCTTGCCCAAGGACACAACAACCATGACACAGGTGGCAGGGCAGGAATCGAACCGCCAACCCTTGGATCATTGGCCAACCCGCTCTCCCAACTGAGCCACGGTCGCCCCAACATTGGTCGCTCCTGTTGGAAACAGCAACGTGTAAAAGCCCTGTTTGGCCCTGTGTGTGCCGAGTGCGCCCCTGTCCATCCTGCCTCACATAACATTAAGGACTCTCATGCGCTCATTTACGAGATGAGAGGAAATGCCTTATGTATGCAGGTATTGTGTGTCTGTCTTATGAGTGGCTATGAATGAACCCTTAACTCATCCAAAAGCTCCAGCATGTCATTGCTGGATGGGGGATATGTCTGGATTATTTGCGTTTCAAACATAATACGAGAAAGAACAAGAAACCTTTATCCGTTGTCTTTTGCACGTCGTTTGTGCTCAACAGTTTAACACCTGCTTTTCAAACGTATTAAATAAAGACCCAATCTCAACGACCGCAATTCCTTTCAGGCTTTGTAAATCACAGTGTGTGTGCTAAATCAACCTTTTTGCATGTACTCCTCCCATATTTTGCGCACTCGGGAAGAAACGCCAGATTTGGCAAACGTACTAAATGGACGGAGTGTGATATTTGACACACAATCCTCAGTGGGTGAAATCCTGTTTACACATGTTTTTATACACGCAAACCCCTACGTGCATGATCAAAAATAATTTCCTCCCTGTAGCATGTTGCTACATGACTGTGTGCTCTTGTGCACAACTATTCTAACAGAGTGTGCCTGCTTACAGACTAAACACTGCCTTACATTAGACACAAGTCAAGGGGGGGGGGGGGGAGCTACATGGTGGGGACATTGTTTCTTATAACAATCAGTGTGTTTCCATGGGACAACTAGATTGGATTAAGACATATACCTAACTTGTTTGAATATACATGGCCTTTCAAATATTCAATAAATGGCCGGAGCATGGCATGACTCTGCTATGCTAGGTGGCGATGTAGCCCTTTCAACAAGTGGTTATAGAGCCACGTCCGGTTCCTTTCCGGCAATAAATCCTACTATTTATTTTGTTGTCTCCTTCCACTTCCTTGTGAAATCCTCCGCAAGGATTCTCGAGCAAGCGCAGAACGAGAACTCCGATATGAGATATGCGATCCTGAATACATGCAGGTAGAATGCCGACTATGAACGAGTTATCTAGGTGTTCATATCCGACTTCGCTTGTCCGTTAATTTGCAGATTTGTGTGCGAAGTAGATCGGATAAAGGTGTTTGCATGCATTTTACAAGTCCTATTGAAGTCTTATTTGTTTATTTCCCCGATTATGAGTCTGCATGTAAACGCACTGACTGACACTCAGAAAGAGAACATATCCACAAGATGGACAGCACCACACAGTTCACTGCTTATACGTAATACCACCGCAGGATTTCAAGTCATCACAACTGCAATAATTATTGAATACATTTTTTCTAGCAATGGCCGAGAGGTGAAAAGCACAAATGAGGCATAATCCACACGTTATCTTGCCTGAGGTCTGTCTGCCAGTCCAATATTAATACATCCGACTCCTTCACACTCCTTTGACAGTTTCAGTCTTTTCATCCATCTCATTCAAAACCTCTCTCTCTCATTTAACTCAATCAAGCTGATGATTTCTCTCTTTCATGACCTAAGCATGACCTCAGTCATTCGGCCAATCACATCGCGGCTGACACATTTTTGAAACTGTCTCCTGTCTTTGCTGTCAGTTGTCCTTTCAGTCTGATCCATGCCAAACCTCCTCCACTCCATTCACCTCCAATCTCAACTCATTGTCATCTTTAGGATCCTGCTGCATGACATTCATCAAGGCTCTGGAGCACTGAGCAGCCTCTCAGGGGATTATAGTCTTCATTAACCCCTATACCATGACTACACAATGGCCTCTAATTGCCATATATACACACTTTTATCAAAACGCGACTTACAACCGGAGTATGCTGAAAATACATAAATGTCCCACTAACTCCAATAGCATTTTGGAGTATTCATCTTTATTCTTGAAATTTCTCAACATAATGAAAAAAAAACTTCCTTATCTGATATTTTTTCTCTCCTGTTGCCCTTAAACTCTTCTGTACTTTAGTATGTAGTGTAGTAAACAGAAAGAGTATGTGATTTGGAACACAGGGTAATTCTCACACTTTTTTCATATGTCTCAACTTCATTGTAAAAGAGGGTAACCTCAATTGATCTTTCGAGAATAAATAAAGGAAAATGAAAATATCATATCTTGTCCAATATTGCAACGCGCTGGTGGCAGGATCGCATTAGGTAGATGACTTCAAACTGAATGCTACATCATTTAAATGTGAACAAGATGTCGCCTAATCACAAGATGTGTCTGTAAACAACACTACATACACCTGATACAGAACATGGCCTCCAGGCATTCGCTCCCAGCTAAAGATAAAAAATAATGAGAACACATGTCATTCAGGGTAGAAGTCCAGCTGTCAGCCTCACAGTTGGGGGTGGGAGAAGCAGAGCAGGATGTGTGTATATATAAATGTTGTGTTTCTACCTGCTACTTTCTTGGAGGGGTTCACTGCCCTTCCGCCAAGAGAGCGAGCCCCAGGGAGACATCTTGGGCTTGCATTCCACCAGCGCGTCCCCTCCCACCTTCACCAGCGTCTGGCTCCGCAGTTGGTTGTGAGAGAAATCTGGGGCAACGGCTAGAGACAAGAGCAGCATATTAAAAAAGCAGTATTTGAAACAGTTGAGAAAACCTTTTACATCTACAGTATTGTCCTACCAAATGATCCTGGACTATTTATCTGATGTCAAAAATCATCCTTAATCATTTTTGTTTTTTGCCAAATGAGTTGGTAAATCCAATGTGTGACCGGCGGGAAAAGTTCAGACAAGTGAAAAAGTAATGTCCACAATGGGGGAGCCAATGGTATTGATGTAACTCTAACCCTATAATTCTCCATAGAATATTCTTGTTGTTCTTCAGCTTTTCAACCAAGTGATCACTCCCACATAACGACTTTTCCTCCTGTGCCCTATTCAAGAGGTGTGAAACCGCCTGTTGCTGTCCCAATAGCTGTAGATATGGGATATGTTGAGGTCAATTTCTCCCCCTCTAAAAAAAATATGCCCTGCGTTCTGAATCGCATACTTTCTACTATTCAGTATGGTAGAAAAAAGATTTAGGATGTCCCGATTCTTGTGGCCAGATTTAGGATGGTTAGAAAGACCTGGATGTCTACTACATCTGGCCAAGATTTTTAGTGTTGAAAACAGCGTCCTATGTGGCCGATTCTGACCCATTATCCAGAATGCGACAGATATAAAAGCATGAGGCAATATCAAGGCGCAATGTTCTGATGAAATAAATAAGTAAAAGTATGTCCCAATTGTATGCCTTCTGCATCCTAACTATTATTTTTATCGTCAGATATAGTATGTAGAATAGAAAAAAGAAAGAGTATGCGATTCGGAACGCAGGGTCGACAACACCCTTCACCCCAAAAGAGGTTCAAAAACTAATAGTTCAGAGAGTTCAAATATGTATACATCATTCTTACCTGTAACTACTGTATATATTTCCCAATGATTTTAGAACAAAGAAATAAGATCTCAACACATCGTCCGGGCAGAACTTTTTGCTCGCAGCTTGTCCGAGAACCATTGTGTGATTGGTCAATCTAAAGCTACCACGACGACAGTGTGTGACTGCTGTGGGCAGGGCTTATGAGTCCCAGGAGTTAGTCACTTGAGTTCTCCTGAAGTATGAAATGTCCAGACCACAAAGAACTTAGTCCTTCTTCTCGCAGCTCTGTCAGTAGGAACTTATTTATTTGTTCTTGCAGAGTATGTAACCGGCTTTAGCCTACGCCCATGATGACTGTCCCTGACTTTGACCATCACACTTGACTGTATTGAGGCTGTCAGCAACACAATCAGGGTGAGCGGTGCTGGAGGTTGAATAGTGAATGAGAGGCTGCTGCCAGGCCTTCAGTGCAGAGTGACAGGGCTGACAGGGCAGATGGGCCAGGCTGGTCAACACAGGCACTCTGGCATATACATCACTGTCACCAAGACGCATTCACCTTCTAATGAATGCTTTTCAATTAGTGGACACTGAGTGAGAGGGCGGAGGTCGCCCGCTTATATTGAGTGAAGGAAGATGACGGAGCAAACTTTGAGAACAGATACTGACAAATGAATGCGTGCACACACGTCGCTGCACCAACAGACATACTGCATGCACTAGTGCTGTCAAACCATTCAAATATTACATCGTGAATAATTGGATTAATGTCATAGTTAACTCGCAATTAATCGCACATTTGTATCTATTCTAAATGTCCCTTGATTTATTTGTGTCCCATTATTTTTTCCTCATTGTAATGCTCTTATCACACACATTCTCTACACCCTTGTAATTCTGTGTATTTTTTTCGAAAATATCATAATTTCCAATTCAGTGCAAATAGCCCACAACGTTTTGCCGTTTTGCCAGTTAAATAATTTTAATGTGAAGTTACGCTGTAGGAAAAGTTCAGTTTGAATGAACAGTAACTTAACTGACAGCTACATGTACAGTGTGTGGTGTGATAGTGTTTTTTAACGTTACTAGTAAAAACAAATTGACACCGTTAAAATGGGTTTGCGTTAACGTCGTTAATGGCGCGTTTAACTTCCAGCACTAGTATGCACGCATGTGTGAGTGAGTGTAGACACAAGGGCGTAGGTGTCCTTTCAACATTAGGGTTGGGACACATTTGGTTGGAGGTTTGTTCCTCCCCCAGGAAATGTTGAGCGTCATATTTCCTGCATTTTGGTCAATTTTAATGAACCAATTTATGCCTTTTCTGCATCAATTCACGGTGGAAATGTCAAGATTTAATTCAGCTACCCTGTGACACAAATATAATGGAATATAATGCAGTTAGACTCTCAGCCATTCTGTATTATTGCTTTCAAATATTTATTCTCCTGTATTGTTTCCAAACTCTGCACATTCAGAACATATCAAAAGGTGTCTTGGGTTAGGTTTTTTTAGGAGTCATGTGTCACTTACTCATGACCGTGCGCCAGTAAACTAACATGACACTGTTTTGATGAATATAATTACAGGAAGGAAATAGGGGTTGTCTTTCATATTTTCCGAGGGGAACGAATGAACCGCTTTGAGTATTTAGTGGCTCTCTTCAAATCTAAACACGCACACACACACACACACACACACCAAACCATGGCCTTACCTATGACTCGGAGCTCTGCGTTGGAGTAGACCTCTCCGTGCTTATTGCCAGCCACACACTGGTACATCCCCGTGTCAGACAGAGTCAGACGGCTGATGGACAAGGCCCCGTTGGCCACCTGTATGCGATCCTATGGACATATAAGAGAGACAGGCCGTTTAATATGCCTCATTCACACACTGCTCATTTACATAAAATGAACAGTCCGCCAGTGAATTATGCTTCTGGAAGTGACAGAGGTGGGCAATAAATCAAGGTTTTCATCACTAATGGAGGGGAAGGCTTGAGTGGATGGAGGCAGGCTAGCAGAAAATGACCCTAATCAATCTGCATGTTTATGAAAGGGAAATAAAAGCGTGCCCTATGTATATCTCCCAATGCACCCCGGGGCCTGTTTCCCCTTGAGCAGGACGAGAGGGGATAAGAGTTGAAGGAGCATCGTGACATCGTAAGGTATAATGCATTGTGAGAATTGCTTTCCCGATAGGTATGCTCTATTCATACTAAGTGCAGCGTACATGGTCAAGCTGTACCCTCCTCTTCATCTGTTCGGGACAGTCCTTATTTAGCATAGCTGCGGGGAGAAAACTTGCTAGCCATTGGCCGATCAAATTAAGATCTATTTAACGCCCCAACCATATACTTTGGGGAATAGTTGCATGATAGAAAAATCATCTGAAAAGAGTTAGAGGCATATTTATCAATCCAAATGAAATATATTGTTCATTTAAGTTTAATACACTTTACAGAAGTTTGGTTTCGAGAGGCTATGGGCTATGCTCTGGTTCTTATTACACCATGAGTATTTTAAACCAATCACGGCAGTTCTCTGCCTGAACATCCATCTAAAACACCACAGAACGCAACACGCCCACACATTCCTGTAAAACAGTCTAGACAGTAAAAGAAAGCAGTTTTTTTTAACTAAGTTTTATAATATTTATGCACATTTATTGTCATCAGATATTAACATTCATTATCATATATTTATTTCTACTATTTCCGAGCAGGTTTTCAAAAGGCTTTAAGGGCAGCTGGGCCTTAACTAAAACACTTTACGCACGGGTCGGACATTAAACCCTCCATATATATTCATGGCTCTGAACTTGGGTTCTCTCTCTTTACTACATGTATTACATCCTATCTCTATGCAGCTGTGCCAGATTCTACCCCCCCTGCCCTTGGTGTGCTATGTTTTCCCCAGGGCTCACTCATAATGTCATTAGAGCACATTTCCATAGCGCTGTCTGAGCACACTCAACTCAGGTTTGCAATGGGATTAAGGTGCTGTCACATGAAAAGACGGTGACTATCCCCGCTACAAAAAATTATCACAAACTACTCCTGTGCTTGAGCATTGGTTGCAAAATGCATTTCCACAACACTCTGCTGTTTGAAAGTGTGCAAGGGGCGAACGTCCCTGCTGGCAAAATGATGGCATGCGTATATCAGTCCGTGTCTGCAATGGAAAGCACTCCAGATTTTACTGTCCGCTATTAATTAGGCGTGACGTTCCTCTCAAATCAGCAGTTTTTCACCTGGGGGGGAGGGGGGGGGGACCATCTGTACGCCTTATGCTGAAGGAAAATTATTGGCAATGTTGTTTGCCAACAACACCGGGGTTTGGTTTCTTTGATACAAAGCTGCTGCAAAAAAAAACGTAAAAAAGCAAAGAAATGGATGGCACGAAGGAGTGACTTTTATGGTTTAAAAAGAAAAAGCTTCTAGTGGTTTGAATGTGGTCCACAGCTGTGTGTTGCTTAAATACTCATTACTAGAAGCCTTTGTGAGATCATGTACTTTTTACAGCGTACATACATTAGACAGTCAAGCGGCGTAACCATATCAATCTAATGTAAAACAAAACCGAAAACATCCAATAACTCAATAACTAAATAGTAGTGACATTCGTTTTTGATCTGACAAGTTTTTATCTGATGAACAATAGAGGGAACATGTAACTACAGGGTCAAAGAATAATTCAAACTTGCTCAACAGTGTCCAACTGCAGACAGTATTAACGTGAGATAGGCCTACCACAGGCAAACACTTCAAGCACTAGTCAATATTGAGATATACATGTGCCTATTAAGCTTCCATAACATGTCTTTCTTTCATAGAAATACAAATAAAAGGACCAAAATGTACATTTAGGTGTTTAATTGACTAAACCTGTATGCGTCAGTGTATGTCTCCTGTACACCCATCTTTAACAGCCATTATCTGGACACCTGCAGTGTCTTGTCGTAAAATATCTGCCCATTCTTATCACAGTGAGAAATAAATTCAACTATACATGAACTCAGCTCAATGGTGGCTTTGCAGTAGCAAGAACAAAAGCACCTCCACTTGAGCTTGAACGAACTGGGAAAGCGGAGGTAAAAAAAACTTCTTAAGTTTCTAATCAGAATGCAGTGGATTGCTGTATAATTACATCAGTCATTTCTGAATAACAAAGGCTTTGACATTAGAGTGGTGACAGGATTAACCTCTATTCAAGAACACAACTGTAAGCCATCTGCACGGTGGTCCCATACTCCTTTAAAATGGACCAAACACCTTTTTTCATGTTAGTTGGAGTGTACCTTTAATTACACAGTCACCTCATTGTGCGGCCATTGTCAAATGCAAAGTGCAGCAGAGTGAGGCTGTGTTTGGAAAGCCATACTAACGTCCTACTCATATACACTGTGTGCACAATTATTAGGCAAGTTGTATTTTTGAGGATTAATTTTATTATTGAACAACTACAGTGCTCTCGGTCAATCCAAAATGTTAATGAACCTAAACCTGAATGTTTACGAAAGTAAAAGTGAGGTTTTGTCTTTCTTACGAGAATATATATATGTTTTGCTATTATACACAATCGATCTTTAAGTAGACAGTATGTAGTATATAGATGTTGAGTATGTAGGAGGGAGGACGTTAGTATGGCTTTCCGAACACAGCCTGAGATCCTTAAAGCCCAGTTCAGACCAAAGATTCGCCTTGCAACTGCTTGCGACGAGACGGTTTTAGAACGTCACAGGGGAAAAATCACAGCAGTGTGAACTGCTCGTTGCAGTGCGGCTGATGCCGTTGCAAGGCGTCGCAGAAGATTCAACATGTCAAATCACAAGGTCCAGTTTTAGAGCGTCTAGGCCAGCTCGTTGCGAGCGGTTCCGAGCAGTTGCAGTTGCGTCCCGTTGCAAGGCGAATCATTGGTCTGAACTGGGCAAGATGAAAGCATTGGGATAAACCATTACTACTTTGACATAAAGCCTCTTGAAACCTGCTCTACTATGGTAAAACTCAATCAATCAAACTATTGAGTTATAAACAAGTGTGAAAATAAATGTGCATATAAATATTATAAAAGAAAAAAAGGCTTTTTCACTGTCTATGTCGTTTGACAGGCCTCCATGGGAACAGTCATTCCATAAGAGGACTGCCATGATTGGTTCAAATAACTTAATGTGTCATAAGAACCAGAGCAAAGCCCGCCTCATCGAAACCACATTTCTAAAAAAAGTGTATCAAAACTTAAATGAACAATATCTTTCATTTGGATTGATACATATGCCCTAACTATTATCATATGCTAACTATAACACATCGAACTCCCCACATGACACAGTTAGAAGGATTTTGTGGATTTGGGTTTACAGGGGCTTTAAAAGAAAGCATCACTTTTGAAAAAGACCAGCCATTGTGTAATATAATAAGGGCTGGCATCTGAGACAGTCCTGCTTGAGAACACACACACAGCATGTCCAACACAAGAGCCCGATACATGTAGAACCAGTCTGAAAGGTGCTATTTCTAGAGTGAGGCTAGAAATAGTTGGAAGTTCTTAAATATTTCAAAGATTGACATTGAAAAATGTAATGCACATAGGCCTATATTCTGATATAGGGGAAGGTGGGGTGATTTGTGCCTACTAGCCTGGTCCTACCAGACCATTGTACTTCATTGCATTTGTACAGAAGGTCTGGAATCGCTCAATTGACAAACGTTCACTCGTTTGGAGGCGGGTGTCTGTTGAGGTTTAAAACTATTGGATCTGCCCAGTGCCACTCCTGATCTGCCAACCATAGGACCTTGCTGGCTTCTGACTACAACTGAAACTCACTCTTCCCAGCCACTCCCTCTGTTCGCTGATTGGACCGCCACACATCTGGCTGAGAAAACCCACTAATATACCGTAGACCCAGACTGACTACTGAAGGGAAATGCAAATTGAGCAGAAGTATGTAGGCGGGCGGTGCCAGGCTAGTGGCTACACGCACCCAAACTAAAGAGAACTTGTTTTACATCTAGAGGCTACACAAACCAAAACTATAGCATTCTAAAGTTCTTCTTCCCAATCGCTATGGCCCATAACTTGCCTTTTGTGATTTACTTTTCACACATCAATTGTTCCAATCATTTTGCTCAAAGTTAAAAAAGTGTTGGCAGAAATAAGTTCCAGTGAAATACAGATCAGTAAAGGTCTGAATTGATTCACTGTAATACATTAACGACAAATGGTTGCATCCTCTTCCCCTACTGCTCCTTAACATGGCTGACCTTTCCCTCTTCCACTCATTAAGCCTCTGTGGTTAATGCTGGCATTTCAAACAATGGAACACCTTGGCTGATTAATCCATTCACCCATGCATTAGGAATATATTCATTTATTATGTCGATTACAGCAAAGGAGGGAGGGGGGGTGCACCACAACAAAACCAGCACACTCAATGTAACCTTAAATCATTCGGTAACACTTTATATTAAGGTCCTTATAATAAGCATTGGTTAATAGGTAATAAGACCCTTAAAATATGCTTATTAATAAGCATATTGTTAATAAGACCGTTAATAATAACATAATAAACATGTTTATTGTGAGATTAGAAGACTTTCATAAGCCCTTATAAGAAACGTGTTATTGTTTATTGTTTATTGTGGATCCCCATTAGTTGACGCAGAAGCGGCAGACTAGTCTTCCTGGGGTCCAATTAAAATCTGAACACACAAACAGCAAATCATCACATTCACTCAAATACAGTAAAAAGTACAGTTACAAGACTACAAATACATAACAGTTGCAAACAAACAAATAAATAAATGGGCATCTGGGCGCCTCAGAGCGCGCAAACACCCACATCAAAACACAATACATTGAGCACCAAGCCAAGCCAGAGTCCCGAGTTCCTATTTACCATAAATAAAATAGGATTTAATTTGCCTCTTGAATTCCCTCTTCACAGGTATAACACGAATGTGCGAAGGGAGTACGTTCCACAAAGAAATGGATCTATAGAAGGATGTCCTCCTCATTGCATTCCTCCTACAGTGTGGGAGCACAACTTGTCCTGCTGTTGCAGATCTAGTACCGTATGAATGAGCATCAGAGCAGAAACCAACCTTGTTAAAAAGAACTCTAGGAACATGAGTGGAAATTACATTCTTAATAAATACCAAGGACCTAATGGATAACGTATCCAGAACTTTAGGCCACTTAAGATCAGAATGCATCCGATCTACATTTGATCTGTAAGATCTATCAAGAGCAAGTCTTGCAGCCCTGTTTTGTACAGTTTGTAGTTTGTTTAAGTCAGTCTTAGAGGCAGAGGCCCAAATAACAGAACAATAGTCGAGATGGCATAATACTAATGTTTGAACAACCTGTCTCCGTAAAGTAACTGGTAAGTAGGTGGCACATTTCCTGACCGTAGCAATGCTTCTACTCATCTTAGCAGCTATCTGCCTTACATGATCAGTCCAGGACAGAGTGTTACAAATAGACAGTCCCAGAAGCTTTAACTTACTCTCCTGCTTCACTGGCTGACTCAAAATCTGCAGATCAAGCATAGGCTGACTGGCTAGATTATGCCGTGATCCAAAGACAATGCTGACAGTTTTTGATAGATTTAAAACAAGTCTATTTGCAGTAACCCAATTGGCCACTGCTTTCAGATCTTGTGACAGAACGGTCTTAAGTTTACAGCATGTAGATGCAGAATAGTACAGTGTAGAATCGTCAGCGTATAAAACCATAGTGGATTCTTTAATAACAAGCGGGAGATCATTCGTAAAAATTGAAAATAAGAGCGGAC
Source organism: Ammodytes marinus (assembly GCF_949987685.1). Taxonomy (NCBI): domain Eukaryota; kingdom Metazoa; phylum Chordata; class Actinopteri; order Uranoscopiformes; family Ammodytidae; genus Ammodytes; species Ammodytes marinus. The sequence goes on from NC_137233.1 coordinate 33,420,123, forward strand.
CCAAACAACTTCCTTGCGGCACACCACAGTCAATGTTAATACTGTTGGACAGAGTACCATTCAAGAAAACCCGTTGAGTTCTGAAAGATAAATAGTTTTCAAACCAAGAGGTTGCCATAGGTCCAAAACCATAATGCGTGAGTTTTTCAATCAACAACTTATGGTCAATTAGGTCAAATGCAGCGCTGAAGTCCAACATGACAGCACCAGATAACAGTGAATTGTCAATCCCCCTAAACCAATCATCAGTCATTGTTACCAAGGCTGTGCAGGTGGAATGACCCTCTCTGTAGGCATGTTGTGCATTACTTATCAAATTATTCTTAGACATATAGTCATGGATTTGGTTATATACAATCCTTTCTAAAATTTTACTCAAAACAGGTAGGATTGTTATAGGTCTACAGTTCGGACCACTGAATGTAGATTTGGTATCTTTTGGTATGGGAATAATTTTTCCTTCTTTCCAGATTTTAGGGCAGGTTCCATTAGATAGACAGGAATTAAATATATGACATACAGGAAGAGCTATATAATCAACAGCTATTCTGAGTAATTTACCATCAATACAATCTGTACCAGCAGAGTTGTCTTTAGAAATGGATTGTAACAATTTTCTAACCTCCTTGATTTCAACCGAATTGAACTTAAAAGTACACTGTTTGCCTCTCATTATTAGATCATCAATGAGCATACATGATTTGTTGTTTACATTTGTACCAAAGCCCCCCCTCAATGTTTCAACTTTTTCCACAAAATACTTATTTAGGTAATTTGACATATCCTTAGGCTTAGAAATAAATACACCATTATCAGTTTCAATGAAGGATGCAGAAGCTTTAGTACTCCGACCCATAATATCATTCATCACTTTCCATAATTTCTTACTGTCATGTTGGGCTCTATCAATCCTTTGCCGATAAAATTCTCTCTTTTTTTCTCTGTTCACTTTTGTAACTAGATTCCTTATTTTACAATATGCACTTTTATCATTGACTGAACCAGAGGCAATAAAGCATCTTTTTAGCTCATTTCTTTGTTTCATTAAGTTCTTTAACTCATTATCAATCCAGGGAGCTCCATTAGGCTTGACAGTTAACTATTTATTGATTGCATAATAACATAAATACAAGTTATGAGTTCCTTATAGTTGTTGATAAAAGCATTACAAACCCAAAACAATCTGATAACTCAAAATGCACTAGAAAAAGACCCCCAGTATTAGCAGTTTTTCAAAACAGATGGACCTACTTTAGTTTTTTTTTCTTCAAACAAACAAACACACACCAGAATACTTTTACATTCTAAAAAGGTTTTGATGAAAATGCTAGCCATTGGGCGTGAACATATTGTTGATTATTCTTTCCCTGAGAGCACGCCAAATGCTTTTTAATGAGAAAGGGGGCCTTGCTGTGTGAGCATGAGTGTTGCCTCTAGTAATCTAATAACCACAGACTGGGTTCATTCCAGCCACATGTATAACATCCCCAGTACTGATCCATATCCTCTGGTGTCGCCTGTCGCCCTTCTTTTGCATAATGAAGCAAATTAACATAACGCCTGTTTATTTATCAGGTGCAAGCCGTTGCTCCCGTGTCCAATCAATTTTACCAAAAAAACCTGAGTCAAAGCATCCCAATCTAATAATCCAGTATGATGAAGGAATATCAAATCTATTTTTTTGTGAAAATGCCCAAAATGAGTCTGGTTAAGTTAGAGGTTTGGCTGTATTATTGCGCCCATAATGAAATGTTCAAAGGGGAAGGGGGGGGGGGGCGTGGCAGAGAGATAAAATTATCCTACGTTCCAATCCCCATACTTCCCTACTATTTAGTATGCCGGAAAAAGATTTAGGATGCCCCAATACATGCACGTCAATAACAGTATGCTGAAAATACATAAATGCCTCACTAACTCCAATAGCATTTTGCAGTAATCGTCTTTATTCTTGACATTTCTCGACATAATGAGAAAAAATCTTCCTTATCTGATTTGTTTCCCCTCCCATGACCCTAAAACTCTTCTGTACTTTAGTATGCAGTGTAGAAAAAAGAAAAAAGTATGTGATTTGGAACGCAGGGTGAATGTATACAGTCTAGAGAATCTGACTTGTTTAATCTTGGGTGGCAAGAGAGGGATTAATAACTGTATAGTTGGCAAAGAGAGAGATTTAACGGACGATTAGAGTATTATCACTTACACCAGTGTGCGTTCCAGACTATAGTGTGGAAATACTTGGCCTGTTTACAATATATCATAGTAGAGCAGACACCTTCTAATTCCTCTGAAATAAACAGCATTGTTTAGCAGAAGCGAAACACATAATGTTTTGCCAGCACTGTGTTGAGACGAAGAAGACATGAATGTATGGTAATTAGTCAGTAAAGCTTATTGAGAAACAAGCGCACTAAAGCCTAGAACATACATTATAGTCCGCTTGTTCACCAGCACAGATTGAGTAACAAAACTTGTGCCAAAAACTGCTTTATTGCTTGAAGTCTAAGAATTGCAGCAACATAATTAATTCTTGCTTTTATTTATGTGTCTTTATGATGTTTTGGATGTAATGTATTTGACTTATTTTACTGTACAGCACTTTGGTCTGCCTCGGCTGTTATAATGTTATAAATGTGCTATATAAATAAAGTTGACTTGACTTGACTTGACTATCTTCAATTCTTGAAAATAGACATGCTAGCCTACATAGGGCTTGGCAGGATCTCACCTCTGGAGACTCCAGGTTCTGTCCATTCTTCATCCACCTGTACGAGGGCTTGGGCTTCCCCGTGGCTTTGCACTCCCACACCAGTGAGTCATCAATCAGCTTCTGGACATCCTTTGGTTTCTCAATGAGATGAGGAGGGGCTGGACGGAAGAAAAAAAACACATTGAACATGTTAAGAGTGAAGTTTCTTTTTTTTTATTGATTTTTTTGGCATTTTCAAGCTTTATTAGATAGTACAGAGTTGAAATGGGGAGACAGGGAGAGAGGGGGGAAGACCTGCAGTAAAGGTCCACAGGTCGGATTCGAACCTGCGACCACTGCAACGAAGGCCAGAGCCAACATGGTACGCGCTCTATCCACTGCACCACCGGAGCGCCCCGAGTTAAGACATTTTGATAAAGTTCTATTTATTCATGGAGTCAGCGATTCTGGTCCAGTGTGAATACACAGCCTAGGCTCTGTAAACGGGCATGTTGCTAGCTACGTCGGGCCCCTTTTGTTCACATACCCTTTGTTTACATACCAGTTTACAGATAGGCTATGTAATAACACTTAATAGCTTAAAAAAAAGACATGTACACCTGAAGATTCTGACAACATTTCTGCGACCATAAAATAATAATAATATCAAAATAAAGGATATCAATTCAAGATTTGGATATAGTTTCCTCTGTGTGTTAGTGTATCATGTAATGACTTTGGGGCCACTTTGCTTTTATTATAAGGTGAATAATCGCTGACGTTCTTTCTTTCAAGGTTTCTTTCCATTTCCCAGTGTGCGTCCAGTAGAACATAAGTGATGAAAAGCCAGAGCCATATACATGAGGGGGTTGGCCATAAAAACCCTCACCCTTCCAATACAATCGGAGTAAATGATGGTATAATTATACAAGGGCAGAATTGATTCTTGCTGTGTCATGCAAGTAACTCAAGACTAGTTAATGCTTAAATGCAAAAAAAAAAAAAAAAAAAAGATCTCTCTCTCTCTCTGTCTCTCTCTATCGCTCTGTCTCTCTCTCTCTCTCTCTCTCTCTCTCTCTCTCTCTGTGTAGTACTCTGATGTGTAGGTCAAGCCACTATCATCCTATATCAAACAAGGCCAGTGGCAGGACAGAGAATAATGGCTGACCACACTTTCTCATTTCACATACCTCACCCAGTGCCACTCGTCTCAAGGACTGACCTTTGCGGCGGTGGTGGCTTTTCGGCAACAGTACAAATCCCCAACTCTAATTGGCTTCTGCAATACAGTATTTTTTTTTTTGCCTTTGAGTAAAGCAGGATAACACAGCGAAAAAATTCAATAACTGTGTGTTTGCCCCCCCACTATCTCTGTGCATTAGATCAGTGTGTGGTCGATGTGTGTGTGGTGTGTGTGTGTGTGTGTGTGTGTGTGTGTGTGCGTGCGTGTGTGCGCGTGCGTGTGTTTTTTTAGAAAGGCATAGAGTAAAGACTGATAAAAAGAGGTGGATGCTGAGACCAGAGGGAGGTATCAGCGCATGTGTGTACTGTGTGTTTACGTTGTTGACGTGCACGGATTCAACATCAAAATCAATCAAAGAGACGTGTGTGTGGACCATGTGTCCTATAGAGGGGCTGCGGTCATTAACATTTAACTGGTGTGGAGAAAGAGCTGTTGCCATTCTGAGCAAAGAGTAGATGGTTTAGGATGGTTAGAAAGACCCGGGTGTCTACTACATCCGGCCAAGATTTTTTAGTGTTGAAAACAGCATCCTATTTGGGCGACTCTGACCCATAATCCAGTGCGTACCTGAAGTGACGTCACATCGACGGAGCCTCCATATGACAACAAACGGGGATGCAACGGATATAAAAGCGAGAGGCAAGATCAAGGCGCAATGTTATGATGACATAAATAATTAAAAGTATGTCCCAATATTATGCCTACTGCATCCTAACAAGATTTTTTTTATTGTCGGATGTAGTATGTAGAATAGAAAAAAGAAAGGGTATGCGATTCGGAACGCAGGGTTAGTTTTTACTGAGAGCGTCAGTATGAGATGTAACATGCATATCATCTCGTCATTGTAGATGCCTTACTTTAGAACACGCAAAATGGTTCTTTTAGCTAACTTCCTGTCAGTGACTGCAGTTAGCAGTCCCCTCCCTCGTCCCTACGTCACCACATTAATGCACTGCGGTCTTCAAGCAGCAAGTCATCTAGCGTCATCTCAGATCCATAAGTGTGATAAAACATGATAAAAACCATCAAAACAGACATTGGGAAGGATTTTTACCAGATCTGCCATTGTAGGCGCATACACTTTCACCCATTTGTTGCTCTCTGAATGCACCGGCAGTGAGACTGGTGCCGGTTTGTAGCGTTCTCTCTTCTGATTGGATAACAGTTGTTGTAATCCCAGAAAAGTTAATTAACAGATAACAGGTGACTGAGAGATCAGAGTTATGAAACGTGCACACTATGTAAGTGATCACAGTATGAATATAGAGCAATTTAACACGTATATTAACATAAATACATCGCTTACTTCACCTTTAACAGCTCATTTTAATTACAAAACTAAAACGTACAAACAGCTCAGTCGACAAGTCGGAATGAAATCTAAAAGTAAAGCTCATAAAGTAACTTTCTTTGCATTCATTTGATCCCCCAACTGAGACAAATGGTAAGCATTGCTTTGCATTGTTAACATGGACTTCAAAACTTTTTTTGGAATGCAAAATAATAGAATTTCAAAAATACAAAAAAAAAATGGATAGATCGCGTTAACTAACTCATTTAGCGATGACTTGCCTTTAAATAGATTGATTGCCAGACCCAAACATAACAAACCTATATACCAGTCCCTATACCTGAAGAAGCCCACTTCCTGTGTGTCTTTCAGAGTCAGTGAGATGGTAGAGTGGCTCTATTAGACAGTCATTTAGCATCACGTCGCTCCATGCTACTGCAGTCTTCCATCAGAGCCTGGCTGAGCTGGCCACACCCCCTGAGAGAGACTGCATTGTTGTTGTTGTCTCTATCTCCTCCAGCCAGGGTCCCTCACTTTATTCCCCCCGCCGCTGAGAAGGTATCCACTCTCAACGCGTACCAAATAAAAGGAGGCAGCCCCATCTCTGCCTAGCGCACATACAATCAGAGCAAACGTAGAAGGGCTAAAAGCAGGGCCAATAGATTGGCATTCGTCTTACAGCTCTAGAAAGAAATGAAGAGACCACTCCAAATGTTCAGTGTCTCTCGACTTACTATGTATAGGCATATGTTTGAGTGGAATGAACATTTTGGGTTGAGACAGAATGGTCTCTTAATTTTTTTCCGGAGCTGTATAAGTGTAACCTGTGTCACAGAACTGCATGCAGTTGCTCCCCTTTGAGTAAATATCGACATCAATAGAGGAGCAAAATGTTTTGTTTTCAGAGATGGAATTGTTACAACAAACCCCCATTGACTTTGGCTTGAGTATAAGTTAAAGAACAAGTAAAACATACTCATGAGGAGATGTGGTGGCTGCTTGTTTTGCATTAAGATCAAATGGATCTAATTTCAACCTCAAGCTTCAAACTTAACTGGAATTCAACACATTTGAAGAATTCTTGTTTTAGTTATTATTACATAAAGAGAAACGAAGTGATGGAAGACTCTACAGTCTTTAAAATACTTGTGTAAATTTGACATATCTAGATCAATACAAATACACTGATAATACTGTTTAACCGGTCTTAAACACAAAAACGGGGTGCATCTTGGTACACTATATAACATTGAAAATGTGTGAATGCTTTTGACAACGTAGCACCGACATAAAGTAATACCTTCATTTTCTTTCTGTCTAACACAAAGCCCCCTGCTTCTCTTTCCTCTGTAGCCTGCTTGGATGTTACCAGTGATACAACCCTTATCCATTCTCCTGTTGGCTTACACTGCTGAGCCAATGTCTCAAAGGCTTAATTCAAAGGCAAGTTCAAAAAATAAGATTACTGATTTTTATCACCTACCTACAGACTGCAGATAGCAGGAGAGAGAAAGAGAGAGAGAAAGAAAGAAAGAGAGAGAGAAAGAGAGAGAGAGGGGGGAGAGAAAGAAAGAGAGAGGAAGAGAGGAAGATGGAGAGAGAGAGAGAGAGAGAGAGAGAGGTAGAGAGAGAGGGAGAAAGAGAGTGTGAGAGAGAGGGAGGGAGGAAGAGAGAGAGAGACCATAGCTCAAAGGACAAAGCGTGCCTCATGGTCACAGCATGCCGCTGGGCTGTTACAGTTAACCAGGCTAATAGCTTCCAGGGGTTTCCCTTGTAAATAAATGGCAAACTTTGTTTTAATGCCCCAAATGAGTTGACAGCTGACAAAATCAGCAGGAGGAAAAACAGGGCAGTCGAGGTCGGACTAAAAAACCAAAGACGGTTTCACACGAAGCAAGATAACTGCCTGGCAAACCTTTCACAGCAAAAGGTCAACATTTTATGAGACCATAACTGTTATGGCATTGTTCTATCCATTTATTCATGACCAGGGCCATTCATGATTTGGCAATTACCTCGGTATGACAGCTATAGTACTATTAGTCTACAGTATACATCATGCACTATTCCTTATGGTATATTTGTTTGCAGTTAGTATTCAAGAAATGGCCAAAACCAGTTTAAAATATATAATACTTAAATAGTTAATAATATGGAACTGACATTGTGTCAGTCTCTGCCAAACATTTTATTTGTAATAATGGTAAAATCTTCTTTTGTGTTTTTGATTTTAAAAATTCAAATATAAATGCACCACAGATTCAGTCGCTAAACCTAACTAGTGCTATAGACACATTGGGACCAATTTGTCTAATTGTTGTTGACAATTTTTTTAATAATGTATTATATCCATCATTTTGTACCAGCAGAGTGTGTGATCATTTTGGAACAACGTGTCAGTATCTAACAGGACTTCTAGTATCTGATAGGTGTGTCCCAATGTGACAATGAGTAAATCTCTACTAACCCCCTTTTCACGTCAATCCAGATGCTGCTGCCTTTGAGATGACGTCCCTGACATATGTGCCACTGGTCTAAGTATAGCACATTTAACGGCTTTGATCTCCAGTCAAGTTGGATGTCAATCACCCAAAGCCATCTGGTGGGAAACCCCCAATACAAGGGCTTTCAACCAACAAGGTCGCATCCAAGGGCTCGGTCTCATCCGCATCACTCCCTTTAATCTGGATCAAAATATAACAGGCATCATGGCTGACAGCCTTTAATCATGTTGATGTGCGCAGTTAAAAGGAGCCCGCCTATCTCGTGTACTGTACGCCCACACGCGGGGCCCTGGCGATGGCGTCATGAGGGCCCCGCTTTAAGTGTCTGCTTTTTCAGTCTGAGCGGGTCTGACAGATGCAGGAGAACACTGGTCAAATATTCATGTGTGTTAGGATGGACCTACCGTAGAAGGAGAGCTTCCCCTTGACTGTATTCATGCCCCTGGAGTTCTCGGCCACACACTGGTAAGTGCCGGCGTCCTCCTGCTGGAAGTAGGGGATCTCCAAGACACCGCTGGCCTTCCTCATGTCCACTTTCCTCGGGAAGGGCACACCGTCCACCCTCCTCCAGTTGATAGACGGTACCGGGCTGTTGAGACAAAAGGGATGCAGACAAGTTTGAAGTAATCGTTTTTTTTTCATACAGTATTTGTGAAGGACTTTTTGCTTGTAAAGTAAGTAGTGAAAAATGCCTAAACTGATAACAAGCAGATAAATATCCTGAAACAATCTTAAACATGGCTACATTTGACCATCATCTACTGTGTGTTAACAGCATTTAATGTCTCGGATAATAAATCACACTTAGATCTAACTTGTATTATTTGATTAAAACCCTTTATGTATACCTCAAGAGCTGTTAGGGGCTATCCTTTGGTCTTTCAAATTCAGCTGAATTCCATGGCCACTCTATAATACTGTTGTCATAAAGGTTTGAAGGGACTGTTACAGGCATGTTAAGGGTCCTTTCCTGTTTATATTATTTTGTTTACTAGAGCTGCTTGTTGACATGCTGTAGCTATGTTCATGTGTGTTGTGTCAGTGACTACACTTCCCAGCTACTTAGCGCCTGGAGGTGACATCACACAACAGACTGCTTCTTGATTGGCAGCAGCTGGGGCAGCTCTGGAGCAAAATGTTTAACACACCCTGCATTCCAAATCACATACTCTTTATTTGTACTCCACTACATACTAAGGTACAGAAGAGTTTTAGGGCCACAGGAGAGAAAAAAAAATCAGATAAGGAAGATTTCAAGAATAAAGACGAATACTCCAAAATGCTATTGGAGTTAGTGGGGCATGTATGTTTTTTCAGCATACTACAATTGACGTGCATGTATTGGGACATCCTACATCTTTTTCTGGCATACTGAATAGTAGAGAAGTATGGGGATTGGAACGCAGGGTCTGTCTCATCAGCTCTGAGTGTTTGAGGTTTGCGGCTCTGGGCTTCTGACATGTAAAAATGAAGGGCTATTGTTGCCCGGTAAATTTTAAACTGCAAAAAAATGACTTCATAGAATTCAGTAGAAGTGTTACAGTATATCTGCAGGCCTACGTCATAGCCCTGGACTTCAGTACAGTCTGTTTGAAAAAGAAATAAAAAATATTTTAACTGAGTATTTTCACACCACAAGTAAAACCTCCAATTTCCTAGATTTCGTGGAGCCTCTGACCACGTGAGAAATGCAGCAGAGCAGTTGAAAAAACTCTCAGCTCCCTTCTGGTAATCCCTGCGTTCGAATCCCCATACTGTATACTATTTAGTATGCCAGAAAAAGATTTAGGATGTCCCAATACATGCACGTCATTTGTAGTATGCTGAAAATACACAATTGCCCCACTAACTCCAATAGCATTTTGGAGTATTTGTCTTTATTCTTGACATTTAATGAAAAGAAAACTTCCTTATCTGATGTTCTTTCTCTCCTGTGGTACTAAAACTCTTCTGTACTTTAGTATGTAGTGGAGTAAAAAGAAAGAGTATGTGATTTGGAACGCAGGGACAATCTTTTTTTTTAAACGCTAGTGAGCAGGGCTGAGTGTGAGTCAGAGTGCACTTAAGCTTACTTTCCCAGAGCGAAGCATTCCAGCTTGACAGTGGATCCTTTGGCAACATGAACGATCTCTGGAAACTGAACTTCAATCTTTGGCTCGTATTCACCCATCACACCTGAAAAGGGAAACAAATGCAAAAATGTCTCAGAGTTAGTCCCCCCAAAAAAAAGCCCACAAAGTTCTATACTTTTGATTTGTAACTCGAGCTAAACAACTCCAGCAAAGGACACAAGTTCTGGCTTCTGCCTCGGCGGCTCAAAAAGCCTTTTCAAGTAAAACTCTCTTTCTACTATAAGCTGAAATGTTTTTCCGACTCCCAACACTGCGATGTGAGCAGCAGCAAGGCGCTTTGCTCTCAGTGCTGTCACAGAGTGCTCTCTCCTATTGGAAAAAAGAATGACATAAAACACACACACACAACTTTCCAGGGAACATGCACACACACTGATGTTGAACGGTAAGCAAAACAACTTTTGAGAATTCAGAGATGGTTTGAGCTTTCACATCCAGATGAGTTTCATCGTGCTGTAGTGTGCTAACAGCTATGAACCCTTAAAATGGGGCCCATACAAAAAAAATCCCCCTGGGTCCAGCCACTGTGTCTACAAAGCATTCCCTTTCCATGTCAGTGCAAGCAGCTCTGTTTGGATGATAATATGGCTGCTGCTGCTGCTGCTGCTGTGCATGCTAAAATGTCCGGACAAAGGAGGAGATGGGGATGTGGTGGCTCTATGGTGTTTTCTAGCTTCCGGGAGAGACTTATTCGCAAATCAAGTCTGGTTGGTCTAAAAGTATTGTAACAGTGAGGACAATTCCTTTATTGTTGCTGTAGACTGGAAACATTTGGGTTTGACACCAAAATATGAATCAACATTTCAGATTTTATTTACAGGTATTTACATCTGGATCTGATACACAACTGAGAAGATAGCATTATTTGTAAAGGAACGCCACATTTTTAGGTGAGCAAAAGTATTGGAACAAATAAAATAAAATTAATTAAAATAAATTAAAGTGAATAAGACTTAATATTTTGTTGCAAAACCTTCGCTTGCAATAACTGCATCAAGCATGTGACCCATTGACATCACAAAACTTTTGCATTCTTCTTTTTCACCTAAAAATGTGGTGTTCCTTTACAAATAATGCTATCTTCTCAGTTGTGTATCAGATCCAGATGTAAATACCTGGAAATGAAAGCTGAAATGTTGAGCTATTGTCTCATATTCATCATTTGGTGTCAAACCCAAATGTTTCCAGTCTACAACAAAAATAAAATAATTGGCCTCACTGTTCCAATACTTTTGGAAGGCACTGTATGTATATAAAAAGGATACAGGTAGCGGAACATGAGGAGATATTCACTGATTTTGACTGAAAAGTGATTCATCCAGAATCCCTGCCTCCACCTTTAAAATGACACCAAGTCAATTATCTTAATGGGATTTGTAATCGGCGCGTACTTTCATGTATCCAAAGCCTTGCCAATTTCTATGTAGACAGCAGGGTATTTGAAGGCACTCACACCCACCAGTGTTAACGATAGTTTTTCCCCAACCCCCATTTGCTGTAATTCAGAGCTGTGTTGCACAAATAGCTCTAGAGATGGAGGAAACGGGCCAATTTCATCTGGGCTGATTTGGTGAGGCATGTGTTATCACGATGGCTCCCTGAGTGACTGTGAAAGCTAATTCAGATCCTTATCACAAACTGTCTCATATGCCGGGAATGTAACCACAGCGCTATCACCCATTTTAAAGCAGACAGGTGGAAGTGGACGGGGTAATAGTCTCATAGCATAACCTTTTGTAGTAGGGGGACAACTGTTCATTGTGCCTGCCTAGCTATCTAACTCAGCACCAGCGTATATTGAAAAAAAAGAAGGGGAGGAAAGTGCTCGGGAATTGCCTGAAAAAGGGGTCTCTCACATGGAACAAGCTATTTGTGAATCTGTCTTTCAACCAACAAATAGGCCAGTGAAGTAACACACGTCAACATGCATTTCGACAGAAATATAACGAAATAGCATTTATTACTTCATTTAAGTGATCCATACGACTGTACATGGACTGTATATTGACTGTTAAAAGAATACTGACATCCCAGTTGCCTGTTTTTTCTTTTAGCTAGTTGGATTAAGTGAGCTAAGTACAATGTTTGACTTGTCAGATAATGAATTAAGAAAATTGCCAGCTAGCTCCCACCAACAACTTCCTCATCATTCAAATAATAATAATACAAAAAAATATATACACAGTATATACATCAGCCAATAAGTAAAACATACATTTACATTTGTATCTGTATTTTTCAAATGTAGAATGTTGGATACATTGCATATATTGCATACAGTTCATTGATATCCTATTTTTTAATAATGTAGTAATGATAAAGCAATGTAACAGAGTATTGGGTGATTATAAATCGTTTTACTTTTCAATATCAAACAGTGCAGTGAGGCTATAGCTGTAATTATGTATTAGAATATTGTAAACACATGTATAATATATCAAATAAAATAAAGCTGCCTTTGAATGAGTTGAACATAAGTATAAAGAATACATGTTTTACCACATGGTATGCATTAATACACCAGTAGTGGATGCTCCATCTGAATAGTTCTAATTGTTGACAAGAACATTGGGAAAAACTGCATTATTGTGTGTTGTACGTATTACCAGTAGTACCGGTAAGTGTTTCTGTATGCTTAATCATTAATAGGGAGATTGAAATAGGCATTTTGCCGCAGTTTGCCCCATAAATGATTGGAAGACATAACAACCCATAGATGTCAAATAGACATTACTGGTGAAAATAACATTTGGCTTCATATTTCTTGAACAGCATTACATTAGATATGGAACGGAGCGTGTTTTCTGGGACAGAAGCCCTCCAATAACATTAGTGGCTGACAATGACCTTTCCTCTGGAGTGCCTTGATAAGGCCAGCCTAAAGCATCAGCTCCACGCAGTCAAAGAGATAACTAACCTTTGACTTCCATTTTGTATCCCTTAAAAAATACTTCTCCTACTCGCAGGTATCAACAAAGTAAATGAGTTATTGTGTTTATCACGGCTAGGCCCAGGAACACGTTTTAATCACAGCCTGTATTTAAAGATGAAGTAAGCGATTTATTTATGTTAAAGGCCCTGGCAACCCAAATTCACTAAATCCTTGTAACTATGTTATTTGTTATTTGGGGGGTAAAATGAATGTTAATATGTATATGAAAGGTTTAAGGAATGTCTGATAAATCTCCCGCAGACATACTATACTGTCATGTCAGTTGGTTGACCATTTGAAAATTCCTGATTTGAATGTTGCATTAGAACTTTGGCTTAAGTCGTCACGCGATTGTTCTCCGTTCTAAAATGCATTGGGAAGACCGTTAGAACATTTCTGATTCAAACTTTGGCTTACGTCTCTGGCGTAAGTTGTCACACGTTCTTAAAAACAATTCTGTACCATCTCTCTGGTGCCGCGCAAGAGATACAGACTGTCTCTTTGCGCCTGAGCCTACACTCAAAGCCCTGTCTGAGCGAAGCATTGCGTCTCCCGGTGAAAATGTGATGGTGACGTTCACAGTGAGACCTTGCGAGCCGCCGTGCAGAAAAACTATGTGTGTTAAGGCTAAATTATCACCGGGGATTCTGATTGCATGTCCCCAAACGGACTGCGCGACTAACTGTAAAGTGAAACAACCGCCCTGCTCCGTGAGTTTCAGTCTAGAGCCGACATAGTTAATATAAGCACCTGCGCATGGACAAGGTTTAAATAAAGCCTCTCATTCTTATTATCATAAGGGCTTTGATGCAAATGATTACATCTGAACATTACAGAGGCAGTGGTGGCACTGGTGCGTAAAAGGACAGCGCAGTTGGCAAGCTCTCCTCACTACGCCTGCCACAGCAAAAAAGCGAAGTCGATCGCTGTACCGATTCGTGCCTCTGAGACGTTGACTCGCAACATAATGAGTCGAGGCTTTAAATTCAGTGCGGGGATGTGGAGCTGATGATTTCCCGTGGCTTTTTTTCCTCTCGTCACATCGTTCTCTCTCCCATCACACACGCATGTCCCGACCGCTTCCGAAAGCACAGCCAGTGTCCACCCGAAAAGTTGGACACAAGCCCTGAAGCTGAATGATCGCTCTGGTAACGGTCAGTCCATTGGCCTACTGAACGCTGAATATTAGACCCCGAATATAAAACGACCCGACTTTTTACGACCTATTACCAGGGGGAAATCCCCGCCTTATAATCGGACCAATCTACGGTAGCCTGTGTCACCGCTGCACGTAGGCTAACACTATTGCATTGGTGTGCATTTTTTTAATCAATGTAGCGAGTTACGAGTCAAGTGCAGGCTGAGCTTCTTTTTTTTTTTTTTTTTTGTCAGCACCCCTTCTTAGAATAGGCTATTGCCGCAGCTGCCTGCAGCGCACTTCAACAGCGGGTCTCCACACTGTTGATCCGCCCAGACAACTTTAGCCTGCATGTTTAGGATCCAACTGGCCGGCTGGTTTGAACTCATTTGATTGTCTTTTTTATATTTCACAAGTTTACTCCTTGCCCTCTTAATTCAAATCGCATATCACAACATCAGCTCACCTGATGAGCAACATTATCAGACTCCGTTTTCTCTCTCTCTCTTCCCACTCCTATCCTCAGAAAAATCTGATTTTAAAAATGCATCGGCCTAAAATAGATTTTTTGCAAGTTAAACGGGAAATAAACTAATAAGAGATAACAATAAATATGAGATATTTTTATATATTTTCATTGTGACACTGACACCTGATTCAATTAAATAGGTTGCGGTTGTGGTGGGAAAAAATACAACTAATTGCAAACCTATAGGCCTTTAATAATAATAAGTTACTTTCTAGCAGGATGCAAGTGATTCTGAGCTGCGGCTCTGTGCGTTCACCGTTGCTAGGGAAACCAGCTACCGCAGCCCGGTGCAGCAGTGTGAACTGCCAGTCAGACTCATTGAGCTTTTGCAGCATTTTCAAGTTTGCGTCTCGTTGTGTGGTGAATCTTTGGTCTGAACTGGGCTTAACCTGCTCAGCGCCATGACAGAGAGAACGTTCCCTTTCAGAACGTTGTTGGCCACGCCCACACCGCCCTGCAAAATGTTCTAGACAGCAAAAACGCAGTTTTTTAGACTCAATTTTATAATATTTATGAAAATGTATTTTTAATCGGATTATTGTAAACAGCTTATAGAGAAACCCAACATTAATGTCATATATTTATGTCTGTAGGTTGCCAGGGCCTTTAATATGAGTATTAAATCGCTCTTTATTCATACAGTGATCACTTATATAGTGTGCGCTTTTCATAAAGCCGATCTCTCAGTCACTCACTCTGCATGTAATCGGCAAATAAACTTCTAGGAGATCCCACTACTGTTAGCCAATCAGAAGAATGAACGCTACAAACCGGCACCCGTCTCACTGCCGGTGCACGTGCAGAGCGGCAGATGGGCGAATGTGTATGCGCCTACAATGGCGGAGCAGGTAAAAATCCTTCCCAGGGGGCGCCCTTGGCTCATTTGGTAGGGCGTCCCCCCCGGGCCGGGCCCAGCAGCAGACCCGGGTTCGATTCCCGCCCGCGGTCGTTCTCTGCATGTCACTCCCCTCTCTCCCCCATTTCACCCCCATTTAGTCTCTCTGCACTATCAATAAAGAATAAAAATGCCCAAAAAATATCTTAAAAAAATAAAATAAAAAATAAAAATCCTTCCCAATGTCTGTTGTGATGGTTTTTATCATGTTTTATCACACTTATGGATCTGAGATGATGCTACATAACTTGCTGCTTGAAGACCACAGTGCATTAAAATGGTGACGTGGGGACGAGGGAGGGGACTGCTAACTGCAGTAACTGACAGGAAGTTAGCTAAACTGACCATTCCGCTTACTGAACCTTTAATAGATCTTTTGGTCCAAGCGCAGAATGGAGAAACTTAATTTCTCAGTACAGCAGTTGCTTTAAGTATGACTAAAAATAGAAAAAGGACACCAAGTTAATACATGATGAAAGTGGCAGGATGACAATTTTGATTACACATAAATGAAGCCATTTGACTTTCAAAGCACAACACACAAGATGGAGATGAATGTGGCTTTGTGGAGTGTGATGTTTTTCATAATTGCATGTGTTGCAGCAGGCACACTTGATTGCATTGATTACTGATTATATTGGTTTTAGAACAGCCACCAACAAAATACATGTAAACAAAAGAAAAAAGTGTTTATAGGCATACACTATTACAAATATACCTGTATACTTTTGTAGAAATGTACTCTTTAAAGGAATTTTGAGACTGCAATTTTAGAGAACTGTCTTTTTGCAACACAGATGATGTATATTCTGTAACAGCCATATTTGAAATAAAAGGGAAATCTGTTCGGAAAACTATGAATTTGACTAGGCCACTCAGCAATAATTGGGAAACAACGTTACGCCCTGGCCAGCAAGTGCTGTGGTCGTTAATGTTTGGAATGAAAATTTAGCCAATTTCCTTATCCTTATTTAAGCCTGTTTCACAATCATATGGCTCAATGATGAAACTCTGCTTTTTTTTAACCATGTGTTATATTTGTCATTTAAAAGCCATAAATGAATAAACACACACTTCCTAGGCATTCTTGTGATCATTCAAATAACTATCAACATCATTCCCCTCTACCCTATTTCATCTCTGTCTCTCCGCACTGTCAATAAAGCATTAAAAATACCAACAAAAAAAAATCTTTAAAAAAATAAGAAAATGTAGGGGAGAACGGGGTAATGTGAGACTTTTTACATTTGCTTCCCTCTAAGGGAGCTAAAATGAGGATGTTTCATAGAAAAGGGACTCAGAACACAGGACTAGACCCAGCTGTCATTTTCCATCTTTTGAGTCTTTGATTAATATTTTTCTGCATTTGTTTTATTGGGATCATTCATTGAATAAATACATATTACTTAGTCTATTGGTGTTAAAGGTCACTCTCCTGTCCCCCACATACATACGTGCCAAAACATGCCCTTGCTGACACCCCTTCAACCATCAACCATGAACCCCCACCTCCAGCCCACATTGTCTTTTGTCTTATTCAAACTAGTCTCCTTGCTACCTCAAATATAATGGATTAATTAAAAGAGGACTCAGACACTGTCTCACTTTACCCCACATCATTTGTCTCACTTTACCCCACTGCCACAATTTGAGAAAAAACTACCTCTCTCAGCAAATCAGGCTAATCTTCAGTTATCATCATCACATGGTTTCATATGTTGGCAGTTCATCAACATGTACGATAGAAGTTTTTCTACCTGAATCAATTTGCTTTGGCACAATGATCGATTAAGTTGACAGCAAGAAAATTTACTTTTACATGCAAAAAAAATGTTTTGCGAAATAAACATGCTAACAACATCACCATGAGGTCCTCTCTTTCATGGCCAAGGGGAAATGACCAAACATGTGTTCCATTGCCTAGATACAGGGGGTGTCTCACATTACCCGATGGCTCACATTCCCCCGTTCTCCCCTATAACCTTTCAAGGAATTTCATGACTGTGGGGAGGAACCCTGGGAATGAGTGTGTGTTCTCAGAAGCAGCACTCACCATCACTGCGGAGCACTAGTGGAGTGGGTGGACCCTGGACTCTGGTCTTAGTGACTGTGTTGGTAACCACACAGGTGTAGTTGCCGACATCTGAGGGCTCCACCTTGGCGATGTACAGATTCCCCGTCTCCTGGGAGATGAAGCGGCGGGTGTCCTGCTTGACGAACGTGGGGTACTCGTTGAAGATCCAGGAGAATACGAGATCTGTGGACGAAAAAAAAGCATAGGAGAATCTTCATTTTCAAAGCTATATTGCGTGACTTTTTTCTTAATACATGAATGTCGGTTACATTCAAGCCATCGCAAAACCTTTTGACACAAAGTTAGCCCATATCAGCTCCACAAAACTCTCTCTGTATTTCTCAGTATGGCAGTGTTTACAAACTGGTGTCGCCCCCCGACACTGGTGCAGGAGCTCAGAAAAATCCCAAGAAATGTTTCAGTTGTTGATTCTACTGCTATGAAAAAACCTGGATGTACAGCAGAAGGTATAAAATCCATGTGCCATCACTGAATCTTAACCTCATGTACATGCGCCAACAGTGTTGTTGTAATTACTCAGTATTCATCATTGGGGCGACATGAGTTAAGCTCCTCAGCTTTAAATTAAGCCAAAAAGTTTTTGTTGTTTGTTCTTCTTTATTTTTATTCATGAAACAAAATGGAAGGAACCAATATACTTGTCTGTGTTGCTAAGTTTTAGACCTCTTGAGGACGGCTGAAAAAAACGACGAGCAAAGTTATTTTGCGGTGAGCTGAGAATTGATGACGGGATCTGTGAGAGGTTACAAACAAAATGTAATTATCTGGACTCACTTGAAACAACCATTTTTCATGTGGATGAGGTCTGCATATTCAACCAGGGGAATTTGGGAGACACTGCGGTATGTGTTGTCATGACTAATTACAGTCCCCCCCACACACACAGCCAACTAGAATCAGCAGCAGGAGAAGACAGTTTGGAAGCAAAGACCATGTTATACTTCTACAATAAGGTGCACAATTCCTGACACGGCATACATCAGTCTATTGCACTATTCATCAACTGCAACTTTACCCCATATTTATTTTAATGTTATACAGACATACTGTCCAAGTGTGACTAACCTCATTCATTATGGCTCTATTCCATTTCAGTGTCCTATTGAAAGGCCCTGGACCTGGCTGGCACACCAACAGGGAATGCATTATTGACGTGATTTATTACACTGTGTTCAAAAACAAGTTCAAATGTCCACAGTGAACAAGGCCAATACTGTCTCTGAAGTTTGTGCAGTTTTTAGGAATACATTAGAATGTTTTTAACGGATAAAGAACATTAGTGTGCAGTTAAAGGATTGTGTGTGTGTGAGTGGATTTATCTTAGTGCTGAGCTGAAAGACAAACTCAGAACAAAAGCAGCTCAGCTGACAACATGTACAACTGTTTGGAAGAAAACACTTTTTCTAGTTTTATTAGAAAATAAGCAATAATGAGTTTATAACTTCCTGCTGCCTTATGTACTTGGTGTATACAAGTTGTAATACATTGGGAAACATGTTAAAGGTGAAGTAAGTGATGTATTTATGTTAATATAAGTGTTAAATCGCTCTTTATTCATACAGTGATCACTTATATAAGTGTGCACGTTTCATAAAGCCGATCTCTTGGTCACTCGCTCTGCATGTAATCGGCAAATAAACCTTTCTGTGAACCCACTACTAATAACCAATCAGAAGAGAGAACGCTACAAACCGGCACCCGTCTCACTGCCGGTGCACTTGCAGAGTGACAGATGGGTGAATGTGTATGCTCCTACAATGGCGGAGCAGGTTAAAATCCTTCCCAATGTCTGTTTTGATTGTTTTTATCATGTTTTATCACACTTATGGATCTGAGATGATGCTAGATAACTCGCTGCTTGAAGACCACAGTGCATTAATGTGGTGACGTAGGGACGAGCGAGGGGACTGCTAACTGCAGTAACTGACAGGAAGTTAACTAAACTGGCAATTCCGCTTACTGAACTTTTAAGAACTGTATTAATTGTGCATCAGATGGGAAGTAATCAAAAGTCGTTTGTGTCAAGAGTAGATCAGAAATAAATAATGAGATTGACTGATTACAGAAGGCTGAATAGTTTAGAAACTGTTTTTGAGAGAGAAAGCACTTCCTAACACGACATCTCAACCGTCTGTGAGAAATCAGCCAAAGGTGAGACTTCTCACTAACGGGACACCAGGCAAGATGGCAAACACCTGTCAGACTAAAGAAGAACGGATAACACAGTCGCTGCTGGGAGTTTTGATGTCAGCCGTTAACTCTATGTCACATCATATACATTGTGAAGCTTTAAGATCCGCGTGCCAAGTGATTTATTTCCTCTCTGTCTATCTTGCTGAATGAAACTGCATGCTTAATTAACACCCACAATTTGAGAGTCATGAGTGTGAACGTTGTGTGTGAAACTAAAGCTAACTCGGATCATGTGTGTGCACAATCACTATGCGTAACCTCGGTAACAAGCTAGATCAAAACACAGCACATAAGTTTTGTGCAGTTGTCTGCTTTCTTAGGCCTTCAGTTTGGCAGCATGGAAGGGCTCGTATTAAATAGAACCAAGGAGAAATGACTGATCAATAATTTTAAATGTGTAATCAATTAATCATAATCATGTTATTCCTATGCAAATTATATTTGATCACTGACTTTTGCTGTAAATTAAATTAAGTAATTGTGGGGCTCCATTAGCCTGGTCAATAACCCAGTGTTGTGTGCACCTGGGTTCAGAATAGAACATGCTCAATGAGGGTCTCTTGACACACTATATAATCCAACATCTTTAAATCATTGCATCATTGTCCGATTCACTAGCACCATAAAGACGATAATTCAACTCCAGAGACCGTCCATATGTATATCTAGCCTCATTTTAACAACCTGCAATTTTGAGAAGTGAGCATCATTTTAAAATACAGTATGTGTTTTTTTGCATAAGATTTTTGCATAATTCACAACTCAATGTATCTTTCAGTCGCTATGATGAATGAATTGGATATGAGATATCATCAATCGTCCTCCGGGTCCGGCCTGCTCGTACCAGATATGCACCTGGATGAGTTATTCACGTTCATATTTATTTCAACTGATCAAATCTGAATGTTTTGCGGCGAGGCCAAACTGATGAGGCCTGCACTATAGCAATATCTAGCTAACTGTGTAAAATCCAACAATCTAATAAAGTGTTGGATAAAGGCAGAGTTATAATCTTTATTTCATTTTTACAACATGTTAGTGTCCAATGTTTTTACAATACAGCTTTGGATACAGCCTTTTTTATTTTTTTATATATAAAAAAATACTATATACAGGTCCAGGAAAAGGCATTTTCGTCCTGTTTGTAAGACCAAACGTATCACAAATCAGACAATTACAGTAACAACATGTGGACAAATACTTCAGTAACACATTTCTCAATAGTGCTTCGAATGGTTATGCATTGTTGAGTTGATGTGTGTGATTTATAAATTGAGATTGTTGGTTCAGAGTATTGAAAAAAGAGATGATTGCCGTGAAAGATGGTTGTATAGGAGCAACATACAGATGCATACAGACAGGTTTTAGTCAAAGTACATTTTGGACCTTAAATGTATACTAGTGTAACCTTACAATTCACATTGTTTTGTATTATTTTCATTCTCACTTAAATAATACTGCTGATTAATATTATTGTATTATTATTTAATATATGCATGTTCAGGTATACATTTAAAGTGATACTGTTTTACGTCCATGATATTAGTTCCTACCCACCTCTTGTTTTAGGGGGGAACAGTAAAGTGTGGGAATGAGTTTAATAGTGAGGGAGCATATAGGGACTACAGGTGAAAATTAGCCTGCATGGCTAAATCTGGCACATTTACATGTTCTTCTAAATAAAGAAATCTCAAATATGGGAGACCACTGTGTTGCCGTGTTGGAGTTAATAGTCAAAGTCAAAATAATTTCTATAGCACATTTAAAAACATTATCAGTTGACCAAAGTGCTATACAAGATGCAATACAAAATAACATATAAGATACATGAAGAAAAAAATAATAATAATTAATTAAATTAAAGGAGATATTAACGCCGAGAAGAGTTGTACCTAGTTATTTATTGTAACCCGGATGTTCCCACCATCCTGAATAGACCGGAGGACGCTACCGACAAAAAATAAGGGTTACACTAGTATGAAATAAAACATGTTATGGAATGAAAATGGACACAAAAAATCTCTAAATCGACCAGAGCTTGAATTAAACTATATTTACCTGATGAAACTAGCCTCAATCGAACCGTACAACTTATTGGACTATAGCAGCAATTAAACAAAAACAGCCTTAGAGAAAAAAAAAAACCTTCCCTTTCACGTTCCTTCCTTAGCTGCTTGGCCATTCATCACAGCGGGATCCTTACACTCCATGCTGGCTCAAATACCAGGTAGACCACTGTATACTGTACCACACTGGGAGCAATGGAAGCTGCCCATCAGTGCCCATTTTGGAGCTTGGGCTCTGGGTTTTTGGCTGCTGTGTGTGTGTGTGTGCGTGTGTGTGTGTGTGTGTGTGTGTGTGTGTGTGTGTGCGCACGTGCCTGTGTGTGTGTGTGTGTGTGTGTGTGTGTGCGTGCGTGTGTGTGTGCGTGCGTGCGTGCCTGTGTGTGTCTGTGTGTGTGTGGAGTGGAACATACAGAGTGATAGGCAGAGCGCACACAACTCCGTGGGGACAAGGACCACTTCAAGGCAGGATACGGCATGTTGTTGTTTTCCTCTCCAGTGCCTTTCTGGACTACACGGTTGCACCTGCTCTCTCTGTTTTTTTTTTATCTGTGTTTAAAACCCATATGAGACTACATGGCACAACATGAGCTGCACAATGCCTCAGAGAGAGCAGGATACATAATAAGATGCCTCGCACAGCTGGCCCAAAAAACCCTCTTCCATAAAAATCATCCAGGGCATTGATTTTATAGGTTACACAATAGCTCCCTTGCTCCTCCTGCTATAAGAAACAGGACATCTCCAAGACAAAATGTAGAAGAAAGAAATCAAGCCGCTCTAAGAGACTGTGTAACATGGTCAACGTATGACACTGGAACAGGAACATCTGCTCTTGTATTGTATTATGACAACAGCAACAATCTAGCTTCAATTAACCTTTCATAGCTGAAGTCGTCAACATCACTATTTTGTCAAAATCGGTCAATATCTTTTCACGATCTGCTACCTGTCAGTACAGAAAAGAACAGGTTTTAATACACAGCCTATAGGGCTGGGCGGTATGGTCAACATGTTTTATTACGGTATAGGTCATTTTATATCACGGTAACGGTATATATCACGTATCAAACAAATGTGTAGCCTACATTTTAGATTTAAAGTATATCGAAGGAATGAAAGATTTGGAATTTTCCAGCAAGATTTTCTCATCTTAATTTCAAAATGCTGTCAAAATAAGTTAGTGTGTGGCCTAAATGTCTGGTAATAATTTCACTCCAGCTTCCACACAAATAATGTTCAAGTTTGACATGTTTTAAAGTTGGTGTGTAACAGCAGCCTTGCTGTCTCCACCAATAACAGCGCGGGGGTCAAGCCCTGAATAGATCCTAGAGATTTCAGTGTTAGCCATTTTCTCACTGCAGGCATTTCACTGTTCTCAACGTTTAACGATTTTGGGTGAAGTGCACCGGGGCGTCTCAAGTTGAAAATGTTTTAACTTTTGGTGAAAGGCGCCAGATGTCAATGTACCTTTTCCGGAACAACCAATCAAATTTTAGGAGGAAGCGGGACTAGAAGCCTTCTATTAGTTATACTGACATGCGTGACGACAACGACAACACAAAGAGCTATCTGTGTTGGAAATTCTCTGGACATGATTTCCACATTTGCATGTACTCTGACCAGAAAAAAGTGACTTCTGTGGACACAGCCCCTTATAATAATAATAATAATAATAATAATAATAATAATAATAATAATAATAATAATAATAATAATAATAATAATAATAATAATAATAATAATGTATTTTATTTGGAGGCGCCTTTCAAAGCTCTCAAGGTCGCCGTACAATTCAAAAACATATACAGTTTAAAAGCAAGGCAGGTACACAAATAGAATTAAAAACAGTTTAAAATAAGTACACAATGGGTGGTGAGGTGATGAGGAAGGTAGGTTCAGATGGAGTATGCAGATTTAAAAAGGTGGGTTTTGAGTCTGGATTTGAACTGGGTTATGGATTCAGTGTTGCGGATGTCGGGGGTAGTGCATTCCAGAGCAGGGGAGCAGAGCGGCTGAAGGCTCTGCTCCCCATCGTCTTGAGACGGGCAGAGGGGACAGTGAGGTGAACAGAGGAGGAGGAGCGGAGTGCACGGGAGGGAGTGGCAATTCGGATAAGGTCTGTTAGGTTTTGGGGGGGCAAGGTTATGGATGGCTTTGAAGGTATAGAGGAGGACCTTGAATTGAATGCGGAGGTGAACCGGGAGCCAATGAAGCTGGTGCAGGACAGGGGTGATGTGGTGAGAGGAGGGTGTTCTGGTGATGATTCTTGCTGCGGAGTTTTGGACCAGTTGTAGTTTGTGGAGGGTTTTTTGGGGGAGACCGAAGAGGAGGGAGTTGCAGTAGTCTAGTCTTGAGGTGACTAGACTGTGGACCAGGATGGCAGTGGAGTGAGGGGTGAGGGAGGGCCGGAGACGGTTGATATTGCGGAGGTGGATATAGGCAGTGATATTGTTTATGTGAGATTGAAAAGACTGTGTGCTATCGAGGATGACACCCAGACTCTTAACCTGAGGGGAGGGGAAACGGGAATGTTATTGATGGGGATAGAGAATCTGCTGAATTTGGCGAGTGTGGATTTGGTACCTGTGAGAAGAAACTCAGTTTTATTGCAGTTGAGTTGCAGGAAATTGGAGGAAAACCAGGTTTTTAAATCGGAGAGACATTGAGAGAGGTGTGATGGTGGAAGGGCGGAGTCAGGTTTAGTGGAGAGATAGAGCTGGGTGTCATCCGCGTACAGGTGGAAGAGGATGTTGTAGTGACGGAAGATATTGCCGATGGGGAGGAGGTAGATGATAAAAAGCAGGGGCCCCAGGACTGAGCCCTGGGGAACACCTGTGGTGACGGGGGAGGGTTGGGAAGTGAAGGACTTGAGTTTGATGAACTGAGTGCGGCCTGAGAGGTAGGATTGGAACCAGTTGAAGGTGGTGTGGTGAATGCCTATGGATGCCAGTCTATTGAGGAGTATGGTGTGGGAGATGGTGTAGAAGGCCGCAGTCAGATCTAACAGGATGAGGATGGTGAGGAGAACGGAGTCAGCTGCCATGAGGAGTGCATAGGTGATCTTGAGGAGGGCTGTTTCAGTACTGTGGAGGGGGCGGAAACCAGATTGGAAGTGTTCATACAGATTGTGATGGGATATGTGGGAATGGAGCTGAGAGGCGACAATTTTTTCTAATATTTTGGAAATGAATGGAAGGTTGGAAATGGGACGGAAATTGTTGAGGTCGTTGGGGTCAGCTCCAGGTTTTTTAAGAATAGGGATTATTGCAGCAGTTTTGAAGGGGGTGGGAACAATTCCAGTGGTGAGGGAGGAGTGAATGATATCCGATATGAGGGGGAGCAGAGAGGGAAGGCAGGCTTTGACGAGGACTGTGGGGAGGGGGTCGAGGTGACAGGAGGAAGATTTGGATTTACGAATGAGGTCCTTGATTTCAGAGGGAGACGGGAGTGTGAAGGCAGAGAGAGACTGGGTTGGCAGTTGGAGATCACAGGGTATGTGAGGGAGGGGGTTGGTGGCGAGGTGGGGGTCACTGGTGAGTTGGCGGTGGATGTTGCTGATTTTGTTATTGAAAAATGTCATTAAGGAGTCGCAGAAGGAAGTACAGTAGAGATGGGGGGTAAGGAGTCCGGGGGTCTGAGTGTTGTGTTGATGAATTTGAATAGGAATTTAGAGTTGCCTTCTTGTGAGCTGATGATGGATGAAAAGTAGTTTGATTTGGTGCGATCTCTCACCTTGTTGGTGAGAGATCGGACGTTCAGCAGAGCGAAGTGAGCGGTGGTGTCGGACTTAGCCGTAGTCTCAGCGGTAGCCACACGGGCTAAGTTGGCCAGCACGCTGCGGTCCACAGCTCTGCCGGTGGTCCTCTTGGATCTGCGTGAGGTGGACCAGAATTACTTTATGGGTTTGGAGGAGTCAGTGTGATGAGTCCGACGGGAACCACGGTGGATGTATCTGGGTGGAGGGATGTAGAGAATGCTCAGGTGGAGGAGAAGTCCTGATGGAGGATCTGACAGGCGAGACCGGAGCCGGAGGAGTTCTTCAGCGGAGTACTGGAACAGTCCAGCCACAGGTCGGAGAACAGCCGACAAAAGGAACCAGACGAGCACCGACCAGAGGTAAATCCTTGTGGACCACATTGTGTCCCGTGGTCGGGAGGTTCAGACAGCGGCAAGACAGGTAATCCGTGCAGAGCCGCAGGCGAAATGTTTGTAAAGTTAATTATGGTGTAGCGTGAGGCAGTCGACTTTACTCTCCGCCAGAGAGCAAGCTCAGAACCCAGATAAAAACCCAGATACAATATAAAACTATACAACAAGGTAAAAAGGTACAAAAGGTACCGGTGAGCAGCGGCAGCCAGATGCGCCAGCGTTCACTCAACCAGAAACCGGTGAATATGCAGGACAACTGCCATAGGACGACTCTTTTTACAGGCTGAACTGAACTCAATTTGACGAGTAAACTGCGTTCAATCTGTGCAGTGCCCCTTTAATTGTACATGTTCTTAAATTTAAATACCAATTTCTAAATGTGTTCACTGCTGCATATAATTTAGAGTGAGACAATTCAATCTGATGGCTTTGTCCAATAAAGAAATCCATTAGGTTACACACAGCATGGACACTGCCACTCAAAGTGTAGTTAAATCCAGTCTATTCATCTCTGTCTAGAGGGTTCTCCAGCTTTGCTCATATGGCATCATCGAAGTTAACAATGGAAAGAGAATTGTTAAAGGTGAAGTAAGCAATTTATTTATCTAATATAAGTGTTAAATCGCTCTTTATTCATACAGTGATCACTTATATAGTGTGCGCGTTTTATAAAGCCGATCTCTCAGTCACTCGCTCTGCATGTAATCGGCAAATACACTTTTCGGGGATCCCACTACTAATAACAAATCAGAAGAGAGAACGCTACAAACCGCCACCCATCTCACTGCCGGTGCACGTGCAGAGCGACAGATGGGTGAATGTGTACTATGCGCCTACGATGGCGGAGCAGGTAAAAATCCTTCCCAATGTCTGTTTTGATGATTTTTATCATGTTTTATCACACTTATGGATCTGAGATGATGCTAGATAACCCGCTGCTTGAAGATGATGCTAGATAACTCGCTGCTTGAAGATGATGCTAGATAACTCGCTGCTTGAAGACCGCAGTGCATTAATGTGGTGACGTGGGGACGAGGGAGGGGACTGCTAACTGCAGCCACTGACAGGAAATAGCTAAACTGACCATTCCGCTAACTGAACCTTTAAATGGAGCCAATCTTAAAAAAGAGTTTTGTGTGAGTGCCACGATAGACCTCATGTCTTTATTACAGTCGGTGACGTCAGCCAGCAGTTGAAAAAAAAACGTTTTTTTCTTTTTTTCTCTCCATGTAATGTGATTAAATTTTCTTCACAACACATGCCCTGGCCTGCTTCTCTCCCTCCTGCTGCAGACCCCGAGCACAGCCAGCCACTGACACTCTCCCCGGAGAGAGAGAGAGAGAGAGGGTCCGGCCTTACTGCTTTAACCCATACACATTCATCTGCAGAAAAAAAATATTTATGACAAGGATGAACCACAACAAAAAAGACAAAGCAGCCATCTGTCAATACAAAAGGACTTCTGCAGTTTTACTATTACATCAGGATTATTTGTCATCAGAATATATTGGCGACATCAGCTGCCTCATCAGTTGATATAAATAATACATGTAAGAGCACACTGTGACAACAACATGCATTAGTAATGTCCCAATTACAAAGCAGCGGGATGTGTGGCACGCTGTAAAATGAACAAATGTACAACAAAACTGTGCACACTTTCCCAAGCCCAATAAGCTCACACGTAGCAGGGTATAAAACTGACCTGGTACAGCATGAGCTACTTATATAAAATACATGTGAGCCATGCTAGAGTGCTCAAGCAGCCACACAACATGGTCACAGACCAGCGGTTCCATTTGGGTATGGCATGGTATTTCAGCCACCATACCGAATACCTCGTTTACACTGAGCAGCACGTTCCGGCAGTGCACTGTACCCTTAGATCTGGCTTCCGTTTCAACTTTCGACAGTATCTTAACTTGGTAGGCAGGGTTTATGCCGGATGGCCATAATAGCAGTAGGGGAGAACGGGGTAATTTGTCACATGGGTTGGATGTCACATTCGTTATATCTCGCCACCAGAGCGCGCTAGCTCTGAAATGTTGATATAAAAAAGGTCCAGAATTGGGATCAGAGGTCACATACATAGACTTCCTTGGAGTTAGACTGCTGCATTTCAGGTGAGAGGATGTTTTGTGTTTTTCATGTCAAATTCAAAATATTTTGCTTCTCAGTATTTTTCTTCTAGGCTTTTACAAAATGGGTTTATAACAAAACACTTGTTACCCTCAGAAAGTGTGAAGGGTAAACCATAGTTTAGATTGTGGTTAGCAAGCTAATTAGTTGTCAGATGGTTGTTGGCCTTGATGCTAGCAAGAAATTCAAGTTGGGGTTGGTCGTCAAATTTTTTTGGGGGTTGGTTGTCACATGTTATCTCAAGGCTGCAGCCAGAAAAGGAACCCAATAACGAAATACATTGTCAATCTGTATCCTCACTGACACCCCAGAGAAGGAAAGAATAGAGCAGGAAAAGGCAGCTAGCAAGCAAAAGAAAAAAGGGCAACAAAATCAAAACAACCCAGTGCATCCCAAACTAGACCAGCTGCCAAGGCTACAGTAAGTTGTGTAGGCCTATTTGTCAACTTGACAATGCAATTAAACATTCAAATTTGGTTCTGCCTCCTTGCCTTCTTTTTAAGATTTTTCCCATTAAGATAACATTGTGACAAACAACCCCATAGTGTGTGACAACCGACCCCTTGATGGGGTTGGTTGTCACAATGTGTCAGAGTGTCTTTGATGGTAAATTACTTCTTCATTACAATAAGTTGGAAAAAAAGAGAGACACACATTTCTAGCCAACACCTTAAGCTTCAATTTAATGTAGGAATGACTATTGAAAGATGTTTTGGTGATGAGCAATTCTCACTAGAGTAAAATGTGTGCCTACTTACCCCGTTCTCCCCTATGTATAACCAATTTAAACATATTATCTTAAATCTACCAAACTGGAACTGGAACTGTTTTAATTAGGCCGTATTGTACTTTTACCAATTTTATTTTATTTTGCCACTCTACACCTCTGTCTTAAATGTTTCTCTTTACCAGCTTGTTGTGTATTTGATGTATTTGCATTGTATATTGTGTATGTATTGTTGTTTTTGTTTCTCGACCCCTCAATGATATCTTGAGTATAAATAAATGTTAAATCAAAAATAAATAAATAAATATACAGTCTATGGGTCAGAGATGTTGATTAAAGTGACATTGTAGCAGCTGGACACAGTGTAGCCCGCTGATTAATTCAATGGAGAGGAAAAATGGCCACAAAATAAACAAAGAGCTGCACTACAACATTGTGCTCTAGCCGATGTGACTAGACACAGTGGTTTACCTCTCGCACAAAAAATCATTCTGTTGACTTATCAACGGACTGCAGTACTGTATGTCACTCCCCCTTTCTGCACCCTTTGGGATGGCTTGGAATCGCACAGAAAGGGTGACCAAAAAAAGGGGGCAGCAGGGCTTGCCTATGTTGATACCCTTGCCTACTTCCAACGGTGGAAAGGTAAATAAATGCGTGCCTAGCCGCTCAGTGCAAAAGCTTTTAGAATCCTGTCTCTGCTCTCGTTCAACACGACAGACTATGTGGAACGCAAAAGACGTTTGACATAACAAGCACAAAAAGAACCTCCTCGCCCTACTTTTGTGTGAAGCATGTGAAGGCAACATGGGGAGTCTTCCACTGAGCTGCAAGAGAAAGGGTCACCTCCCCAGATCCACCCTGTTAACTTTTCATGGAGGGATGTGGTGTGGCATTAATTGGACACAGTGATGGCTGTCATGCAGCACACAGGCATGCACCTGCATAATACCAACCAGTCTAAGCAGCCAACAATGTAATAACGGCTGACAACATACTGTATGAACTGCCAATGACGTAATAATTTTTTTTCAATTTATAATCTAATGATGTCAATTGACAATTTTGAGAACCAATCATGAAACCACGTTTTGCCCGTAATGTGATGTTTGTGTGGTCCGGTCTTTAAGCAGGTATTTGAAAGAGGAAACGGCAAGGAAAGGTGATAGTTTAAAGCCAATAAATCAAATGTAAAATAAGTGATATAAGTATAGTGTTACATTACCAGCTCCAGTTATTACATTGGTAAAGTATATTTTTTTAAACCCGGACAAAAATGCAATAATGTAACAGCCAGCCAATAATGTAGGCTTGTAACTTATTGAATGATGGGCAAAAAGCTGATAGATAGATAGATAGATAGATAGATAGATAGATAGATAGATAGATAGATAGATAGATAGATAGATAGATAGATAGATAGATAGATAGATAGATAGATAGATAGATAGATAGATAGATAGATAGATACTTTATTGATCCTGAAGGAAATTTAGAATTCTGAAATTCTAATTGCGTGAATGGCTCAGACATTTTATTACATTGCTGGCAAGTCACAGCATTATCCGCTTTTAAAAATTAAAAAATTATTGTAGATGTTATTGGCAGTTATTACATTATTGGCTGCTACAGTACCTCAATGTGTTTGTGTTTACTGTTTACACTGAGTACAGAGATAGAGGCTGATTTGGAAGGTAACACGCGCCAAGAAATGTAGGCTCCACACACGCACATTTAATATTCCTAGATCTGCCATAGTTAGGCTTTTTTCTTGAAACAACGCCACTGTCACATACTCAACATGGGAAAAAGGAAGAGTGAACCGAGAAAGCATAACTCACGATTTGGTCCTATTAGAATCTATACATTCACAGATTTGGAGCGCCTTTGAAAAGGGGGGGGAGCTGCTTCATTCCTGCCCAGAAACAAACACACAAACAAACATACACAGCAAATAGAAAAAATGCTAATCTACTGTCATCCGGCATTGTGCTCCATAAGTGCAGCACTCCCATATCTGCTCAAGGCTCCAAGAATGTCCTCTGTTCTACTGTTTCCCCCTTTTTACAATGCCAGGACAGGACACACATGCTCTGTAGAACGATTTGCAAGCCTCGGGCGGGGGGGGGGGGGGGCAGAGAAACAATGGGAAAAACACACACACTCTCTGGACAGAAATCTACTCTTAGTGGCAACCAACACAAGCCATTTCAGTCTTGAGTGCCCATCTTCAGTCTCCCCCCCATTAGAAAATTGAGGTCAGCAGCATTAGGTCCAACAACTAAAAACACAGTAATTGTGTGGTACAAAGAGCGCGGCAGGGTCACACTGGCGGGCCCGTTAATGTGCCTGGCTTTGAAACAGACAGAAAGTGACAGCCTCTCTGCTCCTCTGCTCCACACTGACATACAGTATACTGTACTAGGGAGGGTAGACTGGACTGAACATTTGGGAGGAATACACATGTTAAGAGAGCGCTTTGCAAATCATGGTATAACCAGGTTGAGTTAAAGGTGAAGTCAGCGATTCTGGAGAATATTTGTCGTCAAAATGAGTTAATATCTCCTCACGATCCGCAAACCTTTCTGTACCGTTTGTGTGCTACATATGTGTTTTTCCAGTGTTAATACACATACTAGGCTCTTTAGTTAGCATGTTGCTAGCAATGGTGGCCTTTGTTTTCATACCCTTTGTTTACCTACCCGTTTGTGTATTAACACCATCTTGTTTTCAGCGTGCAAATGGAACATATACAGGTAGCGGATCGTGAGGAGACATTCACTTATCTTAACAAAGAGTGACTTTGACACCTGTAATTCACTCCTCTTCCTTTGACTGTGCAGATACAATTAGCATATATTTCTGGCAATGCTGTGACATTGGCCTGTCATACAGAGAGGGAGTACGTGGATGCATTGTGTAAGCACCCCCCCTGCTCATGCCTTTGTGCCTGGATGTGGGCTGGCAGGGCGTGTCGGGCCTGATCTGCACTCAGGCTCGTCTTCCTGTCTCTCTCTCTCTCTCTCTCTCTCTCTACTGCCGAGTGTACAAGAGCAGGTCCAGGATCAGTGATAGCACTGCTCACTTTGAAAGACACACAGTACCAACTGACAACTG
Source organism: Ammodytes marinus (assembly GCF_949987685.1). Taxonomy (NCBI): domain Eukaryota; kingdom Metazoa; phylum Chordata; class Actinopteri; order Uranoscopiformes; family Ammodytidae; genus Ammodytes; species Ammodytes marinus. The sequence continues at coordinate 33,451,959 of NC_137233.1, forward strand.
TTTCCGCTGAATTGAACTCCTGTGCTATACATGGACGGATTCAAGTTACAGACAGCTGATCCAATGCCTCTAGAAGTGTATGTAATAGTAGAATGTATCTTTATTTATTTTTTTATAGATAATTTTTTTGGCATTTTCAAGCTTTTTTATTATTTATTTAGTACACAGTTGAATTGGGGAGACAGAGAGAGAGGGAGGATCACCTGCAGTAAAGGTCCACAGGTCGGATTTGAACCTGCGACCACTAAAACGAAGGCCGGAGCCAATATGGTACGCGCTCTGTACACTACGCCACCGGAGCGCTCATGAATGTATCTCTTAATGACTGCTGAATTGAGTGGCCACATGTGTTTAATATAAGAAAGAGAGCCTGCAAAAAGAACGACCTGGATTATTTTTCAAAAAATGATACTGAAAAAAACTTCAATAGTCCTGAGGTAATGATTCTTACTAAAATATTTCAAGTTTAATCAACCTAATTCCATCATGTAACTGAAACTCAGGGCAAATTATTTTACCAGTGTCAATACTTATATAATAAGATTATGTCCTTTTCTCAAAAGCTGACCACATGACAAAGGCATTCATGTCCACATTACCACGTTTTGACAGTTTTGGCAATTTGAGGTTCAAGGACATTAGGCTTCAATTACCAACTGTTGGATTGATGACAACATAATAGTCTTTATGTAATCTCAGATTGGGGAGCATCCCACCAGGACGGGGCTGGGAGATTTCCTTAAATTGAAAAGCCTTACCAACTATTTTAGGCTGTAGATCCACTGCCAAATGAATTAAACACTAAAGGAAAAAAAGAAGAATACAGTTTATCAAAATGTGTTAAGACGAATGGGTGCTGTAATCAAAGCTAAAGATGGTCCAACGAAATATTTGAGTGTGTGACTATTGTTTTGGGCCAGGCAGTGTATGTCTTGTTTGAGACACTTTTGTATCATTCCTATGCAAACTGATGCAACCTCAGAAACAAAGATGAAACAAAAAGAAGATGCATAGCATGTCTCTAAAATAATTGAAATACACTTTGGCAGGAGTGACAAGTGAGGAGTTCCATGGAAAAGGACAGAGTGAATACAGTCTGAGAGAGAAGAAGAAGTGCAGAGGACAGAGAGAGAAATGAAGAGGAGTGTGTGATGTTGAAGGCAGAGAGACAAGAAGACATTAGAGAGAGGGATTAGCAGGGATACACAGAAAAGGAGGATGGGATGCTTTTAAAGCCGTTATTATTTAATATTTATCTATAGACATTAAAGAGTTTGCAATATATATATTACACTACATGTGTTGTCGTAGTAATGTTGTAAGTGTGTTTAGTAAATGGAAGATACACAATATAGATGTATCCTAATGTTTGTATTGTTCATGTTCTTAACGTAAGCATTATTTGCTGATGACACTAATTTGCTGATGACACTAATCTCATAGAAACTCATAATGACTTTAATTATTTGATTGAATGTGTGAATGATGAATTATGCTCTATTGCAAGTAAAGGCTACCAAATGTTTGGGAATTCTAGTTGACGAAAGACTTAATTAGTCAAATCACATAGACCTGGTTTGCAAAAGGTCCACAAAGATGATGGGCATATTAAGGAAAGTTTGTCCTTTAATTCATCCTTCTGCCCATTTAACTTTATATTATAGTTTTTTGTTTCCTTTCCTGAACTACTGTAATCTGGTCTGGGCAGCTTCATATCCCAACCATCTCAAAAATGTATGTATTATTCAGAAGCGATTTTTAAGATTCATCTCACATTCAAACAGATATGCTCCGTCAGCACCACTTTTTATTCATTTTTATATATTTCCAATTCACAAATTGAATATCTATCACATATGTTTATTCATTCACAAGTTTATTTACAGAAACCAAGATCTCCCGGAAAGCTTTCAGACTTTGTTTACTTATTAATTTAACGTACATTCACATGGCACTAGACAGAGCAGCAATAACAACTTATCTTTACCCTTTTCCCGCACATCACATCATCAATTTAGTATATATTACAGAGGCCCGGCTTTATGGAATGTCTTACCTCCCCTTTTAAGATCCATATCATCCCACTCACTCTTTAAAAAGCAGCTTAAAACACATCTTATCTTTTTGTGAATCTTCTAATAACCTCCTGTCTTCTCCTTTGCTTTTTTCTTTTTCTTTTTCTTTCTAATTTTTTCATTATCTTTGACATGTATTTATCACATTTTTTTTCCCATCTATTTTTGATTATTTTGAGTATTTATGTACCTTGTCTCCTTAATTTCTAGAGTTTATTTGTTAGCCTGAATATGATTTCATTGTGATTATTGATAGGGGTGGAACTCTGTACAAGCCCATTGGGCTTCGTTCCCTCCTTGCACCATTAATTGTTAATGTGTGCTAAATAAATAAACTAAACTAAACTAAACTAAGCTGGTTCCAATGAAAATGAAAACCCGTTCAAGGAATTGTAACTCTTAAAACATAGCAACTTAGAATTAACAATCGTTACAAACTGTCCAGCACCAACTGTCTCTAACATAGCTCACGAATACAACAGAGACACATACCACTGAGAAATCCCAGTGTTGTGGCTATAACATCTGTTCCCTGAAGGATAAGCGGAAAGAGATTGCAACATGCGTTCTGCTGCTGCTTTAGCCCAGACTCTGGCTTGCATCATTCTTTCAACAGGTAAAACAGAGCGCAGCAGTGGGACATGTGGGACAACATCATCCTCAACGGTCCTATATCATGAGAGAGACAGTCACTATGATACAGTTACTGCGCTGCTATAGCCAATATCTTGTGTTTTTTTACCAAGACAAATAGCCTATAGTAGCTAAATTGCATCTTTAATGCCTTTAGTCTATAACAGTGTCGGACACGCACATGTAAAGTTCAAAGAACAGGATCAAAACTGATGCCGCAAAACCATCATAAATTCATCTATGTAGTAGGGGAGAACGGGGTAATTTGTCACATGGGTTGGATGTCACATTCGTTATATCTCGCCACCAGAGCGCGCTAGCTCTGAAATGTTGATATAAAAAAGGTCCAGAATTGGGATCAGAGGTCACATACATAGACTTCCTTGGAGTTCGACTGCTGCATTTCAGGTGAGAGGATGTTTTGTGTTTTTCATGTCAAATTCCAAATATTTTGCTTCTCAGTATTTTTCTTTTAGGCTTTTACACAATGGGTTTATAACAAAACACTTGTTACCCTCAGAAAGTGTGAAGGGTAAACTATAGTTTAGATTGTGGTTAGCAAGCTAATTAGTTGTCAGATGGTTGTTGGCCTTGATGCTAGCAAGAAATTCAAGTTGGGGTTGGTCGTCAAATTTTTTGGGGGGTTGGTTGTCACATGTTATCTCAAGGCTGCAGCCAGAAAAGGAACCCAATAACGAAAGAAATTGTCAAGCTGTATCCTCACTGACACCCCAGAGAAGGAAATAATAGAGCAGGAAAAGGCAGCTAGCAAGCAAAAGAAAAAAGGGCAACAAAATCAAAACAACCCAGTGCATCCCAAACTAGACCAGCTGCCAAGGCTACAGAACGTTATGTAGGCCTATTTGTCAACTTGACAATGCAATTAAACATTCAAATTTGGTCCTGCCTCCTTGCCTTCTTTTTAAGATTTTTCCCATTAAGATAACATTGTGACAAACAACCCCATAGTGTGTGACAACCGACCCCTTGATGGGGTTGGTTGTCACAATGTGTCAGAGTGTCTTTGATGGTAAATTACTTCTTCATTACAATAAGTTGGAAAAAAAGAGAGACACACATTTCTAGCCAACACCTTAAGCTTCAATTTAATGTAGGAATGGCTATTGACAGATGTTTTGGTGATGAGAAATTCTCACTAGAGTAAAAAGTGTGCCTACTTACCCCGTTCTCCCCTACTTAATGACCGATCAGTAATTCAGGCATGATTTAACACAGGAACAATACATCAATTAATGCATGGGCTAAGGGGTGTCAATCATCATGATCTGCGTTGTTACTGATGATCATGTCTGACTAGACACACCAATACATGTGTGTATAGTTAAATACCAAGTGTTGAAATCATGAAACTTGGTACCACTATCTCAAGGTCACCTTGGTGGTGACCTTGAGATAGTGGTGACGTTGAATTGGATTAAATGGTTTGATTAAGACGGACCACGTCACCACTTTATTTGAATTGCCACAAACATGATGATGTCATGAAAAAATTAATGCTTAGTTCATCATGATTTCAACACTTGGTATTTAACAAAACCCACATGTATTGGTTGTAGTGCTATCCAATACGTGGAGTGGTATTTGAAATGCACAGTTGCTGCCACCCTTTGAGTTGGGAAGGTCAATTGCTCATTGCCAGAACCTACATTGTTCTAGATGTGGGTCTGGATTTCCAGGCTAATTTGTAAAGACTAGTTGCCAGCTGTGAGCTCTTATGGCTTACACTTAAAAAATGCAGATTGGTGCTCTGCTTAAACGTCCACCTTGGGTGTGTCAGAGAAGTGACCATTTTCAAGGTATATTCTCATAACTTAATAAGCTAACTTTATTCACATCACAGGAAAATGGGATCCCTGAAACACTGTTTGAAGTCAGAAAGCTACCTGAAAATGGACTGTTTTTCTGTTGTTCCACACATTCCAGTCATAGTTTGGTTCCATGTGCCTGTAAATTAATTTGTTTTGATTAATGATGATATAAGTATTCAATAAAAATAATTACCTGTATAGAAAATATGTTTTGTAAACAAACTGCAAGCTCTGCAAATGTAAACATCAAATCCCCATCCCTAAAACTGCATAGCGCACTTTTAAGCCAAGCAAGGTGCTGTGGACAGAGCCGCCATGTTTGTTTCCACAATTGTTATTTTCCCCCTTTGCATGGCAGGTGACACACATCACATTTCTTCTGGGATGAAATCCCCAACGGGTACAGAGAGGATTTGTGTTTATGTAGCGGTGTAGCAGTGTAGCCCGAGGACATGACATGTGACTGCAGCCTGGAACGAAGGATGGAGGTGCTTACACACTGTCAGCCATAAAGAAAAGGAAAACTGGAATGTCTGTATTTAGCCTTCAAACACGCACACACACACCTTTACACGCCAACATTGCCAACAGTGGACTATCGGTCTACATTGACTAAGTGTGGACTTCTATTTTTGGTCATTTAAAAAATACAAAAATACAATAGAAAATGTACTTTGAAGGCCTTTTGTCTTGAAGGGTTGAAGGGGACTAGAATCCTTGAACGATATCTACATATCAAAGAGGGGACCCCATTCACTGCAGCAATGGAATTGCACCCACCCCCCCCCCCCCCCACACACACACACACACACAGGGAAACAAATCACCTATGTTCTTGACTTTGAGCACCCAAAACACTCACACACACACGTCAGAGGCAACAATAACAACAGCAACGGATACTGTTAACTTTAAGGAGCTTATAGGGAGATTTAGAGGGGCATGTCACAAAATGTCACACAATGTCTCCTGGGAAATGTTTGCCTGCGCTTCTGCACTGCACTCAGACTTCCTCCGTGACCTTTTCATACGTGATTAGAACATCCAATCAAACGAGTGTCCCTGCCCTGCAAAGAAAAATGTATATCCAAATTTCATGCGACTGTCAGGTTGCCAGCTGCTTGTAACCAAAGCTTCCCTTCAATGTAAATGAACCAAGCCTCATAATGTCTAAATCATAAGGGTTTGGGTTGACGAGAAGGCTGTGTGAGTGGTGTGACAGTATAGCATGTGGTATAATTTCAGAGAGATCACGTCGTCCCCAGACACACACAGAGGGGGGTGAATATGACTGGATGGATATGGGACTGTGAAAGGAGATTATACTCATGGAGATTTGAGAAATGTGTCGTCTGCTAATCAGATTAAGAGCAGCATAATCCCCGGTGATAAAAACAGAGAGAAATACGAATAAATATGAGTCGTGTGTAATATCATCAACAAATAGCACACTGGTAGTAAAGAAGTCTTTCCTCCTACTGTCGACAGATTAACAAACCCTCCTGTGTCAGTAGCGTCTGAACATCTCTCCACGAGAGCCTGCAATGAATTTGCCTCCTTCTTTACTGAGAAAATTCACAAAATTAGACAAGCTGTCACTGCATCAATACCAAGTTCAACATATGTGTTCCCTCTTAAAATCAATTCAAATACAATGACAGAATTTTATCTTATAAACCACAAAAACCTGGAGGACATTATACAACACCTGAACTCCTCATCCTGCTGCCTTGACATTCTGCCCACAGGCTTCTTTAAAACTGTTTTTAGCTGTATGGCCTCAGATGTTCTACAAATTGTCAACATGTCCCTTCAGACAGGTGTATTCCCACAGGCCCTGAAAACAGCAGTCATCAAGCCACTCCTAAAAAAGAACAATCTAGATACATCACTCGTGAAAAATTATAGGCCCATATCTAACCTACCATTTTTAAGTAAAATCATTGAAAAAGCTGTTTATCAACAGCTAAATAACTACTTAGCAAAGAACAACTGCTTTGATGTTTTCCAGTCAGGATTTCGACAACACCACAGCACTGAGACTGCTCTGGTTAAGGTCCTCAATGACATCCATTTAAACACAGACAGTGGCAAAAGTTCTGTCTTAGTTTTACTGGATCTCAGTGCCGCCTTTGACACAGTTGACCACAGCATATTATTAGATCGACTAGCAAATTGGGTTGGACTTTCTGGAACTGTACTAAGCTGGTTTGAATCCTACTTAAAGGATAGAGACTACTATGTGTCAATAGGCAATTTCACATCTGAGCGGACAAATATTGAATGCGGAGTCCCCCAAGGTTCCATTCTTGGGCCTCTTCTGTTTAACATCTACATGCTCCCACTAGCTCAGATTATGAACAAGAACAAATTATGCTACCATAATTATGCAGACGACACACAAATTTACATAACCATATCACCAGGAGACTACAGTCCGATACAGGCACTGAGTAAGTGCATTGAACAAATCAATGATTGGATGTGCCAAAATTTCCTTCAATTAAACAACGACAAAACTGAAGTAATTGTCTTTGGTGCCAAAGATGAACAATTAAAAGTCAGCGCACAGCTTACATCCGTTATGTTAGAAACCACACCCCAAGCCAGAAATCTTGGTGTAATCGTAGACTCTGACTTGAATTTCAAGAAACACATTAAATCAATTAATAAATCAGCCTACTACCACCTAAAGAACATATCAAGAATTAAAGGGCTTATGTCTCAGCAAGATTTAGAAAAACTTATCCATGCATTTATCTTTAGTAGACTTGACTACTGTAACAGTGTCCTTGCTGGCCTTCCAAAAAAATCTATCAGACAGCTTCAGCTAATTCAGAACGCTGCTGCTCGAGTCCTCACTAGGACCAAAAAAGTGGATCACATTACCCCAGCTCTGAGGTCTTTACACTGGCTTCCTGTCACTCAAAGAATTGATTTCAAAATACTGATGTTGGTTTATAAAGCACTAAATGGTTTAGGGCCAAAATACATTACTGATATGCTGATACGTTATGAACCGTCCAGAGCCCTTAGGTCGTCTGGGACAGGTCTACTTACAGTCCCTAGAGTTAGGACTAAACAAGGAGAAGCAGCTTTTAGTTATTATGCACCAAAAATCTGGAACAAACTCCCAGAAAACTTGAGGTCTGCTACAACTCTCAGTTCTTTTAAATCGAGTCTGAAGACTTTTTTGTTTCCATTTTAACCTGCAATTTTTATTTTTATTTGCTTCTTTTATTAGCTTTTAAATGTTTTATAATGTGTCTCCATTTTAACCTGCAATTTTTATTTTATTTGCTTCTTTTATTCGCGTTTAAATGTTTTATAATGTGTTTTATGTATTATAATCTTGCCCCTGTAAAGCACTTTGAGTGGCCTTGTGTCTGAATTGTGCTATATAAATAAACTTGCCTTGCCTTGCCTTGCCTAATGTACGGAGAGGTTTGATTCAAATGTGTGAAGTTACCATCATGACAAAGTGAGTCCAAAAGGATCGCTGGAATTCAGTATTTGACATTGACAGTCACAACTTGAAGGATATTCAAATAGTTTGAGGTGAGACACTGCAAGCTAAAACATTGTTTTTTTTCAAGCACTGGTCAATTTTGCGATTTTTGGCAATTTTGCTTCCGTAATTCAGTATGTCTTCTTTCATAATGTATATACTTTATTTACCTACAGTGTCTCTTCTAAAATAACGTGAATGCTGTCGCTCAGCAACAACAATGAATGTTGCCTTTTCCCCTCTTTTAAAACGAATGATTTTGTGTCTGTCTCACTTATTTCTACGTTACACTTACAAATCAGAAACAAGTATATCATAAAAAGTCCCATCAATTAGGACGTTGCACTTTAGCACCTCTGTTGTTTATTGCCTCTTATTATGAACATGATTAACTTTAACCCACATAAAGCCACTCAAACATCACCCATACTGGGATTTCTACCCACTTCTGTTAAATACATCTCTTGAATAATCCAGTACAATACCATCTTTAATCAACATTTACATGATGATTCTGAGCACTTAAAAGCCTCAAATATAGCCTCAGTAAATTCCCCCAGTTCAAACACAGCTGTTATTTTCAAATCAACATCTGCCTCATAAACTGTCTGTGAACAACCTCTGTTGCAGCAGTTTTTCTACAGCTGAGGTGAAATGATAATTCTCTGTCTCTGCAAAGGTGTCACTAAGTGGTTTATAAATGGGCATGAACATGATCGTATGTTATAGTGTGGACTCACCTGCCTCACCCATTCACACATATGATTGGTATAGGTGTGATGATGTTTGGATAGACACGTATACTCTCAAACTCAAACCTTATTTGTTTTGTACAATTAATATTATTCTGGGGAAAATTCAACACGAGATGGGCAGACTCTAATCCAAAGTTTGGACAATTTTTTCAAGAATTGAATGAGTATGGCACCACTGTAAGAATGAGAAAGGCAATCAAAGCATACTATATTTTAGAGAAATTCTTTATGGACTTTTTTTTTATATAGGCCTACATTTACAGTAGCTCTTTTTTTAAATAGTTTTATAATTTTTTTAAATTATTTATTTTCTGTCATTTTGAAAATGAAACCCTGGTGAAGACAACGTTGTATATACCTGTATGCAACAAAATAACTCTCTCTCTCGCAGTCCACTACTTCCACATCCCCTCAAAAAATGTCTCTTCCTGTCATCATCCACATCTATCCTCCCATACTCTCTCTCTCTTATGTCCGTACAGGTCTTTCCACATGGGTGAGCCTGTGCTATATACAAGCGGGCATGGACAGCTGTCAGCCAGGCATATTGTGTCCTCTGAAAGACCCCCCTCTGGCAGGTGCAGACCCTCCACCAGAGCCTTGGGCATATACGCATAGCGGGCCCCACCACTACGGGAGCTGTGCTAAACATATGGCAATGAATTGAGATGTCAGGTGTTTTTTTTTCCTTGAGATGTGCCACCCACACGCAAAATATGATTAAAATGGAATGAGCTCCTTGTAAAGGGAGGGAAAGGAAGGTGGCTTAGGTGGTCCAACAGTCATTATTGTCCTGTTATTGGCAGCTGATGCCACACTGAGAGATTTGTCATGAAACGTGACTGCATATGAACAAACATATTAACGTTTATATCCCAAGACTTAGCATGCAACAGAGCAGTACATGCACTGAATATGTATTATCATGATTTTTTCATGATTATTTAAAAACATATATATTCAGGGTTAGGGGCAGAGTTGTCATGCTTTACTATACCTGTTCAAAGCAACGCCATTCAACTGCCCACTATTCCTTCTATTCAGAAGCCGGGAAACTGGTTCGTGAATGGGACCTTATAATGGCCGGCGTCATACATAGCAGCACCACACAAACACATTCAACGACACAAACTTTCATTTATTTTGATCGCTTGTAAATTGTGAGTCTTCTCCCCAGGTCGAATAGCCCTCAGGATCGATAAAGAAAATACATCCATGAATATAACATGATATTCTATTGTCGTTCCCTTTAAGGTTGTCTGCAGATTTTTAAACTGTTCTTCACTTCCTGGAATGACACAACTGAGACTGAAGACCAAGCTGCTTGAATCAGTGTATTTGCAAGTTTAAACTGTTTACTACCAACTGTATCATCCCTAGGTCATAGCTGAGCATTTTGCAAACCATGCTGCTGCCTTTTTAAAAATGTGAATGTCATAACTGTAATATGCACGCTTTCAAACATTTCATTTGTTTCCGTACAACAGCATTAGTTAGGAAATTGTAACTGAACTGCCAAAGTGATTGTATCGTGTCACACGGTCCAATACAATGTGTTGAGAGCCTGATCATTGATTTATATTTTGGTATGAACAATTAAATAAGTTTGATACATTTCTTAAGCAAATCCCATGAAAAGAACACACCAACAATGCTGTCTGTGGCTGTCAGCCCCAAGCACGTTTATTCCCACAGAAGACATGAATCTTTAAAAACAAAACGGGTCCCAAAGGTTTTGTTTCATTATTCAGAAAGGCACAGCGGTAATTGCCTAAAACTGTGGACACTTTAGTTGTTAGCAAACATTAGTCAAACAGGAGGATATGGTGCAGTTATTAGCGGCGATTTCCAATAGCAAATTAATACACATTTGATGCTTCACCCAGAGCTGTGTGTGTGTGTGTGTGTGTGTGAGTGTGAGTGGGAGCTCAATGCCACATACATCTATCAGGCTTTCTCAGACACTACTGGGTTAAAGCTACTCAAAGGGCTTTGATGAGGAGAAAAAATTAAGAATATTGAGAGCCTTATATTATTAAGAGCTAAAGATGACAAACATACTGCTATGAACCTTTGATAATCAAAACTAGCTTCAACAATGACCTGTTTTCAAAGGGGAACAATTAACATCCGTCTAACATTTTGGAAATTAGCTACTTAAAATAATAAGTAAATACAAATAAATAAAATAAATACATTTCAAACAAGCACAACATGTAGATTAAGCTAATACGATCAGGTGGACTGAGCAATGACAATGATACATAGCCAACCATGTACATCCATTAAACAAACTATTGAGTGCTTTCACTTGGTGACATTCACCCAGCACAACATGGTTCAGAGAGACACAGTATCACTCAATATATTTCATGTAACTCAACTCCTTCCCAGGCAAATTTAAATGTATTCAAAATATGACAAGAAACTTCAATTTGACGGAGTTTGGGGCTTTCTGGTCAACCGCTATTCTAACTGAAATTTCGAGGCAGTTGCTTGATTTTCAGCATGACGTGGACAAAAACAAATCTATCTTGCCATATTGCTGGCAGACTTCCCCGCTCCGAGCGGAGGCAGGTGGCATCTTAGATGTAACGGAAGCAACGTAGCAGGTCAACAAAGAACCGATAGCGAAGACACATCAAAGCACACTCTGTATACTGCATCTGCTTAATGCTAAAGAAGGACCACCATAAAAACCAAGTGACTAGTTAGTTTATCCAGCTGAATGACAAGATGATAGTAGCTTCTATTGCAGCCGAGAGATATAACTCACTGGAATGGACGTCTAATTGACAGCTTGTATTGGCTGTGTATAGAAGGGAGGGGGACAAGTGTCTTAAGGGGGCTTTTCATGTGCCTGAGGATGTGTGACATGTTGGAATTATGGCCCCATTAGTGTTAAAACCCTAACCTTAATTGGATTACTACAGAACAAATTGGCACCCGTGGAGAGAGTCAGTGAAGCGACTGTTGGTGTAGAGAACAAACAAATACAAGCGTGTCAGCAGAACTATTTGCACATAAAATCAAAAAACTTTCAAGATTGCCAGCAAGCTTGCCAAGCGTCCACCAGGTAACACCCCAAAGGGATCGAGCCCCAAACACTTAGAATCAATTTTCCAGGCCGGCTGCATTCTAGCCACAGCAGACCAGGGCATGAGTCAGTGATGTGTGTTAGGAGGCTGTCAGTCGGGTGACTGTTATCCAAGCAGCTGTTGCACTTAGCAGTCCCACTAAGGGGGTGTTTTTATGGTAACGATAACGGCACAAACGCAAAGTTATTTTTACGTTTGCGACCGATCATTTACATGATAACAGCAAACGCAGTCTTGAAAACGGAAACTTTAGAAACTAGGTTCCAGAGTGGAATCTTTTATAAAAATGCAACTCCAGCGTCACCATGTGAATAGCAATGATGTTCCCTGGGATAAGGATGATATCACGGCTCCGCTCATGCATAGGTCTGTTACATTTGCTGTCAAAATAGCCACACGTGAGTAAGAAGTTAGAAGACAACAAAGGGAAAACCTTTCCGTTTTCATTGAGACAAAGTTACGATAGGACACATCCGCTAGCCTGGAAATCCAGACCCACATCTATAACGATAAAGGGTCCGGCAACCATCAATAGACCTTCCCAATTCAAACACATTTCAAATACAACTGCACGCAATTGGATAGCACCACGACCAATCAATGAACAAGGTGACGTATTCAGCCGATTCAGTCCCGTTCGTTTAGCGAACATTGGTGTCAACTGGTAAATGAAACTTTTCCCGTGGTCGGCCGGCAACAGAAAATTCATCTTTCTTGCTAATGAAAGATTTGAGTGCCATCTTCCAAATCGTTAAGTGTCAAGGCCAAAGCAGTTTTTTAAAGAAACAAAATATGTTTCTTGGCAACAGTAGCTTGGCTCATTTCCAGGATAGGGTACCGCTAACTGATCATGCAACTATCTCCAACCAATTACAGTTGAGTACCTGGTACCTGATTAGCTGTCTAGTCTCCAGCATATGCTAAGCTATGCTATGCTATGCAATTTAAACCCTGCTCTAGTTTAGCAATTTGAAAAATATATGGGTTTACTGATTTTCATCAGAATCAAGAAAGCCTAAAATACCTCATTAGATTTCTGTTTTGTATTAATCCAGCACACCGTTAGCCTTTAGGTTGAGAGAAAAAACAATGTTGAAATAATAGTGGGAAAAAAACTGACTCATTTGAGAGAATATCTCCTTCCCTCATAGTGGCAGATGTAAACTGTTGATTACCCAGTCAAAGGGTATCATTCAAACAGCTAGGATGTTAAACACCAACAAACCAAACACCACCAACATTAGGAAAAATCACAACCTCATTCCCTTTCTGTGTTTCAGTCAGCCCGACTCCAACTTTCAGTGTGTGCTTGCCAGATGGGTTGATGAGTCATTCAGAGTGAAGACCTTCTCTTACCTCCGGAGTGTGGTGGAGGGCCACACAGCAGAACCACTCCCTGACCTTCCCGGACCGATACAGAGTTTCTTCTGTGCGTCTTGAAGTTTTCCAAGTCTGAGGAATACAAAAAAAGGGGCTGTAGGTCAAATATCCTTTAGAGTCAGAAGATGATACCATACAACACGTTTTTTCTTGTTCCTCATTCCATCCAGGTCACAGCCTGAGCCTGAGCTTTAAGCTGCATGCAGCAGGTGGGGACACAACAGGTTGGCAGTTTATTAAAGAGCTAACAGATTAACAAACCACACACTATATATATATATATATATATATATATATATATATATATACACTCAACAAAAATATAAACGCAACACTTTTGTTTTTGCTCCCATTTTTCATGAGATGGACTTAAAGATCTAAAATTCATTCCAGATACACAATTGTACCATTTCTCTCAAACATTGTTCACAAATCTGTCTAAATGTGTGATAGTGAGCACTTCTGCTTTGCTGAGATAATCCATCCCACCTCACAGGTGTGCCACATCAAGATGCTGATCTGACATCATGATTAGTGCACAGGTGTGCCTTAGACTGTCCACAATAAAAGGCCACTCTGAAATGTGCATTCTTTTGCTTTATTGGGGGTCTGGGGACTCAGAACCAGTCAGTATCTGGTGTGACCACCATTTGCCTCATGCAGTGCAACACATCTTCTTCGCATAGAGTTTATCAGATTGTCAATTGTGGCCTGTGGAATGTTGGTCCACTCCTCTTCAATGGCTGTGCAAAGTTGCTGGAGACGGCTTATGGTGGAGAAAGGAACATTCAATGCATGAGCAACAGATCTGGTTGACATTCCTGCTGTCAGCGTGCCAATTGCACGCTCCCTCAATGCTTGTGGCATCTGTGGCATTTTGCTGTGAGACAAAACTGCACATTTCAGGGTGGCCTTTTATTGTGGACAGTCTAAGGCACACCTGTGCACTAATCATGATGTCAGATCAGCATCTTGATGTGGCACACCTGTGAGGTGGGATGGATTATCTCAGCAAAGCAGAAGTGCTCACTATCACACATTTAGACAGATTTGTGAACAATGTTTGAGAGAAATGGTACAATTGTGTATCTGGAATGAAGTTTAGATCTTTAAGTCCATCTCATGAAAAATGGGAGCAAAAACAAAAGTGTTGCGTTTATATTTTTGTTGAGTGTATATATATATATATATATATATATATATATATATATATATATATATATATATATATATTTTTTTTTTTTTTAACCCACACAAACTATATACAAACACAGTAACAATCACCTCTGTATATATGCATTCTAGAGAGTATTTTAAAGAGATCCATTGTATTGTTTTCTTGTGGTAAACATCCTTTGGCTTGGCCTCAGGCCCATTCACCCCCTGTGTGCGTCTGTGTATATGTGGAGATCCCAGACTCACTGTGATGGGACCTCAAGTATCAGGACGAGGTGAATTAAAGGCTCCCAGAGGGGAAGACTGTAGTTACCGGTTTACAAGTTCTAAGAGTTGAACGATTTATGGAAAGAAGCAATGCCAGGTGGAAATAATACATCCTGAAAAGAAGAAAGACCCGGATTTTCAAATATGTCTTTGACAAGGGTTGAATAACAACTGTGCTAATAGAGCAAACAAACCCAAAACAAAGAAAGGCACTGGAAAACAAGTCTAGATAATATCATACGCTGTATCAACATGCATTTATTGTGTTTGATTTTGATTTGATTAGTTTAAGTGGCTACGAGGACATATCTTTGGACAAAAGCCAGCAACTGCTTCTAAATACCTTGCCTAGCGTGTGCACGTACGTGCATTTAATTAGTCAGCGAGTGAAAGAGAGACGGCAGGATGCATCACTATGAGGTTATCTCCTTATATGTGACTATGTCAGTTTGGTAATGTTAAGATGAATATGGTGAAGCAAAGTAAACTTTGATTTAGTTCAAGAGACAGAATGTTCCCGTCTGCCTGCCGTGAATCGTTGTGTCTGAGTTGGCGGGGATTTAGAACCGAGCAAATGTGTTAATAATAACTATATAAAAATAGCATTCTTTGCACTGATGGTCTCGTTTGCTGTAACAGGGCATTTATAATCATAGGAGGAAAAATTAGACTGTTTCACAAACATTGAAAGGTTCCTCGTAGGCACTTTAAATTTATCCAAGAAAAAATCATGCTGTAAAACACTATATAAAGTTAAAGGTGAAGTAAGCGATTTATTTATGTTAATATAAGTGTGCTCTTTATTCATACAGTGATCACTTACATAGTGTGCACGTTTCATAAAGCCGATCTCTCAGTCACCTGCTCTGCATGTAATCGCCAAATTAACTTTTTGGGGATCCCGAAACTGATATCCAATCAGAAGAGAGAACGCTACAAACCGGCACCCGTCTCACTGCACACGCAGAGCAACAGATGGGTTAATGTGTATGCGCCTACAATGGTGGAGCAGGTAAAAATCCTTCCCAATGTCTGTTTTGATGGTTTTTATCATATCACACTTACTTATCTGAGTTGATGCTAGATAACTCGCTGCTTGAAGACCGCAGTGCATTAATGTGGTGACGTAGGGACGAGCGAGGGGACTGCTAACTGCAGTCAGTGACAGGAAGTTAGCTAAACTGACCATTCCGCTTACTGAACCTTTAATATTGAAAGTCTGGATGCTTTATTGTGAATGTGAATGCCGATTAACAGTACAGATGTACAGATTAATATTAATTTAACTGCACACATGTCAAGTCTTCAAGATCTCTGGGCAGTGGGCACTCTTCCAAATGGATGTTTGAGGCAGAATAACCAAAGAACCATTGCACCTTTTAATGTATACTTTTGTATTGATGTTTATTTAGAATAAAAAACTGGTGAACAAAATATTCATTTTAATTTGTGTGCTTTAAATTGCATTAGGACAGTGGTCAACGTTCCATCCCACTGATGAATACGTTTTTATTCCAGTTCTGTAACAAAAGAAAAAGAGGAAAGCAAAATAAAATGCAAATGTATGTATGTACATTTCCATCCATTACTGTTAGGATTGTGTGCATGGAGTTACATTCTCCAGTTGGCTGCCATTCAACCATTGCAGGAGAAGAGTATCGCATAGTGTCAGTCAGACCTCAAACAAACCAAAAAATGTTGGATTGTTTTGTGTGTTTATGAGAAAAGTCTCCTCATCGCCATTTGTGTGTTTTCATTTATTTTCCTAAAAGTCATATTCACTGAAGTGTGACAAAGAGAGGGTTGACGTGGCGCGGGACACACACGAGGGGTTTTAATAGCTCCGGTGGTAATCAGTTTACCTTTCATTCATCACACCCACCCACCACCACTCAACACTTCACAGCTACTCCCGCTACGCTTTTTAAATGAAAAGAGAACTGTTGTTGAATTGAGCTCATTGCCCACATGAAAATTGATGGGAAACAATATCAGGTCATTAGCACTTCCAGGAATTAATCATATATATATATATAGATATATATATATATAGATATATCCTGGTATAGAGCTTGACACAGAGGCTTCATGTCAGCACTGATAAATGGAGTGTGAGGGGGGATACATACAGTCATATGAAAAAGTTTGGGAACCCCTCTCAGCCGGCATTATAATTGACTCTGCTTTCACAAAAAAAATATAAAAGTGGTATGTATTTAATTTACCAGGAACAGTTAAGTACTGGGATGTTTTCCAAGCAAAGATTTTTTGAAAAGCAGTATTTGGTTGTATGAAATAAAATAAAATGTGAAAAACTGGCTGTGCAAAAATATGGGTACCCTTGTGGTTTTGTTGATTTTAATGCCTGTAACAGCATGTAAAACTAATGACTTTAAACACAAAGTTGGTTGGATTATGTTGTTAAGCCTTGAACCTCATATAATTGTCTGTTTAATCACGAGAAAATGTATTTTAGGTGCCTAAATGCAAGTTGCACTTCTCTTTGACTCTCTGCTGAAGTGAGACAGAATGGGATCATCAAAACAGCTCCCAAAAGATCTGAAAAACAAAGATTGTTCATTGTCATGGTTTAGGGGAAGGCTACAATAAGCTCTCCCAAAGGTTTCAATTGTCAATTTCGACAGTAGGGAACATTGTCAGGAAATGGAAGGACACAGGCATAGTGGCAGTTAAACCCAGACATGGCAGACCAAGAAAAAAAACAGGAGCGGCATAGGTGGAGGATTGTGAGAATGGTTGCACACAACCCACAGATCACCTCCAAAGACCTGCAAGAACATCTGGCTGCAGATTGTGCATCTGTACATCGTTCAACAATGCAGCGCAATTTGCACCAAAACATCTGCTTTTTATAAAGACCAAATAACTTAATTTTTGTCTCATCAGTCCAAAGCATTTTCTTCCAATATGAAGCTGGCTTGTCTAAATGAGCTTTTGCATACTCCATGCAACTGTATCTGTGGCGTGGGCGCAGAAAGGGCTTCCTTCTCATCACCCGGCCATACAGATGTTTTGGTGCAAATTGCACTGAATTGTAGAACCATATACAGATACACAATCTGCAGCCAGATGTTCTTGCAGGTCTTTGGAGGTGATCTTTGGGTTGTGTGCAACCATTCTCACAATCCGCCGCATATGCCGCTCTTGTACTTTTCTTGGTCTGCTAGACCTGGGTTTAACTGCAACTGTGCCTGTGTCCTTCCATTCCCTGACAACGTTCTTTACAGTAGAAATTGACAATTGAAACCTTTGGGAAAGCTTCTTGTAGCCTTCCCCTAAACCATGACAATGAATAGTCTTTGTTTTTAAGATCTTTTGGGAGCTGTTTTGATGATCCCATTCTGTCTCACTTCAGCAGAGAGTCAAAGAGAAGTGCAACTTGCATTTAGGCACCTAAAATACATTTTCTCATGATTAAACAGACAATTCTATGAGGTCCAAGGCTTAACAACATAATCCAACCAACTTTGTGTTTAAAATCATCAGTTTTACATGTTGTTACATGCATTAAAATCAGCAAGACCACAAGGGTTCCCATATTTTTGCACAGCCAGTTTTTCACATTTTACTTAATTTCATAAAACTAAATACTGCTTTTCAAAAAATCTTTGTTTGGAAAACATCCCAGTACTTAGCTGTTCCTGGTAAATTAAAGACATACCACTTTTATATTTTTTTTGTGAAAGCAGAGTCAATTATAATGCCGGCTGAGAGGGGTTCCCAAACTTTTTCATATGATTGTATGTATAAGAAGTTTAATGTGAGAACAGCTGGTAGGCAATTTAAGATGTGGATGCCAAGATATTTTAACAGACACAGCAGGACAGCTTGAATCAATTACAACAATTGGCAGTATAAATAGATTCCACTAGTCAAAAACTACCATTTATTCTTAGTTGTCCCATGTCTTGTTCCATTTACTAATCAACATTTACAAAGTGTATTTTTGTATTTGATGAATATTAAAATGTTTCTTTTTTTGTTTAACATTTTATGACGATTGCTTCCGAGTGAAAGCGCGTTCATAATGCGCTTTTTAAGAGGAAAATATGACAATATGAAAACAGGTGATAGAGGGTCTCCAATGTATCCATTCATATTCCCCAAATTGGATGAATTAACCTTAATTAACCTCACTGTGGCATATTCTCGAGCAGCGGTGCAGACATGAGTGTAGTCTCCGCAGACACGCTCGTTGCAAAAAAAAAATGCAACCAATCCACTTTCAAATGAGATTACTGATTAGTTGGGCTCTCTCCGTGATCTAAATGTAAAATGATTGGGCTCACTGATTTATGAAGAGTGCTATAAGGTCATAGGTGAGTCAATCTAGGGAAAAAAAGGGCTTAACCCCAAAAAAATTGATACAAAAGGTTTTTCAATGGATTCCAGTAGTATTTGGTGTGCTGAATAACATACTAAAAGTCTACCAAAATCTACCCCCCAGAAAGCCCTCATTTCCAAGATGGCGGCCGAAATGGCGGCGGGTAGCTTGAAATGGCTATATCTCAATTTGAAAAAATGTTGCAAAGGAATTTTCAACTGATTTTGGTACCTCTGGACATGCTTACAAACATACTAAAAATCTAGGAAAATACACCTTCCGGAAAGGCTTCATTTTCAAGATGGCGTCCAAAATGGTGGCTGGCCAAGCTTAAAATGGCTATATATCTCAATAGAAAAATATTATTCAAATGATTTTTCACTTGATTCTGGTACCTGCAAATATGCTTATGACCATACTAACAATCTAGGAAAATATACCTCCCAGAAAGGCTTCATTTTCATAATGGTGTCCAAAATGGCGGCCGGGAGCGTAGAATGGCTATATCTCAAATGGAAAATGTTACAAAAGAATGTTTCAACTGATTCTGGTACCTCTATACATTAAGAAAGTGCGACAAATCTAGGTAAATATAACTGCTAGAAAGGCGTCATTTTCAAAATGACTGCCTGATGGTATAGGGGAGGGCTGGGCGATTAATTGAAATTCAATTTCGATTACGATTTTGGCGTCCCTCGATCATGAAAACAAGATAATCGTAATAAATTGATTATTGTGTCGCACGCCGTGTCTTGTGTGGTAAATGCAGCGAACCCTTCTGTGCCCCCACCCAAACACTTTCGCTTTCAGCGATTGCAATGCAATGGTTTATTCAGCATAAAGTTAAAGTACTCGCCCAAGACTGATGTTAAATCGAAACACAAAAGCCTTGCGTGAGCGAAATAGCGAGTTGCCAGTTGAAACTCCGTGACGGTGGGTAACGGTGTCATTCACAGTGACACCTCGCCAGTGTGAGCCGCCGCACAGAAAAGCCCTGTGGCTTTACGGCTAAAATGAACCGGGGATATCCTGCCTGTTAACGTTGTTGATGTGGAAGGCTTCAGCTCAGATCTTGTCATCGAGACGACATTGATGAGGTCATTGAAGACGCATGGAAGTGGAATGACTGACAATCAGAGAGCCCTTTGGACCATGTCAAAGTGCATAACATCACAGTACAACACCGCAATGCAGGAGTTCACAAACCAGACATACACAACATCAGAACAGCACAAGGACTCAACAGAGGCAAGGATGAAAAGGGATGCTGCTGACCTGGAGAAGATCACTTCAAAACTTGCTATATGGTCACCTTTCTCTCCAGACTCTTCTTTAAGGAATGTTGTTACAGGTGTTGTTGCTGAGGACGGAGTGAACGTGCATGATTATGACTCTGTTGGACGCAATATCATGCACAAAATGATTGGACAGCCTGCATTCACGTTCTCATTTAGTAGAAAGGATAAAGCCATAACCCTTGGACAAAAATCGTCTATCAAGGTTGCTCCTGATCGAACAATTGATTTTGCACTTCTTTTTCAACGTTTCCTGATTGTCTCCCAAACTGGAGAGCTATCATTGGAGGAGGTTATGCGTTACGAACTCAGTCCTTTCCCTCCTGCCCTCTTTGAAGCTGGAAACATCTTCCGCAAGGCTGATAAACCACAACTTGCGCACGCAATCTGTGATCATGCAAGTGATGCAATCCTAGATTCTGTACCAGAAACAGATCATTATGTTCTTGATGGAGGTTCACTCCTTCACCGAATACCATGGAAGCACGGACAAAGCTATAGTAAAATTGTGCAGTCATATGCAGACTTCACCATCCAACATTATGGCTCAGCTACAACCATTGTGTTCGATGGCTATGGGGATGGGCCATCCATTAAAGACAACACACATCAAAGAAGAGGAAACAATATTCATCCCATTGTCAACTTCACTGCTGAGACAGAGTTCTCAGGTAAGAAGGAGGAGTTCATGTCAAGAGATCTGAATAAACAAAGGCTGATCCAAATGATAAGCGATGAACTGAAAGAAAGGGGTTGCACTGTGGTCAATTCAATTGGAGATGCTGATGTAGACATCGTAAGGGCCGCAGTGGAATCATCTCTTCTTCACACCACTACGCTGATTGGAGAAGATACAGATCTCCTTGTCTTACTACTTCACTATGCACAGAGAGATAGTAAGGGCGTATATTTCAGATCAGACAAGTCAAAAGCTGATGGCAGTTTTAAAGTGTATGCCGTAAACCATTTAAAAGAAGTACTTGGACATGATGTGTGTTCTCAGTTGATGTTCATCCATGCTCTCACTGGCTGTGACACAACTTCTCGGATCTTCGGGGTTTGCAAAAAGACTGCTTTCCAGAAGCTTGTAAAAGGGGATCCCGTCCTTCGATCTTGTGCCAATGCATTCATTGTCCCAAACCAGACCACAGAGGTGATTGATGACCTTGGGTGCCAAGTAATGGCTGTCCTCTTTGGTGGAAAGTGCACAGATTCCCTTGCAGCAATGCGATATAACATTTTCAGCAAGAAGGTTGTCTCAGCTTCATCAACTGTAACGCCTGAACGTCTGCCACCAACTGAATCGTAGAGCGTACTACCAGGTCATGGTCTGGATGGGAACAGAAGATGGTATGGATGCCCTGAACTGGGGGTGGAGCCTGCAGGACAATAGATTTGTCCCACTCATGTCAACAACGAATGTTGCTCTAGACAGTCTCTTGAAGGTCATTCATTGTAACTGTACCACTGCCTGCAAGACACTCCGCTGTTCTTGCAGAAAATATGGACTACCTTGTACTACTGTCTGTGGACCATGTCAACTTAAGGAATGTGACAATCCACTTAACAAGTTTCTTCCAGAGGAGCCCGAAGATGATGATGAATAAAGACCACAATAAGTGTGGCATTTATGTTATTCAACAACAACACCACCTTTCTAGTTTGAATAGTAACCAATTTGAACCATTTAACCAATGTAAGCTTACAGGCAGTCATTTTGAAAATGACGCCTTTCTAGCAGTTATATTTACCTAGATTTGTCGCACTTTATTAATGTATAGAGGTACCAGAATCAGTTGACATTCTTTTGTAACATTTTCCATTTGAGATATAGCCATTCTACGCTCCCGGCCGCCATTTTGGACGCCATTATGAAAATGAAGCCTTTCTGGGAGGTATATTTTCCTAGATTGTTAGTATGTTCATAAGCATATTTGCAGGTACCAGAATCAAGTTAAAAATCATTCGAATAATCTTTTTCTATTGAGATATATAGCCATTTTAAGCTTGGCCGGCCACCATTTTGGACGCCATCTTGAAAATTAAGCCTTTCCGGAAGGTGTATTTTCCTAGATTTTTAGTATGTTTGTAAGCATGTCCAGAGGTACCAAAATCAGTTGAAAATTCCTTTGCAACATTTTTTCAATTTGAGATATAGCCATTTCAAGCTCCCGGCCGCCATTTCGGCCGCCATCTTGGAAATGAGGGCTTTCTGGGGGGTAGATTTTGGTAGACTTTTAGTATGTTATTCAGCACACCAAATACTACTGGAATCCATTGAAAAACCTTTTGTATCAATTTTTTTGGGGTTAAGCCCTTTTTTTTCCTAGATTGACTCACCTATCAGCTAATATGTGTCATACTGGCTGCAGGACAAGTCAATTAAGAAGCACGCCTTTTATTATTTCCTAAAACATAAATCTCTTCTTAACCCCATGAGCATAGTTTAACTAATAGCCATTTGAGACACCTAAGCCCTATTAAGAAAGCACACCCTACATTTTTTTTTCTAAAGATTAATGCCAAACTCTTTTCTATTTTGAATGCGTCTACCTAGGGGAGGTTTCAGCCATAAGGAGACACATGTGTTGCTTTAAAAACAAAGAATGCACTGTAATGTACCTGCATTCATTTAATTAAAGCTGTTTCAGACGTGAGTGCTGCCAATGTCTGCCATTGTTTCCCTGTACTGTAGATCCTATAAGGGGATATTTCTATAATGTCCCAAAAACTTTCCATTCTTCTTACTAACACTGGATTAATTGTGATGTAAAAGAATAGAGGGGAAAAGCAACACGATTTTGCTTTTGTTCCCCCCCCCCCCCCTTGTGCCTCTGGTGTATTTACTGCTCGGCTCCGTCAGGTAGGAGCTGAGATAGAGCATATTGTGCAGTTTGAATGTCTTATTCCCACGGAGGATACTATGGATTACTTCACATTTAAAACGTAACTTGTAAAAACACACTTGTACGATTCAACCGCTGAGGCAGTGTAACAAAGCCAGGGGCCGGGTCCGGTACATAAGCCCCCATACAGGAGCTGACTGTTACTGCTTGTGTTTGTGCTCTAAGCTGCAACAGAAGAACAGTCACTGTGCCGTGGTGGGTTTCATCAAGGGGAAAGAAGCGCAGGTGTGTGACTGTAAAGGATCGGTAGCCTTTAAGGAACGGTAGTTGTCTGGTTATCTCTTAACAGTCATTCAAATGTGATTAAAGTCATAGCTAGGCTAATTGACTTGACTGTTGTGTGTTGGCTTTATCTTTTGATCACCGATTAACTTTTACATTCTTGATTCTTCATGCAGCATGGAAAGCTATGGGAAGACAGGCTTTTTCTTCACCAAACAAGGCTTGAATTGATGGATAAAATTCAGTTTTCTGAGCCTTCTCAAAAACAATCTGGCCACTCCAAAATGGCAACAGAAGCTTTTTTTATGTGAGTATCCCCACCACTTACTTTCATCTGAAGGCACGGTAGAAGGTTAGATAAAAGCATCCGCGCCTTCCCCAAAATACAAGCCCAGTAGAACAAAGTGGGCAACAGCAAGATACATCTAAGGTATTGAATTGACCCCCCCCCCCTCTTCCCCCCCAAAAAAAAAAAAAATATATATATATATATATTTTTTTTGGGTATTATTTTGTTGGGCTGAGATCAAAGCTGATTTGTGAAGTGGCTGTGTCTACTCCGCTAAAGCCGGGGATTGTCCCTGTCCACATCTATAAAGACGTGGCCTCGCCCATGTTGAAAGCATGTTGCAAGAGTGGTAAAATCCAAAGAAACCCCTTCAACCCACCCTATTCAACAGCGATTCAAAAGAGCTAAAGAAGCATTGTTGGCAAAAGGGCTCAAGGAGAGCAGCGAACAATGCATTTCAGAGAGCAGACATTGGTACACATGTTGACTTGAAGTTTTTAAAGAAAGCACGACAAAAACATTGTTTGCCTACGATGGATATATATCCAAGAACATATCTGTCGCTACATCTGTCACACAAAGGAATAGCAGTAAACATTGCTCCTTAAACATGTAAATGATAAACATTTTGCATTTGTTTTTTTCTACATACTACACATAGGCTTTAGTGTCATTTTCAAAAGGCGGAGCGGCTAACAATGATTAATAGCCCCCAGAACAAGTCAACGTGATGGCCTATCTACAGCTATTACCATAAATGATTGCAAACCTGGGCTGGCATTTTACAAAACAATGATGCAGATTAAGGCTGATCATCACGACCCAGACATACAGTATGAGCTTTGGAAAATGCCAGCACCACTTATCATACTTCAACGAGCCTGTCCAAGCGTAACCTGAGATTCATTACCACCTGCGACTCCTTTAGGATGCTCTGTGCCTTCAAGTGGACGGTAGGCAATGTGTGTGTGTGTGTGTGTGTGTGTGTGTGTGTGTGTGTGTGTGTGTGTCGCAGCTGTTCAATATAGTATTTGCATGTTGTGTTTACAATGCCATTAAAATCAAAACCATATTTTGTCTACCCTCCATAAAATAAATGGGGTGGACAAAATAATAGAAGGTGTAAGACAATACAATTCAACAGCACCACAAACTGCAGCCTATAACAATGGCCATCAAGTTGAGTGAATATACCCTCTAAAACAGTTTAAAACGAAGATGGAACATTATAACCGTCATGAAGGTAGGATTTATGTCAGGACTGTGGCATTAGACTGCATTCGTTTTAGCAACGTGTAACTGATAAACTGGCAACTGGGGGCTCTTGAATGGCAGACTTAGAACAAACGGTCCCAATTGATGCAACTAAGATATTGGACTTTGTGACTGTCACTCACTAGAATGGGTCCTTCTACAGTAGTTCTGCGTATTTGGAGCAGTTGAGAAAAGCAGATACAACCAAACAATGTGTGGCTCATTTAATTTTGACTAAATTAACTTAACAACTGAAATTAGTGTTAATGCTCGTTTTTATTTAGCACTAACGGCCAGCTGTTGTCTGACTCTTCCATAGTTTTTTTTTTTTTTTTTTCACCGAGTTGGAGAAGTTGCCTCTCGGAATAATAACTATGAGGCTGAGAACAGTTTTTTTTCCGACTGGGTTGCTTAGTTTTATTATGTGCACAGGCTGAATATGTGTGTTTAAATGCAACCTTAATGCCTGTAGTAATAATGACGGGAGAAAAAAACAGGAAGTCAAGTGACATGGTAGGGCAACAAAGTCAGCGTTAGGCAGGATGTTGGGTGGGCTTTAACACAAGAGACTTCGGTAACACATTACAATAAGGTTCACAAGATTGTAGGAAGTTACTAAGTAAGTAACAAATAAAAAATGAATGAGTAACTAGCATATACTAATATAGTAACTAGTACATAGTTATAGTTACTGCATAACTATGTACTAGTTACTCATTAATTTTGCATTAGTTACCCAGTAACTACCTACAATTTTGTGAACCCTATTGTAATGTAAAAAAACGTATTTATGTATTTATTTAAATTAATTTCTTTCACTGGTGATTGGTATTTTGTGTTGTTGTTTTACCTTTTTTTATCTTGTTTAATTGTATTTTCTTTTAACATTGATGTCAGGGGACTACAGATGCAGAATTGCCTTTTGGCTAATTCTGACATTTTTAAACCATGTATGATCATGTGTTTTATTAATTTGCACTGTCCCCTTCTTAAATAAACTGAATTGAATTGAATTGAATGTGTTATACAGAGACTTCCCATTTCCAGCTGTCAACCATGATCTTTCCCTAAACCTAATCAAACCTTAACCATCGTCTCACCACTGACTGATACATTTTTCTGACAGAGATCTTTAAGCGCTTTTGGACAGATGATCAGACAAAGCATTACATTTGTCATTCAATATCAGTCATTAACTACAACGTTTTGATGACGAAGACCATGGTAATATGTCTCCCCCTAACAACAATGTCTTGTCCTTTAGAAAGGTTAGTAATGTAAACCAGCATAATGTATTTGAAATACTTCAGTAAAAAATAATAGTCAATATTCTGTCGTCTGATCTGAGCACCTTTTTTCACAATCACATACGTACCTTCAAGCAATCTCAGTCAAGTCATCAAACACAGCTCCTAACTCTTTGTATATCTGGATGTTTACCAGTCTCCAAACAGGTGAGCAGTACATCCTAAGTGTGTTGCCGTGCCATCTTAGTGCAGGTCCTCCAGAGAGATATCTCGATAGTGTACCGCAGATATAAAAGCAAAATCCTAGGTACTACCCATTAGCTATGTACACCTCATTAACTAAGTCAATACACTCTCTCCACATTATCACAACAGCTGAGATGGAGGCAAGAGGATGTATTTGCATTTAAATGAGCTATTCACGTTTTCCCTCAAGGCATTTAAAGCTTACACCGGTGACATCAGGAATTATTCACCCTCCCCCCCATGTCCCCCCCTCCCCCCTATATGCTCGGCAAAAAATATGAGACTGTCTGACACTGATGAGACACTATACAGAGTATGTACTGTACTGTATGTATGATGGGTAACTGAATATTTAAAGTCCCACGCAAAAACCGTAAATGTTTCAAGCTCCATTTTCAAAGAATGCTTTTCTTCATACCTTGACATCTGCTGGTCATGTAATGTAATGGCATTATGGAAACTTTGAACAATATTGAACAAGCACAGATCTCTCAGCGCCACGCCATGTAAGACAGGCCCAACGCTGTCACTCCTAATATTGAATATACAGCCCGGTTCATCGCTATGAATTATGGGTGAACATCTTTTACATAATCACTGATACAGAATCGATAGACATACTAATCAAGGGCAAGCGCGTATTGAGTGGGAAGCGCCCACTGCCCATCAGTTATCCTTGCCTCAGGGGGTAAGACAGCCACAACGCCCCTCGCTAGGAGGAGTAGCATCATCCATCAAAAGTTTGTGACACGGAAAAAAAGGGGAAGCTGAAGTTTCTGGACCCCCGCCAATTTCAAAGAACAACCTTGAAAGCGTTGTGGAGCACATAGACTAACAAGTGTTGTGCCAAGGTTTTTACAGTTGACAAAGAATCAAGTTTATAGTACAGCGTCTTGAGTCTTGTCTTCAGAATATATGATGTATGGGGCTGAGGAAGCAAGAGCACCTGTGCACCAGCTTAGTAAACACAAATTCAGCCCTGTACATTGATGTATACAGCCCAACTAGGTAATATTAAAAGTCATACAAAGTGAAGGGGATTATTATACAAAAACAGTGGCTGAGCAGGACACTCTGGGACTCCTGCTCCCAATCACTCACTACCAAGAGTTTTTAGACCCAGTCATAAACAAGAAGTTTATACCAGTTTGGAAATGATTTCAACCCCCATTAATGTGGGAAGTAAATGATACAATCCTTTTTGACATATTGAACATGGTGTATTTTTTGCCAGAAAAATATGTCACAGAGTTATCAACGCGGTGCAACATTCGGCATTTGGGAATAAAAAGCTTTGAAAATATTTAAATCACCTCACTTTAGACATTTCAGGTGTAGCAGATGTGCATTTCCTCGCTTGCCAAAATGATTGCTCCCGAATCTTGACGGCCGTAATCACCAGTGGGCTTATTAGAGGTGTGAGCGTAGTCTTAAAGTCTGTCTGGTGTGAAAAACACAGTCAAATTACGCATGACACTAATTACCAACCCGAAAAGGTCACACAGTCTTTTACCGCGGGGAAATGGGATAGGTTGCAGAAACAGCACTTGCACCTGACTATTAATACGCATTACAAGAGAGAAAATATATCTCCGCCATGCCAAAAACTCATGTACTTTGTTATAACAGTTGCCCTTTAAATTATTCACTTGAACCCTTCGCTATTCGATCATGCTGTGGAGTTAATTAAGCTATACCAGGAGTAATAAAGAAGATGGATGTCACTCGGTCATACATGCTCTCTCTCTCCTCTGACTCCTGTGACAACAACTGAAAGATGGTAAGGTCACAGCACCGACAATTGATGGAACTGTCAAGCCTAACATAGTGGAAATCCACCAGAAGGATTTGATTGTAGATTGACTTCTGGCTGGTTCCAGGGGGGGAGGGGGGGGAGCGACCAAAGACGCCTGAGAGACGTATCGTTTGGCCTTAACCTCAGAAATCTAATCCGAGCAAGCGATCACTCACTCGCTGTTAATGTCATCATTTATGCCTGTCCGATAAACTGACGCGTACAGTATGGAAATTATTGACTTTCCTGTCGCTAACTGGAATATGAAGTCCAGAGGTTGTCAGTTAGACTCATCAAGATTCTGTCAAACTAAACTTGTCACCCTGATGGTCACAAATCAGTGAAAAATAAATAGCTATAAGAAAAGCATCCTCTGCAAAATAGATAGTGCTGACTTTAATTTATTCTTTATTCATTGCAGTGGTTGAATTTAACATAGATACTTTTTAGTTATTTGATTGTATAGCTCATTGCAATGCTACACACCGCTAACAAACCTCTACCAATTGCTTTCGTTGATTCACAAATGAGATGAATACAAACTAAAGTGTGGATTGGTGAGTTTTCAGTTTGGAGAAACTTTACTTAGGTGCTACGAGGAACTAAATATTTCTGAAACAGTCTCATTTACCAGTCTCAATACCTTCATATCCTTTAATCAATTTAAACAAACTATCTTAAATCTGCCAAACTCTACCTGTGACTGTTTTAATTAGGCTATATTGTACTTTCACCCATTTAATTTCATTGCTGCCACTCTTCACCACTGTGTAAATGTTTCAATTGTTTTTTTGTTTTTTCTTCTCTTCACCTGTTGTTGTGTGTTTGATGTATTTGCATTGAATGTTGTGTATGTATTGTTGTTTTTCCTTGGAGTTTGTTTGAACTCGACACCATTGAAAATGAGGGTCACCCCTCAATTGGTCTCTCGAGGATAAATAAAAGTTAAATGAAAATGAAATTAAAAATTTGACCCCCTGAATCATAAATTAACAGCAAACTCTCTTTTAGCTCTGATTTTGTTCTCTTGCGCAACTCCCAAATGGAATGAACT
The DNA here is from genome assembly GCF_949987685.1 of Ammodytes marinus. Lineage (NCBI taxonomy): Eukaryota > Metazoa > Chordata > Actinopteri > Uranoscopiformes > Ammodytidae > Ammodytes > Ammodytes marinus. Next base: position 33,481,333 of record NC_137233.1, read on the forward strand.
GGTCCTTTATCTGCTACATTTTCCACTATGTCAAGCAGCTACATGCTACCTGTGTCTGTCTGCTGTTTGGATCAGTGGAGGCAGTGTACAATGGCTGTCTACTGTGGCCAAACATTGCTACTAGCGGTGAGAGTGAACCAAAACAGTCAAGTTGTGGCTCGGCCGGCTAAACACTGTGCTGAAACTCACTAGACAGTCACAGAAAGGAGCTGCACGCTCAGATTAAAATAACTATAGGTTTGTCACTGTTCTATGTCATGTTATGTTCCCATTGACATGTGACACATTCTTATTACAAAGGGATTAATTAAACTAGCTTTAAAGTAGCTACGAGGAGCTTTCAGTTTTTTGTCCAGTGAGTTGGCGGCCCCTTTGGACAACAGCCCAAGCATATGTCGGTGTTGTGTGCATTTGTTTAAGGAGGTAAGTGAATACGTCCACGAAGAAAGACTGCAGATGAGGTACAGTCATATGAAAAAGTTTGGGAACCCCTCTCAGCCGGCAACATTGCACTGATTTGTTGAACCATGTACAGATACACAATCTGCAGCCAGATGTTCTTGCAGGTCTTTGGAGGTGATCTTTGGGTTGTGTGCAACCATTCTCACAATCCGCCGCATATGCCGCTGTACTTTACCTGTACTTTTCTTGGTCTGCTAGACCTGGGTTTAACTGCAACTGTGCCTGTGTCCTTCCATTCCCTGACAACGTTCCTTACAGTAGAAATTGACAATTGAAACCTTTGGGAAAGCTTCTTGTAGCCTTCCCCTAAACCATGATAATGAATAATCTTTGTTTTTAAGATATTTTGGGAGCAGTTTTGATGGTCCCATTCTGTCTCACTTCAGCAGAGAGTCAAAGAGAAGTGCAACTTGCATTTAGGCACCTAAAATACATTTTCTCATGATTAAACAGACATTTCTATGAGGTTCAAGGCTTAACAACATAATCCAACCAACTTTGTGTTTAAAGTCATCAGTTGTACATGCTGTTACAGGCATTAAAATCAACAAAACCACAAGGGTACCCATATTTTTGCACAGCCAGTTTTTCACATTTTATTTTATTTCACACAACCAAATACTGCTTTTCAAAAAATCTTTGTTTGGAAAACATCCCAGTAGTTAGCTGTTCCTGGTAAATTAAAGACATACCACTTTTATCTTTTTTTTGTGAAAGCAGAGTCAATTATAATGCCGGCTGAGAGGGGTTCCCAAACTTTTTCATATGACTGTATGTCTTTATATGTGACTGTCAGACTAATAGTGGTGATATGACAATGGTTAAGTAAAGCAAACTTTGATTTAGTAGCGTGTATAAACACAGGATGTTCCACTCTTCCTCAAATAAATCTTCCTGTGAAAGAAATTGGACTCCTGCAAAGGCATTAATAATAACTCTATGGTCTCACTGGCTGTTACTGGTCATTTATGATCGTCAGAGGACAGATGGGACTGTGCCATGAGCATTTAAAAGTTATTCGTAGGAGGTTTAACACAAAATGGTGTTTCTTCTACTGTTGGTTCTTTTATAGAGAGAAGCATCTAAGGGCAGTTCTATTATTTACCATAAAGAAGCCTTGCTTTATATCTCCAATTTTCTAAGATTTTTGTGTTGGTATGTGTTTGATCTGCATATATGAAATAGAGCACACACACACACACACACACACACACACACACACACACACACACACACACACACACACACACACACACACACACACACACACACACACACACACACACACACACACACACACACAGATAGAGTTAATAGTTCCCTGGAGAGATTTTTGCATCATGTTAACAAGCAGAAGCCACATTGTTATCCATCGGTGCCACGGGGTGAGGTTTTTTTTCCCTGCCGCATCTCTCTCCCAGTGGAAGCACAGAAGCCATAGCATTTTGCCCAGATAGAGACAGACAAGAACAACACAATAAGACACTCACATGCAAAGGTTAGACTGGCCTCTCGGCTCACGACCGTCCCAAAAGAGTTGGAGGCGAGGCACTGATATGTTCCAGCATCTTGGTCTTTGTTCAGATGGCTGATTCGGAGGTTGCCCCCAGAAAGGCTGTAGTGGGATCCAGATTTGGGACTGATTTCTGTGCCATTCAGTTTCCACCTAAAGAGAGAAAAAAAAAAGATAGGAGATACAAATTAAAGTTGCGCTATTCAGTTGCAGGGGAGGGGGTATGTGTTGACATTAGCTAGGGCAAGCAGTTAGTGTACAAGGCATATTTTCTCTATACACGTAATTCCTTGAATTGAATAATTCTATCATCATACATCCAACTTATTTTGAGTGACCTGTAACCAAGATTTAGACTAGAATAATATTTGTAAACAACAGTGAAACAGTAACGTTTCAGGTATTTTTCCAACTTCAATCAGTGTTTCAGAAAGTTAAGTGTATTCAGTCATGAGAATAAACCTTAGAAAATTGGATGGACGCATTCCACACTACAAGAAGAATATTGTGATTTGAACATTTGATATTTTTTTTATTAACACAACGGAAATAAAGGTTTGAGAGTGCCCCAGAATCATGGCCTGCAGCATAGCGTTAATCTAAGCAGTAGTGGATAACCGTGGCGCTGTGGATTTGACTCCTCCATAATTAAATAGATAGCATTGCAGCTCGTCCGTCTTGCCAGACCCCCCCCCCCAGTCCAAATGCATAAAAATAATGCTTCATCATCTACAGCGCAACAATTAAAACAAACGCCTGCAACCTTGCCTTCACACTTCTGCATTCTGGACTAGTCCGCACGATAATCATTGGGTGTGATCAACCAAGGGTATAATTCACTTCAAATGGCAACGGGCTCTCCAATGGGCCTACACAGGCGCACTGTATGAAGAGCTACGTCGCTGTTATTTGTCATCAATGATGTATAACCATCAAAGCAATAAGAGGTTCTGCACAGATAAACAAGCATCACATAAGCAGTCTTGTTACCTTATAGGACATTTGATTAGAGCCAGAGTTGATTTAGTGATTCTTCTTTGAAGGAAAGTTCTATTTTTTTCGTTTTGTTGTGATTTTTATTTTCAGCTTCAGATGTGGGAGAACCATGTATTGTTTTAGTTTTGGAAAAAGAAAGCAGCTTTGATGTGAAAAAAGGGGGCTTTGCTAAAGCCCTTTTGTGCTGTAGACAGAAAAGTCGTGCAAAGCTGGTTTTGTGCACTGCTATCTCTCTCCTCATGGTGCCAATGTAGTGCCTTTGAGACATAACAAACCTTTTTGAGAAAAACACTGACAGGGGTGCTGCATTAGCAGTGTGACATTTGCTTGCTGTATAACATATTTTCTAGTATTGCTAGTACACCCCGTGTAACTCATTTGGCTTATGTCGTCGACACAGAAAATCAACTGTGTTCGGGGCTGTGTGGTCACAGGTGTTAAGTATGTACAGTATCTTAAAGGCCCTGGCAACCCAAATTCACTAAATCCTTACTATGTTATTTGGGGAGTAAAATGAATGTTAATATGTATATGAAAGGTTTTCGGAATAGCCCGTCAACCCCCCGCAAACATACTTTCATGTCAGTTGGTCGACCATTTGAAAAATCCTGATTGGAATGTTGCTTTAGATCTCTATCTTCAGTCGTCACACGATTCTAAAGTACATTGGCATACCCATTAGAACATTTCTGATCCAAACTTTGGCTTACGTCTCTATCTTTAGTCGTCACACGTTCTAAAAAAACAAATCTATACAATCACACAAGTAGGAGCTGATATAATGAAAACCAATGTCAGACCATGTTGCTTTAACTGCCTATATACCCACACTGAAATTGTCTCACAAAAAGCAGACTATTTGTGAGGCGGGGCGTTGCAGCACTCACAAAGCGCCTCTCTCTCTGACGACTTTTAAAAGACAAAAAATGTGGAGCTCAATGGTCTTTCATGGCCCTTCTCCAGTTCAGTCATAAGTAAGTGCACGCTCTCCAGAGCCTTATTACTAACACACAATAGAGAAGAGCCTGGGGTGTGTGTGTGTTGTTGTGGTGGTGGTGGCTGTGGTCTCACAGGACTACACAGTAGCGAGTCATTTGCAGCTGAAGTGGAACAAACAAAAGAAAAAATCAAGTGAAATATTCCAACGCCCAAGCCACAACACCAGTGAACATGAATGGGAAAGCAGAGCAGACAGGGGCCATGGAGGAGTATGACACTTTGAACCTCCGTATCAGGCATTCTCTTCTTTCTTAAAATGGGTTCCTATTATATGTTCACAGCTATAATTGGCACTCGGCATTGTATCCATATTGAAAACGGTTCAATCCGGTGACAGCTTGGGAAAAACCAAATGTTGCGAAAAGACGGCCCGCGTCTGAAATGGGTAATTGTGACTTCCTAAATGCGGTATGCGTGGTGGGGGAAATTAAACATAGTGGTAGTTAGATATAATTGGCCACCCAAAGCTCTTCCTTTGATACATTGAATGCTCTGTGACAGCTACTGCCGCTTTAAGCCAATTAGATAACAACTTTAAAGCCGCTAAGTGACGGATACTCACATTTTTTTCCTGTGAAACCTCCAAGCACATTCTCACTACAGATAAATTGAGAGCGGTATTATGAGGGAACGGTCAAAAAAGCAAATCTGAGGGCAACTTTGAATAGCGTCATTGTGTCAACACCACGTTTCCTCTTCCGTGGGAAGTTTGGAGCAACAGATTACTTAGCAAGCAATAAACTGGATTATTTAATAATTCCTTTTTTTTACCATGATCACAATTAAACTGCCAAGTAGGTCACAACAGCAGTCCCATTTGTTAGGCACATGCCATATGTAATCAAGTAGCAACAGGCCATGTACACATTGGCATAATACCATGCCATCTGGCTTCTGAGGGTGTGAAAGTCAGGCGTTCTGTTTCTTGTCTTAAGCCTGGTGCTTTTATGTGTTCTAAACAATGCTACAGCACTTAAACATACGTTTTGTATATCCTGCAATACGATGAATTATTTCATTTGAATTTGGGTAAATATGATTTATTATGTATTTGTAAAGATGATGTACTTTCCTGTATGCATGCACAAATGTACATATACAGTGTGTATGTGTGCATATGTGTGTTATGTTTGTTTTGTGATTTGAATTTGTATAAAAAAAATCAAATACTACAGCATGTTCTACTGGCTGATTCCCTTGTGTTTTTTTCACATGGGTCAAAAGAAAAGACGAGGTATGTGTGCACGGCTACGCCATTTGAACTGAGAACCATGCTCATCCAACGGACTGCGACTGTCTGCTTAACTAGCATGGCACGGACATCACTCAGAGAGCTACAGGCGAATAGGCATAGACGTATAGCTTTGATATCAAGAGGTGGTGACAGAGACAAATGCCTCAAGAGATCAGGGCCATACTGCATCTACTGTACAACTTCAAAGCCACAAGTTACCCAGACTTGAATTGAAGAACTTGACCTCTTGCCCTTCCTATAGCAGATATGAGGTGGACAGTGGGCTTCATTAATCACTGTAATGGAACCTATTGTGAACCGCTCGATAATCAATCGCATGTTCTCAGTTTATATAGTGATTTTTGTACAGCTTAATACAGCTTGACATTTTCTTTTGTTATTGGGTTCCTTTCCTGGCTGCACCCTTTGGATAACATGTGACAACCAACCCCCCAAAAAATTTGACGACCAACCCCAACTGGAATTTATTGCTAGCATCAAGGCCAACAACCATCTGACGACTAATTAGCTTGCTAAAAACAATCTAAACTATAGCTTACCCTTCACACTTTTTTAGGTTAACAAGTGTTTTGTTATAAACCCATTGTGTAAAAGCCCAGAAGAAAAATACTGAGGAGCTAAATATTTTCAATTTGACATGAAAAACACTAACAGTCCTCTCACCTCAAATGCAGTAGTTTAACTCCAAAGGAAGACTATGTAGGTGACCTCTGATCCCAGTTGTGAATATTTACATACCAAAATTTAACAGAGAGCGCCTTCTGGTTCCGAGATATAACGATTGTGACAACCTACCCGTGTGACAAATTACCCCGTTCTCCCCTACCACTGCACGCAATTGGATAGCACTACGACCAATCAGAGCAATGAACAAGGTGAACAGAAAATGAAGGTAAGTGTACCAATACCATGTTCTTAATATAATGTATCTGTCTATGTATCAGTGTCAAGGATGTTTAACCATTCACTTGAGTGCCCAAAACGTGAATCGGCTTCTGAATTGGAGCCTTTTTATGCCTCAGTTATTCATTTTCTCCCTCATTGAAATAAGAAAAAAAGCCTTTGTTTCCTCCTTATTCAGGTGAATGCAGACGGGAAAGTGAATGTATCTTTGACTGTGGCATTTGACGCAAACGCTGTAGCTCTCAGCTCACCTCTCGACACATCTTACAAAGACTGCTGCCACTGGACCGCACACATAGCGACCTTGGACAGGGAAACAGCTGATTGGGTCATCCTCTAAGCTGGCTCAAGCCCTATAGTGTTAAACGTACCAATCCCTTTTCAAATCTCAACCCCTTCCAATTTCAGTGAGCAAACATGATTGATTTGAACTTGTACTTTGCCAGAGAGATGCTTGTTGCAACGCAGCACAACAGCCTTTGGATAGACTAATGATCCATGCCAAGAGGAAATAAAGAGGCAAGAATCGGCTGCTCTTTGAACTCTGCAGAAGGAAAAAAATAAATAGAAAAAGATGTTGAGCCGGGTGCATGCAAAAGGCTTTACATGCGTTCATAGCCTACAGAGAGACAAGGCATCTCAGGGGGGTTAAACGGGGAATTCATGTATTACACTCCCATGTCTTTTCTAAAGCTAGAAACAACAGAACAAAGACTGGAGCGTATTTCAATGGAAGGCTAAATGTGAAGACACACTGTCAATATACAGCGCAATATAAGACATGGGGGCACTCATCTGCTTCATTATTGTTAAGGCTACAGTGAAGCAAAGCACATGTATAAGTACAAGTGCGCGGAAACTATTTTCCGAGTCCAATAAAAATGTCAAATTCCCTGTCAATGGGGCTTCTGCTTCAGGCTTTGTCAGATTAGAAACTTTCCTCTTTCTAGTTTTAGAACAGATGTGTCTTGCAGCGCCTCTGGATTAAACTGCCAGAGATCAAAAGAACAATATGGGATCTCTGTTGTACGACTCATCCTTTTCAGTTTGCTGCTGAGTTTGAATCCCATGAGATATAGCTCCAAACCCTTCATTGTGTCATTACGACCCTTTTATCGTTTCCAGTGTTCAACTGAATAGATGAAAAATATCAAGAAGAAGGCTAAACTAAATAGAATCCATGACTGTTTATTTTTAAATATATACCTCAAAGTATTCTCGCCGAAGGTACAACTTGCCCCCGGTGCGGGAGACCTTTTTTTCCGAAAGCTATATTTCTTAAACTGTTTATTTCAGATCAAAAGTTATTGTTGCCAGGGATGCACCACATCCTGACATATACATACATATTTTAGTTGGATACATTACTGTCAAGGCCTAACTTTAAAGTCACTTTGAGTAAAAAGTGGCACACTTCACCCCACTCTCCCCTAGTCATTTAAAAAAAAACTCAAAACCAGTTGTATGAGCTCAGATCAATGAGGCCCACATGCTTTGAATAGCGAATACAAGTTTAAAACTTGTGATGATACAAACACTCACTGAACGTACTACACCATAGCATTGCTACTTTTGCTCAAGTGAAGCACCTGTATACGTCTTCCACCGCTTGCATTCAGGTGCCGTCGGTAAATCGGTCAATCAATGAGTCTGTGCCCACGTCAAGTGATGAATCATTCGCTTAGAATAAAGTATCACTTACAGGTTGGTTGGAAATATCATGACCGTGCTACATTACATTTTTCAGGATTTATGGATGTTTAAGTTTTCCGAAGGTTCACTTTTATTGGCAGAGCTGCAAACACACAGAGAGGGATCATTTAAGGCAAGGATTGAGACATTTGCCAGTGAGAGGTTGTCTCAAAATGTAATGATGTCGACACTGTCAGCCGTATTAAAGCCTGCTGCATCAATGGAGAGGAACAATGTGCAAAAAGGGGACTGTACCAACCTGGACACATTCAAATCAATAATCAAAACACACCTCTTCAGCCAATGATAATATTACATGTTTACATATTGACATTACATATTTACTTAACATTTAACTTACATTTTTAACATTACACCTCTTATAAGCTGATTTCAATGTTTCACTTACTTTGACTTGTTTTTTCTATTGTATGTTGGCTTTATTGGTACACCTGTTTTTAATGTGCTTGTGTCCTAATTTATTATAAAGTGTGTTGAGTACCTTGAAAACCGCTATAACAAATGCAAGTATTATTATTAGTTTGGGCTTTCAAACAATTAACATTTTTATTAAGATAAATCACAGGGTAGCTGTGGATTTATCATGATTAATCGGCATTCGAAATATGCCCAACAAATTCAAATTCTCTCCGTATATTGTTGTAGGAACGGAACGATGAATGACAGAAGGTGTATGGTTTGGCTGTATCTTTGCTATGCCTCTGAGCAAATATATAGAAGGCATTTATTTGGTGATACATAATATTACATAACATTATACACCAGAATCAATGGATAAATGTCTGTGTCCAAATGTGTGCATGATGACATTACATTTTATCATCTTTGGTCAAGTTTGCATTGCTGCATACAACTTTATTGCAGTCCATGCTGTGTGTGTGTGTGTGTGTGTGTGTGTGTGTGTGTGTGTGTGTGTGTGTGTGTGTGTGTGTGTGTGTGTGTGTGTGTGTAAGTTTGAGTCCCCAAGGGGGACTGTTTATTTGTGCCAGAAAGCCAACGTTATATTGACGTCACTTATTAATCACACACACCTCTGTAAACTGCAGACGTTTGTGTCCTCATGTGCTCTAAAACAGAGCAGACAATGTTGCTCCTCCTGTTGCTTCCACCAGCAACCGCCGCCAGCGATACACACATGGCCACTAGCAGGTCAAAACAAAACGTGCTGCTACGTTCCACCGGCCTAATGCCTATGTCTTTTAACAGGTCGATGGTGTCGCTGCGCATCGCCATTGTGCTGATCCTGGGTCAGCCATGACGTTAGAGAGACAACTAGTGCAGAGCGGTGGCAGTGCTGCTTGAAAGTATGTGAACCCTTTGAGCATTTTGGAATTTTATTCAGTTTAACCATTATAATTTCCTTTTTTATAATATTTTTTATATGAAATAGCAGATGTTTTTTTTATCAAATCAACATTTTTTCTTTTCCGGAAATCAATTGTTAAAACAGATAAAAAAAAAATTATTTGCCAACTTTTGTGTGTGCAAACGTTTGTGAACCCTGAGCTGCATTGCTTAAACCAAGCAGGTAAACACAACCAGGTGGGCCAAATAGAGTGATGAAATGGACCAATGTTATGAGATATCTTTAGATAAGAAATTGGGCGGCACCAGATAAAACAGAGATCAAACCAGGTCAGTTTAGGCTCACCAAAGTGAACACATACAGGTCAGACATGCCAAGGGAAAGAAAATCTCAGAGGATCTCAGGAAGAGAGTTGTGATGTTGCACATTTGTCTTGCGACAGGTATCAATCATTTAAAAAAGGTTTGAGCTCCATTGGTCCACCGTGAGGCAAATCATCTACAAATGGAGAGCTTTAAGAGTGACTGAACATCTGCCTAGAAGTGGACTTCCTTCAAAAATATCCACAAGGGTCACAAGAAAAGTGATTTTTCTGGTAAAGGCCACCCAAACATTACATCTGGAGATTTGCAGACCATTTGCCAACACCATTCCTCACTTGGGAGAAGGTTCTTTTGGTGGTAGGCAGAGTTGCGTTTTTGCCCAAACATAGCAGTTTTGGTTAAGACCAAACAATTCAATTTTGGACTAATCTGTCCACAGAAGAGACTTCAAGAAGACTTCAGGTATCTCCAGGTGCTCTATGGAGAAGTTGAGACAAGCAGTGTTGTTATTTTCTGAAAGCAGAGGCTTATTCAGCAACCCTCCCATGAAAGCCATGTTGACTGAGTTTTCTTCTTATTGTGGAACCATGCACATCTGTCCCAGATGCTGCAAGGGAAGTCTGCAAATCAGATGTAATGTTTGGGTTGGCTTTTAACAGAAAAATCACTTTTCTTGTGACCCTTGTGGATATTTTTGAAGGAAGTCCACTTATAGGCAGATGTTCAGTCACTCTTAAAGCTCTCCATTTGTAGATGATTTGCCTCACGGTAGACGGATGGAGCTGAAACTTTTTTAAATTAATTGATAGCTGTCCCCAGACAAATGTGCAACATCACAACTCTATTCCTTAGATCCTCTTTCCTATTTGATTGTCTTTCCTATTTGGCAAGTCTGACCTGTATGGGTCAATTTGGTGGCCCTAAACTGACCTGGTTTTATCTCTGTTTTATCTAGTGCCGGCCAATTTCTTCCCTAAAGATCTCTCATTACGTTGGTCCATTTCATCATTTCATTTACCTGCTCAATTAACCAATGCAGCTCGGGGTTCACAAACTTTTGCACATACAAAAGTTGGTAAATCATTTTTTTTTAATCTGTTTTAACAATTGATTTCCGGAAAAGAAAATGTTTGAATTGATAAATCTGTTATTTCATATACAAAATACTAGTATTTTTAAAAATTAATGAATAATGGTTAAAATAAATAAAATTCATAAAGGCTCAAGGGGTTCACATACTTTCAAGCAGCATATTGTGCGGGTCATTCTGCGCATGCGTTAATTGTGTTAAAAATGTATGAATTCATTCCAGAAATGAATCACCCTGCGTTAACGCGTTCATTTTGTCAGCCCTATTATCATTATATGACATGCTTCAGTCACATGCTCACCTATAGAGTGGAGCTGGGCTTCCCTGGGCTTCACAGCTGAACACCACCTCCCTGTTCCTCTCCAGAGTCTCCACTGGATACACAATGCTGCCAGGCTGTTTGCTGAAGACAGGACTCTGCATGAGGCTGCTCTCTGTAGGGGCAAAGAGGACATACACATCTCACTATATGCAAGGACACACACCAACCTGTTTGCAGGCCAACCCACACAAATGGTTGGGCCCCTGAATAAAGTACAGACAATGGGCCCTCTCTTTCATCGTATCAATGCATGTGCTCGTCCCTACGTAGCATTTCACTATTTTGAAAAGACATTATTAAAGATCTCCTATTATACTACTTTTCTGGTCTTAATTTCTCATTAATGACTCCTATAGAGCAACCTGACACGAATCACAGCACAAAAAACTATGTAGATTTTCGGGAAACTCTTCCTCTCATCTGGGCGCTTTCAGCATTTTCTTTCAACACTCGGCTTCGTCCTTCTCCGCCCCCTCGCCCCCCTCCTGCCAACCCTACTCCGTTGTGATTGGTTACCTTCCGGAAGACTTTCAGCGGCGCGCGGGCAGATTTGAGCAGGCAGGTGGGGGCATGGCAGGAGCATGCCTGAGCACGTTGCAGCATTACCATACATGGAAAATCCGGATTGATTTACATAGATAAATCCCGGAAATTTGAACAAGTGACCGGCGTTCCTAGCGCTCTGCACAGCCGCCCCAGACGGTCAGCAGGGAATACGTCTTAATGCATGTAAGTCATCATTTGACACTTTAGTATGGTTCAACATGACTATAAATCATTATAACAACGTTTATAGGTCATCAAAGTTGAAAAAGCATAATAGGTGCTCTTTAACATGTATGTCCTGCTAGAAATAACTCCAAAGTTCAGAGAAAAATTACAAAAACACAAGAGAAAACAACTTGCATAAAAAACGGCATTCAAACCATCAATGCAAGATTAACCACAAAAACTGGTCTGTTTATATGAGCCAAAATGATATTTGATTTGACATATCTGTTTTAGACACATTAAAGCAAGGCACTGGACGCACATAGCGATAGAACACGTGTTTGGTTGAAGTTTCGACGTTGCACACAAAGGTTACAATGGGCTAAAAACAACTCATACTAGGTTTTCGAGGTGAAAAAGGATAAACAGTATATTAAATACAGAGGTAACATGAATGGATAAATGTTTTTGGTATAATAGGTTATAGTGAATATTTTGGTTCAAAATAAAGATTAGCTTAGTTAGCTTCTTGGCCCCCAAAGACCATGGGCCCTCCTTCATTGGCTGGGCCCTATAAGCTTCCACAGTAAAAGGGTAAATTAGTCAGTGGCAGAAACAGGCTTTAACACTGCTTTAAGCAAACACTGCTTTAAGTGTTTGGAGAGAATTTTCCAGATGTTTCATGAATTGCGTCCATACCTATGGCCTATAAAGCTTATAAGAATAACAAAGGTATCACATTTCCCTCGTTTCCATGACGGGTATCTTTGCTCTTCAGGCCTATAAGGATGACATTCACCAACAATCTGTAAAATAGTACAAAATGTAAAATATCAAGGTATAAGAATGGGATGAATGTCATTTGCATGAACACAGCCTCAACAGTTGTAAAATGAAAACCCCAAATGACCAAAAATGGTCCTGGGAAATATAGTTGTAAAGAATTTAAAAAAAAAGAAAGGGAAAATGATTATAATGCTAGTTCTAATGGGAGGTGGCTCTTCCTGTTCAGAGATCATTCTGAACTTCCTACTACAGGCTTTAAGAGCAGAGCGTGGGAGACAGGGGCCAATATTCATAAAACAGAACTGTAATGTGAGTGCACCTTTACTGTGGGGAAATGTAATGAATGTAAGCGCAATGTAGGCTCAGCAATTACAGTAAAATGAGAAAGTCAGACATTATTTAGTGATAGGAGGAACATATTAAGGTCTCAAGTGGAAGATGAGACGTGACAGCCATAGCAACTATACGCTGTGGGGTAATGAGCTCGGGAACCCTCACACAGGCTGCAGGTACACGGTTAAGACATGGTCTGGAAAGTGAGGGAGTTATAGGGCGGGCGGATGTCATTAATATATTAACAGAAAGTCCAGTCATTTTTTTTTCTTTTCCCCTAAATTGCTCTTCCCACTTCCTTATTGAGTTTCCATGCTTGTCCAAGTGGTGCAGAATATGGCTTCCTTGACCATGATGTTTTACTGTAATGACTGGCTCTGTCTGTCTGTTGCCATCACATGTAAAGGGTCACTACGCAGTTTCAGCGGAGGGGAAATTTGTTTAAATTAGCAGATCTTACCGTTAGTTTACAAAACATATTTGATCTACATGTAATCCTTAGTATTGAATCATTATATAATCATACATCATAACAAGAGTATTTTGAGGCCCCTGGAACCAAACGTAAGACTATAATGTGTTTGCTTACAAAACTGTGGGCCCTGCTGCTGTAAACAACAACAGTGAAACAGTAACTTTTCAGGAAGCTTTCTGACTTCAAACTTTGTTCCGGAGATCACATTTTCCTGTGAGGAAAGTTCGTTGCTTAAGTTATGAGAATAAACCTTAGGCAATCTTCACTTCTCTGACACACCCAACACTACATAGTGGACCTTTTAAAGTAAGTAAGTAAGCTTGGTATATACTGTAACAATCACTATAGCTTGTATCATACTCTTTAACCATGTCAAATATAGCATAGATTGTCCCTAAAGGGCAGGCTATAGGGAGTTTTTCAGGGGGCCTACAAGGAAAGTCTCACACTGCCAGCTTCATTGTGTTCTTGAGCAGAATAAATCAAATCCCAATGTATGGAGCACCTCAGTACAGATCAGAATTTCAGATATTTCGACTCTCCAAAATGTCACACAATCCTGCTGAATATGTCACTGACCTTCACACTGTTTACGTAATGGTGCCCGCCTACCTACTTCCGCTCAATTTTCATTTTCCTTCAGTAGTCAGTCTGGGTCCGCGGTATATTCGCGGGCTTTCTCAGGATAGATTTTTGCATGACCCATAAATGTTATTGACGCTTTTGCTGATATCTTCTACTCCAAATTCCGTTGTTTTTTAATTAATTGTATTGCTCTTTGCTACTGTTTATTTGAACAAATGATTTTGATCTACTATCTCACGTTGATGTAGGATGCACAAGAATACTTTAAAAAAACATTTTGCCTTTTGAGTAGCTCCCTACCAGACCATTGTACTTCATTTCATTTGTACAGAAGGTCTGGAATCGCTCAATTGACAAACGTTAACTCACTTGAAGGCGGGTGTCTATTGAAGTTTAAAACTATTTGATCTGCCCATTGCCACTCTGGATCTGACAACCAATCGCATAACATTTGCTCGTGACGTCATGCGCCGGCTTCTGAATACAACTGAAACTGGCGCACAACCATGGCTGGACTGACCATCTGGCATACCGGGCAAATGCCTGGTATGCCAGTTCTTATTTTTGTCTTTTAGAGAAGGTATGCAAAAAGAACAAGAACGGAATTGTAAAAATAGCAAGAAATGTAATAATTGTATTTCAAAACATTGAATCATTTTGGGAGGACATATTCCTTTAGACATATTGAAGCAGAGCACAATGTCTCTTCAGCTGCGACACAACACAACCACAAGCCTTTGAATGTATTACAGTTATCTGTTATCTCTGGTTAATTCCTTAGGAGTGTGTTGACCCTTTGACCTTCATACAGCGCTGCCATCAGGTCCACATTTCCTTTTGACAAACTCTATTGTCCTTAACGAGCTCTCTCCCTCTCCACACCTAATGATAGGCTCCCTGTGATATATACAGCTCTTGAAAAAATTAAGAGACCACTTGAAATGTTCAGTGTCTCTTGTTTTACTCTTTAGATGCATATGTTTGAGTAAAATTAACATTTAGATTTTATAAAATAAACTACTGACAACATTTCTACCAAATTCACAATAAAAATATTGTCATTTAGGGCATTTTCAGTAAGTAATGTAGAGATGAAGATTGAAGAAAAATCCAGACTGGTCTCTTAATTTTTTCCGCGGCTGTATATGATTGCACTTCTGCCCGTTTTATATCACCTCCATCAGGCCAAAACTTCCACCTTCACATGACCCACTTACCAAAACATTGGACCTTTCTGTAAAACCTTTGATTACATTAACATTAAATACAACCAGTGGTCTAACAAAATACGTTTTGTACACACTGCCTCCACAATACCGATCTCAACCATTTAACTTGTCTGCAAACTGCAGAACAAGAAGTTTCACTATTGTGTGACGTAAGTAGTGACATATATATGCATGGTTGTGTATGATGATATGCACAGGGGGGATGCATAATTCAAGGAATCGCTCGAAAGGCAATCTTATACAAGAACATATCTCCCTGCCGAGAGCACACCTTACATTCTCCCTTTTTTTCAATCTCCCAGAAGCATTCAAACACAATGCTAATTTTCCATGGAAGCTATTCCTTTTTTATGCAAAAAACTGAATACAACATTTTAAAGGTATCCCATCTAACAAACATGCAATCTCTATCTGTTGGGAGAGTGATATTTACAAAGAAAAAAGTTTCAACAGCCAGGAATGAAATCTGTGAATGTGTAGATGCAGGCATTGATGCCGTCAGAGCCATATCGCTCTCATCATATCGCTAGGCTGGCTGAAAACAAATTGATCACACAATATATTCTGTAATTTCAAACTATTGGAAAATGTAATCACTGTATGACTTCACCTGTCCTATGTTAAGGGCCCAGGGTGCTATTAGGTTCTGCTCAGTAATACCTTCAAGCCAGTTACCAACATCCCTCCAAAATATGGCTCATTATTTCCCTTCCAATTACTACTGGCATGTCTTCAAGTTAAAGTTCTGGCATATGCACAAAATGACATTGATTCCAGGCTCCCTCCAACAATGAAACATAAAATATATGCAAAGAATATCAGACATAAATACAATATATACTGAAAATAGTTAAATAAAATAATGTATACATTTTGATGAAGTTAGGACGTAACAATAAATTATAATGTAAAAGTAGAATCAAATAAAGTAGATTTAGACTTAGTTTTTTCAAATCAAAATGGGTCTATTTATCTAGCCAAATTTCATAAATGGCCATTTGCCTAAGTGGGCATTACAGTCAATAATATGACACCCTCTGCCGTTAGACCCAAAGCTTGACTGAGGAAAAATCTCTGGGGAAAGAAAATGGAGAAACCTCAAGGATTACAACACATCTCATCCGACAAACAACTTTCCAATATTTTGGTTCCAAACAGCCCACTGCGCTTGCTGTTACCTGACAAATTCTTGGGGTTAAAAAATGAATTGACTGAATATCCATCAGATGCAATAGTGCACCATTTGTATCAAACGATAATAATAGGTGTCCCACAATGGCCATTATATGGTTGTATTAGACTTTGTAACAAACAGCAGTTGTATAGCGTGAGTAAATGGCTTTCTGATGGCAACGCAAGTGTTGTTGTGTATCCACTATCGGCCAGAGTTACACAAATCATTCTAACCTTACGCAAAAGGAAGAAAATTACATATTTCAAATGTGTTTTTTTCTGAATGACCTGGTATCATTCTGTTAGCACAAATAAGTAATAGTGGGGACTGATGTACAAAGACAGACAAAAACATTAACCAAACAAGCTTAGAAAGAGAAGCTAATGTCCCCAATAGCTTACAATGGCTCCATTAATTCACACCTGTCAGAATAAAAAACAATGCTCTGTGATAAAGTGACAGCAATTCTACATCATTCAATTTTATATTTGGCGAAGATTAATATCTCTATTGCTCATAAATCCTCAGAGCTATATTACTAAGACTCCTGTGAAAATATCTGTGAAATCATCTTCACAGATACGGCCAGCCTTCTTTATCGTGGTTATATGCCAAATCGAATATATCATGTGCTTTAACACACATTTACAAATATAGAATATCTCTTTAAAACGTGCAGTTTTTCCATTATGAGGCCTATTTATCTTAATCCTGTCGTCTCACAGGCATAATGCTCTCTTTCACGCTTGTTGTTGCCGTGCAATTCTTTCAAGGCACAACAGCAGTCTGCATACATAGTGGGGGCTGTAATGCACAACTATGGAATCTGATGAGTATGGACCAAGATCTGAAGGTCAAAGTGTGAGTGCTTTTTTTAATATGATCTTGAAACAGATTTATGAACATTTACACTGGACGGTGGATAATAGATTTGATCAATTATTTCCAACGGAATCAGCGTTCAGAGGATCTCCTTAATGTGCACTATTTTATGGTAAGTCATGTTCAATAGCAAGCCATCTTGAGTCGTGCCCTTTGAAGGGAAGGACAGCCATAAAGGCCATACAAAGGGGAAGCTAAGGTATAGCCTATTAGCTTCTACCGTTCACTGTTATTGAATCTTCTCCATCTAAGCAAAAGCTGCTCCACAACAGAGTAGACATGTATGAAACAGGAGCCGATGGGACAAAAGATGAATGAATTGATGATAGTTGTTTAAATAATTGCCTAACTAACTGTTAGCAAGCGTGTTAGCTCGCCTCTTCAAATTCTTATAAAATAACTGGAACTTCTTTATGCCTCTGTAAGGCATACAATTGCTGAACATGTGACCTTCAAATTTAAAAGAGTTAAACTTTGAGTCCAAGTGTGGGTTTGTGCTAGCTTGGCAACAAGAATGGCCAGGACAGAAGGACAGTCAACCCCAAAAACGTTATGCCTGTGGCCAGTTCAACTGTCTTAGCCCTAGCCTGGTTAGTTCACCAACAAGCACTGAGAGCAGTCACTGCTCAGGTTCCACTAGTTGGGTGACATTGAGAAAAATAAATGTATGTCTGAGGCTAACCTCCAAATTGGTTTCAGATCTTTGTAAACAGAAGCAGACGCAAACTTTCCTCATCTCTGGTTCAAGGGAAGCTGTTTGGCATGTCCTCATGCAGTGGAAACATGTCACCCCAAAGCAGCCGCGCATACTGCCACGGGCAGCGCACAGAGCGTTGGAAATGTGTGCTGTTGCCTAAAGTACAGTGGTGACATTAGAAGATTTCTGAATCTTAAATGGGATGAAAACATACGTGGGACGAGGGAAAAGTCTCTGATCTTTTCAGTCCTCACTTTACTTAGTGACAGTCGGAGGATACTTTTCCACAAATGAATGCATTACAGTCGACTTCTGTATTTATTTTGGTACTTTAAACATTTTAACAGGGTGCTATTCATCTCAAGATCATAGGCTTTTGCTTTTATACTATACTGATTTACATTCTGCACCCTTTCTTCTGACATACTGCCTTCTCAAACATACCACACTCATCACAGGTATAGCATTAGATCTCGAACTGAGCAAAAGGTTTATGAAAATAAATGTTTGGGCACAACATTTGAGAAAAGCAACTTCTATCTTCAGGAACTACAGTACATAAACAGATTGGCAATCCTGACCTTAGTGACCATAGCTTCATTCATTTTAATTGTGAACAGAGATAAATTAAAACCAAAAAAAAAAAAGAATAAACCAGTTGAAATGAAATTTAAAATCAAGTTAAGCTTTTGATGTGCATGCTTCAACCTTTATCAGCTACCAACACATTATAAATTAGAGGAACTGAAGGGGAATGAAGACTGAAAATATGTTATCAGAAAAGTAAATGTATAACAACACATCTTTATACTAAAGGCACAGGCTGTATAGCAATCACGAAGGAAACCAAAAGTAAGCTATTGCAGTACTATTGCTATAAGCAGTTGATATTAAAAGAAAAAGCCTAAACATGAGACAACATGTTTAATTAGCAAAGCAGCTTTGTGAGGAAGTAAACTTGTTTGATGTACACTTTACAAAGATGTTCCGTAACGGCCTGAATGATATATAAGTATTTGAGGTGATACACATCTTGTTGTGAGGACATCCATTTTCAATTATGTTGTATTCCTATTCCTATTAGAAGGTATTCTTTAAACATATTGTTTATTTCCTTTTCTTTTGTTATTGAATTTGCACATTCCACTTGTGATTTGATAATTTCTGCTTTTTTGACATTTTGATTTGGAATGAATGAATATTTTTTTTTTCTTTGCCTCATATGTTTAGTTATGCTATTACACATTTCCTTTTCTCTTAAAAATATTGACTTGGTATTCATTTATTTAAAGGTGCAGTGTGTAATATGACATCATCAAGAAAGTTCTACAAAGTTCTAGAATGCAACACTCCCTGGGTAACCCCAACCCTTTCGAATAATAACAGAAGCTACAGTGGCCTTCAAGGACAAGAACAATTCAAAATTTTAAACAATGCACCTGATGACATTCCAACTATGACACTTTCAAGATGGCGGCACTAGGCCTTGGTCCAAAATATGCAGAAATATGGACATATATGAGACCCTTTCTAAGGGGAAAAAAATTATTCAAAAAATAGTTTTCAGCTATTATGCACTAAATTAAATGTACTTATGGATATTATAATTACTTTCTACAAAATCTGCTAGGAAATAAAACCCAAAATTCTACACACTGCAGGTTTAATGGTAATTGATCAACATGTTATTTTATTTTACTTAATTTTTTTCCATTATTTTTTGCAGACGATGCAGTTTACATGGTTACATTACAATGAATGTTACTAATGTCCTGCACAGAGAGTTTATAGCTTTATCTAATTTACCACCCTTGTTCCTATGTGGGCAACTTAATCAACATACAAAGCCTTCATTGATCAACATAGACCATAGTAGAATACAGAATACAATAGAATACACATACAGCAACACACAAACTGTACTGTATCGTCACATTACAAAACACTATAACCTGTAAGCAACGAAAGTAAGCTATAAATGGGCACAGGCTTGTTTTGCTTTTATCCAGTTTAGCTTTTAACCTTTTTGTGAACAACTGTATTATTGGTATTAATTTGATTTCAACTTTTTTCATTTGTATATTGTCCTCATTAATCGATGTCTATTGTTTTTGGTTATTATTCGACCTATTTCCAAATTAGTTACAATCTTCTAACTATGGTTATGTGCAAAAAGTATCATTGGCACACATATTACCCTGCAAATAAAACATACCTGCACTCACGGAGACACTTCATCACTGAGTCTTTGAAACTAATCCAATGTGTGCTGGCAGGTTTGAATGTCATTCAACAATAGTACAATCAAAAAAGCTATTCAGATGGTATCAGCATTGATCTTCAAAGAGCTGGAAGGCAGATATTTTTGGAGGAACTATGCTCTCTCTCTCTCTGTCTCTCTCTGTATGACTGAATGAATAGAACCTGGATCCCTGTAAAGTTGAACAGTTTAATACATTCTGAAGACTCACTTTTGTTGCATTGGCCTTTAACACATGTTGAGACTTTGACACTCCTAACTTTTTTTTCATGTATCTTATATGTTGTTTTGTATTGTATCTTGTACAGCACTTTGGTCAACTGATATTGTTTTTAAATGTGCTATGGAAATAATTTTGACTTTGACTTTGTCTCTCTCTCTCTCGCTTAGGCTAGCCATAAAGGAGAAGGAAAAGCCACAATAGAACATCATCCACGGAGATGAAGTGTGTCACATTTTCAGGGGAAAAAAGCTGAAAGGACATTTCGCAACAATCTATGTCAAAGAGTCCATCATGTGTGAAATGGTGACGTCGCCCGGCTGGATGTGTTTGCATTGTTCTGCTATGGTTAGGTTAGCAGGAACAGTCAAGGGCTTTGACCTTAGAAGGAACAAATACAAATCATTTTGTTCAATTTGATTTCTCCTTTTAGTATTCTTAGCACTATATATGTTTTTTCTGCAGGGAGATGAATTGCAATCAAAAGAAACTGCTGACTCATGGCTTTTTATAATCCCTGTAAGTATTGTTTGTGCTCTGGAACAAAATACTATTGGGGAATGCTGTAAATGCAATGTGCGCGGTATAAGTGAACAGCATGGCACCCTAATATGGTCCATTTTAAAAAGCCTTTCTTCTACGTATGCCGTTTACACAATGAGCATATCAACGTTTTTACAGGTAAACAATATGCACCAGCATACACAAAGGGGGTTGGACAGAAATAAATCACAATTCCTTATCCATTCACTTTCTAATTAAGATTGCATTTGAACAGTGTTATTACGCTGATGTTTTTCTCCCACTTAGACAGACATGTATAGTCAGAGTCATAACCAGGGTGACAGAATTCCCCAGTGAAAAGACAAATGAGTATGCAATCACGAATGATGTAACACCTTGCATGGCACCCAGGCAGCCACGGAACAACAAAGAAAGAGACCTCACCTGCACAACAAGTGCTCCAAATGAAACAATTGAATATACTGTATATGTCAATAACTTCCCTCCAGATTGACTCAGAATGGCATCTTTTTGACTGTGCCTTCAACCATATTTATTTTGTATTGTAGAATAAACAACTACCATGTAAACATCTGGTCAATGATTGACTCCTTTATGATTTTCTCTACTCACGACATCTATTGCAGCATGTCCGTCCTGGGAGAGGGATCCCTTACTCTGTCAACTCTCCCTGAGGTTTCATAATTTTTTTAATCCCGATAAACAGTTTTTGTGCTGGGAGTTTCTTCTCAGCCGAGCTAAGGGTCTAAGGGCAGGGTGTCGTACTGTATGGAATGTAAAGCTCACTGAGGCAAATGTCTATTTGTGATATTGGGCTATACAAATAAAACTGATTTGATTTGATAGGTGGAAAATACAATTATCTGGATCAGTCCCTATATGCGGATCTAATCTCCTGATTGAGTAATAAATACATGTCAGAAGAAATACGGAAGGATGAAGATACAACACTAGATAACGTATCTTGTACTTACTTGGCTGGGTCAGTTAAATTGCTTGTGTATTCAAAATCAGTAATTCTCTATCGAGGTGAAACTTTTTATAGGTATATAATGGCAGGATCCACCATTCACGCTGGATTCAGATTGCCTATCTAAGCACTAGAACATGCATTGATTTTAGGGGTTTTCCGTTCCTGTGTGGTTGGGATCATTATTGATACTGAAGCATCGTAACTCTAGTTTAATGGTCGCAGGCAGATTCCAATAATGAGTTACCGTGACTACAGAGGCCAATGGGAGGTCAAAGTATGTGAGGAAAAGATGTATGTGTTCAAATGTATAGCAAATTATTTTCTATCTAAAAATGAGATAATCGTGCAACATTTTGAATTGCCTTGCGTAATGTACTGTAATAAGTCTCACACCTGGACAGATTTTCACTGATATGGTATATACAGCGAGGGGTTCATGAGATTGAATAAACAATATGATTGTAACCAAAGGAACATTTGGGATGTGGGTAAACCTTTGTAGGGCAGCCGTATCTCAGCAGTGTTCTCTCTTCCAGCCACTCAATCAGCATTGCTGTCTCGTTAAAGAAAACGACACATATATCACATCAAATTAAAGAATGGCGTGTGATGTATATATCCTCAGTTGTTCTGAACCCTTGGCGTGACACTATACATCTTTGATTTCTTAGGGGTTGCATGAGACTGAGGCAGTGTCTCAAAACTAGCTTTTTGAAATGGCAAACACCGTCCACACGTACACAAGGTGAACACTTTCTGTGCCTATTACATACAGTACAACAGCAAGGCGATTTCGACAGATTTTGCTGCACAAGGCGATGAATAAAACATTGTATTGATATGCATATCAAAAGGCAAGAGAGTTGATAAAGCAAAACAAAGGCAAACAAAGATGTTAGTGGGAAAGGGGGGAGAGAAGAGTGCATTTGTGTTGAACTGCTCTGCTCTGAACAGCGCCCAATTAGCAAAGGGCTCGGCTCAGGGGCCATGTGGGAATGCCCCCTTCCTTCATCTTGACATAATTGCTTCTCCTGAGGAAGAGCTGCTAGAGCGCATCTAGAGACGCTTTGCTCCAGGTTAGCCAGACACGCTCTCTCAAATGTCTTAGGCCAACGACTGAGCTCTCACTAATACCGCCATCAAGCAGATCTCAACCCTAATGAAGGTTTTAATAAGCAAGAGAACAGTGTTAAACTATGATAATAAAAAAAACAGTGAGTCAAATGGTGGAGCTCCGAGGTCATGTTGTTGGGCCCTGCTGATTTAAACAACAACAGCGAAACAGTAACTTTTCACAAAGCTTTCTAACATCAAACAGGGATCACATTTTCAACGTGAGAAAAGTTTGTTAATTCCCTTATAACAAAATACCTCAGAAAATGTTCACTTCTCTGACACACCCAAACATTACATAGTGCACCTTTAAAGTGCTTGGGGATTAGATGAATCAAAGCTCACCTGACTGAGTTAATCTGCTCCTAATCAGCACATAATGAAGTGGGGACAGCTGGGCCGGTTTGGAGGTGTGTGTGGACCCAAGACCTAGTTGCTGAAAGGGGGCCAAAGACTCTGCCTTTAGCAGTGCGGTTCAGCTGGCTTGGCTCACTGCAGGCTGCTGCTTACCCAGTGGACTGACAGAGGTCAATGTTCATCCTGTCACTGTGAAATGGCCCGAAGCGACCGGGGGCAGCAGCACTATACTAGAAGAGACCTTGACATATAAGGCCATCAGACATGCACGTCAACCTTAGAAAATGCCCTTCATGGGCAATGGGCATGATTATGGAGACACGTTATGGGAGTGCATCATTCTGAGTTGGCAGTTACTGCGACATCCAGGAGTGCTTGCCGCTGCTATGACAGATGCTCCATGTCCTTTAGTGAGTCAACAATATTAATAGGAAATCAGGTTGGGTTGTAGAAGACAGGTCAGTGCCAGTTAGACTGTATTTCAATCGTGGTTTGTATATGCTGACCTTAAACTATCGGGATTTGAATAATATATTGGAAGTTATTTTTTGTTTATTGTCCATAATTTGAAATTCAGCTTGCTAAGGATGCTGTAATATGTTATAATATGTAATATGTAATAAATATATATATATATATATATATATACAGTATATATTCCACTTTCCACGCAAAGATTGGTGTTCATTGGTTTTACTCCGATAGTATAGAAAATGGATGTAGCATCCGGGTTATTCCAACTGAAATGAGGCGGAGTTTGACGCCTCATTTCCTCTTACCGAAAAAGGGCATTGATATGACGTCGGGGGGAGGGAGATACGCCCATTTAGCTGACATATACCTCGGAGGCGAAGTGAGGGCCAGCGGCTAGCTGTCACTCAAGAGGCTGCACCCCTAATCATTCAAACCTCCAATAAAATAAAAACTAGCCTGGTCCAAAAAAAATCACCCCCCTCAGTGTTGTCATAGAGATATGATCTAAACATACAGACTAGAATGTTTTTTTTGTACCAGGCCTTAAATAGGTTTAATAATGCTGTGTAAATGGCCTATTTAACATGGGAGTCAATAAGAAATTGCTCTGTTTTGGTACCTGCTCTTAGTGGCCACTTGGTGAACTGCATTTTCTGTAACTTCCGCATTGGATGCTGGAAGAACTTGCTGTGGTTGGGGCTTGGTTTTACTAAATTGTTTTACTTGATTTGTGGAATCTTAACCCGCCTGAGATCCATCTATTGCTGTCATGGCTACAGTTTGATTTTAAGGCTATACAGTTGCAAATGAAGAAGGATTTGGAAAGGCTGCATATCATTACCGTATAACTATATTCCCATATAAATAAAAGCTGGCATCATATTCACTGTGATGGGTTATTTATTTTAAGAACGTTCAAAGTTTTAAAAGTATTTTTTCAATATTGCAGAAATGAAAAGAAACTAGTAGCAGAAACACATATACAAAGACACTCTTGGAAATGTAAAAACACCATAGTCTTTTTAAAGAGAAAAATCAAGTTCTTTATTTCTCAATTCACACACACGTAGATTCACAAGGTTACTCACACACAAGTGTAAAATGACTTAAGAGAATCTATGATTTGTTTGCGGATGTCCTTTAACTGATAACTGCATGACTGACTGTGCCGTATTCTCATTGAAGCCATATTTCCACAACTGGTGAACAAGTTAAACATATCATCTTCATATCAGTTTGATATTAAATGGAATGTAACATGAGCTGTTGCCTTTTAAATACGTGCCCATGTAGTAGTCTATGAGTTGCCAACTAGGGGGTGGCTAATAGCTGCTATGTGCAAATGGGTGTATTTATCCCTTGTGTGTGGGGCTAGCGCTAGTAGCAAGATCACAGTTTACTAACTCTGGTTGCGTTCCGAATCGCATACTTTCTACTATATAGTATGTAGAAAAAAGATTTAGGATGTCCCGATTCTTGTGGCCAGATTTAGGATGGTTAGAAGTACCCGGATGTCCTACTTCATGCGGCCAAGATTGTTAGTGTTGAAAACTGCATCCTATTTGGGCGATTCTGACCCACAATCCAGTGCGCACGTGAAGTGACGTCACATCGACGAAGCCTCCATATGAAAACAAACGGGGATGCGACGGATATAAAAGCAAGAGGCAAGATCAAGGCACAATGTTATGATGAAATAAGAGAGTAAAGTATGTCTCAAAAGTATGCCTACTGCATCCTAACTAGATTCTTTTTATCGTCGGATGTAGTATGTAGAACAGAAAAAAGAAAGAGTATGCGATTCGGAACGCAACCTCTGTCATCAAGAGGGGATGATGATGCTAGATCACTGGTAGCTGAGGAGAATGAGGCGCGGTGCCACATAGCTCATTGCAGCTGATTCACCATTGGCTTACATTGAAAACTCCTCAGTCAAGTCTTTTAGTTCTGCACACGTGCCTCAAATAGATGAATCCTATTAATTTTTTTTATCTAAAATGCTTAAAGAGCTAAATTGATTTTAAATTGTATTTGTTTTTTTGTTGTTGTTGTATTATTTTTTATTTTATATTGTTTACACTAAAAATATATATATGTTTTGTAGGATGTTGTACATGTAAAAAATAACTTCCCAGAGTAATATATGATCCTACAATAAAGGATAAAAAAGAGATACATTGCACACCTTTTTAAATAGACATTATTCAAAGATGAAAGATAAGATAAGATAATATACAACTTTATTAATCCTCCATAGGACAAATGTGTTTGTTGCAAACAGCCCAGCAGCAGTGGAAGGAAGGACACAGGATAAAAACTACAATACAATAAATAAATACAAAGTGCTAATGCATAAGTAGACGCTAAAAAACTGTTAACATTAACAATGTCTTGGTTCCATTCAGGTGTCACAGTAAGATATGTCTGTGATCTAGCGTGCACAATGCAGCCATCTTTACAGGTATTAAAAGTGGAGTCAACGATTATGGAGAACCATTGATGCCAAAAATACCTTTTTGTCAAAATCAATGAATATCTATCTCACAATCCGCTACCATACTGTGTGTGCGCTAAACTTTTGTTCAGCGCACACACAGTACGGAGAGGTTGCGGATCATGAGGACATATTCACAGATTTTGACAAGAAGTGAATTTGACAACAAACATTCTCCAGAATCACAGACTCCACCTTTATTTATACCTGTGCTCTTCCTGCTATGACATCATCTCAGAATGTCCCCAATGAAAAAAGGCCTACACTTTCTCCTCCCTTTACTTCAGTCTGGGCACGACGTTGATTGAAGCAGAAGTTCACTAAGGAAAAATAAACTCAACTTTAATCACTTTACTGTGAAATAAAACGTGCATTGCCAATCCAAACACAAATGAGAACTCACATGCAAACTGGCGACAGGGAGAGACTCTTTGATATGCTAAAGGGAGCCATCTGTTGCCTACAATCATTTATTTGACTGAGCACACTGTGCCATCTGACTTCATTACTTTCAGAGTACGTGTTGAAGCACAGACAATCATCAACCGCCCTCTCACTCATAAACCTTCACCAACACAAACTTCCTGTCGTTGAACCTGTGCTTTCGAGTTTGATTGAAATCAGATCGCTATGGCCTGTGTGGGAGCACAACACAAGTGGGAATAAAGGTACTTTGCAACAATTCAGTATTGCAGTATTGAGCCAGAAGAAAATGTGTCATAAGACCTCCACAGAGATCTCTCTTATGAAATGTCATAATTAGACATGCAAGTCATCTCTCTGTCTGCCCCAATAACCTACTATATAAGCAATACGCACTAGCACTGATAAAGAAAAGAAATCAGCTGGAGAAACCTATTGCATCATTTAACTGCGTACGTGTTTTCCTGACCTTAGGGTCTTCAACCGTTGTACAGTATCATTACAGAATAAAAAGTATCACATTATTGGGTTCATTTTGGTAGTTTTGAGTTCTGAGAGGATTACGTGAATTTACTGCAATCTTTTGTTATTTTGACAGAAGAGCTTACCCTTGCTATTTCCGCACAGACAAGCAAGACTGATTAGCCAGTAGCATAACTCATCTGACGATAACAGACAAAGATTCAGGAATGTGAAAACTACATTATTTACAGCAGTTTCCGCTTTTGCTAGGAGGCCTGCACACTAAATATAGCCCTGTTATAACTATGAGGCTGCACACAACATTTCACTTAGCAAGGTCGCGTCGTGCTATGCATGTATGACTGTAGGACATGTGCTTTTTTACAGACGCAATGTCTACTTTGAATGTCATTTCATGTCAAAAGCTTCCATACAAGTCAACTTGCCTGCCCTCTATTGAACTTCATTGTAAATATACGGGTATAATACTTCAATGTCTTGTATAGCTTTTTTATTGTAAATGTTGTAGCCCCCGATAAATGCATAGTGCAGTGTACTATATAAAGTAGGACTGTAAAACTGTATTGCATATGAAGGGTATAGCCAGTGTTGGGAATAGGTAACGCCGTTATTATTCCAGTAACGGGGTAATCTAACCAGTGGTGGGCCGTCAGGGCCAGCAGGGCCTTCTCTGCAGGCCCTGTCAAAATCCAAATAATATATATATTTTTTTTTTGTTTTAATTAGATTAATTTGTGTTTAAATGTGTCTGAATTTAATAAAAAAAAATCAGTACGTTACAATAATAATACATTTTTTTTTGGAATATTGTTATTTTTTGTGAGGCTGAGCTGGATTTCCCAGGCATATCTCATCTAAACGCATTACAGCTATGTGGAGCAGCGGGACCTGCACTAGAAGTATTGCTAGCCTTTCATTGAAACTGCCGTCTCCTATTGGATAATAACTTTGACTGACATGTCTCATCAGCCAATCAGATTCTGATGTGTAGCCCCAAGGCCCAGCGATATCTCAGCCGCTAGTCCCCCGTGATGTCATCAGCGAAGTTTGAAACTTCGGCGGGCTATTAGCATTGTGATGTGAGTGAACTACTATGGCCATCGCTTTCACACGACCTACTGCTCCCGCTGCCGATCTAGCGTGGCTATTTAAAGGTGATCGTTTAACATAGTTTAGATATAGTTTGGACAGGAATACTACACATAAGCTGGATGGGCTGACAACGTTTTTTTGCGGCACTTCACTGACTGTAACTACGACGCTATGACTGGCTAACAGTTAGCACTGAGCGGAACAAGTTACCGGTATTGCTGGACCTGTCTGCTTTTTAAACCTGTGAAGGAACATGGCACATCACGGATTTTAACAGCCTTAATGGCTTATAGGATCCGAGAATGGATTTCCTCTACAAGTGATGGGTGAGTGTTACTTTTGGCTGTGTCTATCTGTGAAGAGATAACGTTATTTTGTGGAGTTTTAAAAGTTGGTCGGAGTTCGCTACTGAAGGCCCTGACTGAAACCCCACGGTACGCTACTGAATCTAACTAATTACTGTTTCTGTCGTTACAACGCTGTTACAGATACTGAACGTTAAATGCAGTGCGTTACTATGAATTGATTGAATAAACTGTGTAACGCACACCTGGCTCCATAAACAAACTGCTAGTGAGGAGACCGGGTTGGTTTCGCTTTTATAGGTTACAGTGTTTGTTATTTCTTATAGTGTTTTGAGATGTGTTTTATTCAGTGTCTATTATATGATATTATATCAGTTAGCGGCCGTGACGTCAGTCAGCCGGAGCTTCTGTTTAGTGAAGTTTCCTTTTCTTTCTCTCTCTGTTGTGTGAGCGTGCAAGTTGCCGCAGTATCATTCCACGGTTAAAGAAGAATAAACAGAGGATAAATCCTTACTCTACCTCTCATCGTCTCATGCTTCATAGTCTGTCGTTTTTGGCCTTAAGTGGTGTTCTGGCCGACACCCCTGAAGTGAATCCAGTGATATAGCAGATCAGCGCGCTAACGGTACATCCACCAGTTTCCTCTACTACTAAGGTGGTGATATAAGCACTACTTCAAATTCATTGAGGTCAAATAATGTTTACTTTTGTTGAGAACAAAATAGGCCTAGGCCTACTTGAAGTGCAGGATAAACCTTGTGCTGTCTGTGGATGTGCAATAAATATCAAAGGTTATGTACAAGTAGGCCTACCTGTCTGTTCTACTCATTTCAACTGACTTGTGAAAAATGCTCAGAAAAACCCGAAATTCTTTGACATAGCCTATAGCAACCTTTTTTTTCTTACAGTAATGCAAACAGTTACTTTCCCTGGTAACTAGTTACTTCTATTATAAAGTAATTCAGTTACTAACTCAGTTACTTTTTGGAACAAGTAGTGAGTAACTATAACTAATTACTTTTTTAAAGTAACGTTCCCAACACTGGGTATAGCCTTGTGCTATGTAGAACATTATTGGGGTTATCTTTTTAAATATAATTGAATTAAAAAATCTAAACAAATTACCTAATTTCCATGATTTAAGCAAGTATACTCTATAATGGGCAAACCATTTTGCTTTAACCTTGTTTTTGAATGTCAGCATTTGCCACAACTTACTTTGCAGTTTGTCTATTTGTCCTATTTGTGGTGACAGTGGTAGGCACGCAGTGGTCAAGCCCACACTGTGTCTCGCTCAGGGCAGACTATGACTCACTCAGTGAATCCAGTCTCGGGGTGACACATGGCTAAATGGCTGCACACTTCCCCCAGCTATATGTCTGTCTCAGCATTAGTGCACTGCCAGCCACTTAGAGCTGATAAGCTGCTCACCGAGCAGTTTTTAGTTGAATACTTGCATCGGCTTGCACTTCCAACAAAATCTAAATTTTTTTTCTTTGAGATGCTGAAACACAGTTGACAAGTCTAGAGTATGAATAATGTGAAGATTAAGGTGATCCAGTTTTGACATGTTCTCCACAGGTCCAAAATGTGGGAAATGTAGCTTTAGTAAAGTAACGTTAAATAAGGTTGGCGTAAAGGTAGAGCTAAATGGATACACATTAATATAATGGCTGATATAAAGTTGTTGTACAGTGATTCTTGAGAAGCGGGACACAAGACCGTCTTGCAATAGTAGCTGCTACATTTAAAATTAAAATTAATTTAAATTGTAGATGTTATTAGGGATTAATAACAGAATGTCTGGAACACAATTATACCCTTTAATTTATTTTGTATCATTATTATGTCAAATATATGACACTTGTTATCTTCTCACGACGTCCAAAACTGTGTGTCCACAGAGAAGGGTTCAATCTTTCATATGCAATAAAACTGATTAAAAATTTACTTTAAAGAATACAAATAACTTGTTTCATCAAAAACAACACTTAATAATCTCTCATATAAATTAAAACAGTTTTTCTACAACAAGTTCATGTTTTATACGGTTTTTAAGTGGTGGGACCACTTTTTGTCAACACCGTCAGACAATGCATTAAAAATGTGACACAATCAGGCAAAATAAGGGGCAACTGTCACTATGGAGGACCTCTTGTCACATTCTACCTCTGCAGAGTACATTAGAGTCAGGCAGGCTCTGATAAGTATTGTAGTTTTAGAATATTTTACATTCCAAATCTTGAATATTCTGCGTTACAACCATGATATGTCAACACCGACTTACAATTTCTGAAGAAGTTATTTGATATGTTTTGATAATTTTATTTTCCTGGAGTAGTTCATACTAGCACCTAACATCAACAGAAAAACCGAATGGCTAACTAGATAAACTCCATCTGTTTTGTTTAAGAAACGTTAAATATGTCAACACCGTCAGATGTCAACTCTGTCAGATTTCCTGTCTGGCGGTGTTGACAGGCCAATGACGGAGTTGACATTTAACGTGAAGGCATCATATTTGGGATAAACCCCAACTATTAAGGTAGCCTACTGTCGGTAGTGGAAACGCATGCCAGATATAGTAGGGTAACCGTGCCGAACCGAACTGTGCTGCTCAGAGGAAACAAGGCATGATCTAAGCAGCGACAGAAACTGCCCTGTTCGGACATTCCACAGACCTGGAAAAATGGGTGTTGTGTATGTATTGTATGTGTTTACTTGTTCTGTTTTTTTTGTCCATATGTAAAAAAAAGAAAAAGAAAAGTTTAAAAAAAAAGAAAAAGAAACCTCACCGCATTTCAAAACTGAACCAACCACCAAATGTTTATAGAGACATATGTAGGCATGCTGAGAAGAGTGAGTCCCAGCGGCTGTGTCTTTGCTCACTGTCTGTCCGACCATCAAGTCATCAAGTGCCTTATTTTACAAAAACCTCAATTCAGATCATTAATAACCTTGGACACCCAGCCTAGACAAGTTTCTTCTTTCCTCGGACAAATAGCCTATGGGCAGAAGAACACACACACGCACACACACACTCACTCCGGTCCAGGCAGGTTATGTGATTCTTAATGTCATTGTGACACTTTAGGGTTTCTAGCTAAAACTGTGTTGAGCCTGCTGTCTAATCAGTGATCAATTGTTTCATTTGTAGCTACACAGAGACCAACATGTAGGCATGTAATGATCTGGCAAATTTACACACGGAGGTTTGACGATTTCAGAAATGTATGGTTTACCTAATCCCCAAAAAACTCCAACGAAATTACACAAGGAATTAGACTACATGCCGACAATGCATTTTTAAGACCTGTTCATAGTTTCTGATTAGTAAAATGAAAAAAAGGCTGTATCTAAAATCTGTTCTGTAAAAAACGTGGGACACTTATGTGTTATAATAAATTTAATATTTTAACCTCTAAGTTCAACATCTAGATTTTTGTTTTTTAAAGAGAGGAGAATTGAGGCATAATTAGTAAGATGTTGCCACATTTGCAAATTGAATCAAACATTTCAGAAATATTGAAACACAAAATAAATAATATATATATTCAACTGGCAACATTTTGTGTCCATCTATCTGTAAGTTAAAATGTAACCCTATTCACTTGCAGTGTCTCGCAATAATTAAAAGATTGTAAAATCAAACCTATAATTATTGTATGACAGGCCCATAGAATCCTGTTCAAGGGCCCCCACTTTGTAAACCTCCTCCTGCTTGGTGTATAGCCATTTCTATTAGCCTACTATTAACATATACCTCTCAGTGTTCACTGTTAATTCAGGTCAATCTGTGTGTGTGACTGTGATCTATTTTATTATGTGACCTTTTGTCAGAAAAATCTCCTTAAAATAAACGTAATATGCAAGAAAACCAAATATATTCCTTAACTGACAGGCAATGGTTACAAATGAGGGGATGTCAGCTTCCCATTCATCTCTGTGCTCCCACTCTTCAGCATAGCATTCAAAAGTATGGGAGAAAGGAGTTATATGTCACACAAGTTGGTTGTCACAATCGTTATATCTCGGAACAAGAAGGCGCTGTCTGTGAAATTTTGGTATGTAAATATCCAGAATTGGGATCAGAGTAGGTGACCTACATAGTCTTCCTTTGAGTTAGACTGCTGAATTTGAGGTGAGAGGACTGTTTGTGTTTTTCATGTCAAATTGAAAATATTTAGCTCCTCAGTATTTTTCTTCAAGGCTTTTACACAATGGGTTTATAACAAAACACTTGTTACCCTAAAAAAGTTTTAAGGATAAACTATAGTTTAGATTGTGGTTAGCAAGCTAATTAGTTGTCAGATGGTTGTTGGCCTTGATGCTAGCAAGAAATTCTAGTTGGGGTTGGTCGTCACATTTTTTGGGGGGTTGGTTGTCACATGTTATCCAAAGGCTGCAAGCCAGAAAAGGAACCCAATAACGAAATAAATTGTCAAGCTGTATCCTCACTGACACCCCAGAGAAGGAAATAATAGAGCAGGAAAAGGCAGCTAGCATGCAAAAGAAAAAAGGGCAACACAATCATAACAACCCAGTGCATCCCAAACTAGACCAGCTGCCAAGGCTACAGTAAGTTATGTAGGCCTATTTGTCAACTTGACTTGCAATTAAACTTTCAAATTTAGTTCTGCTTTCTTGCCTTCTTTTTAAGATTATTCCCATTAAGATAAAATTGTGACAAACAACCCCATAGTGTGTGACAACCGACCCCTTGATGGGGTTTGTTGTCACAATGTGTAAGGGTGTCTTTGATGAATAATTTCTTCTTTATTACAATAAGTTAGAAAAAGTAAAGGGTACACATTTCAAGCCAACACCTTAAGCTTCAATTTAATGTAGGAATGACTATTGAAAGATGTTTAGGTGATGAGCAATTCTCACTAGAGTAAAAAGTGTGCCTACTATCCCCGGTCTCCCCTGCAGCTGCTTTGGTCTGTCAGAGAGCACACTCTGTGTGCTGACAATTGAAGAAGAAAAAAACATAGAACAATTGTAGGCGACAATGCATGATACTGTCGAGCATGACTCAGCAAACAAAACCAAATTAGGTTGAGGTGCACCAAAGTGGGTTCATTTTTGACATAGTGGTTTTGATCAACTCCCTCACACATTCCAACTTTCAAAAAAACAACCTGCCCTCAAAAACAAAGTGTAAGATATCACATATTTTGAGGGGTGGTCCCAACATCTTGAGCAGAAGTTTTTATTTTTTTTTGTTTTAGCATACGTGGAACTCATTAAAGAGAGTGTCCTCTGTGGTTGTTTGAAATAATACACAAGTGGAGCAGATACCGCAGCGATGCACAGACCTCAAAGAACTACATGCATTTCTCTCTTCAGAGCTGCTGAAAGCCCAATGAGTGTCTGGGCATGCCAGCCAGCCAGCCAGCCAGCCAGCCAGCCAGCCAGCCAGCCAGCCAGCCAGCCAGCCAGCCAGCCAGCCAGCCAGCCAGCCAGCCAGCCAGCCAGCCTAGCGAGGAGGTAAAAGTAAAATACTTTCATAAAATGGGTTCAAAGTAATGAGAACGCAGTATATCTGCACCCATCTTTCATGGTTCCCTTGAAAAGCATTAGAATAGATATTTCTGTCACAGCACCCTAAGTAGTTCACTGGGCTGGGAATATTCATTTTCTATAGTGCACGGACACTGAGGTATGTATTGAATAAGGGGGTTTTAACACCATGGGCCCATTTCACAGCCACTGGTTTGGTGAAAGCAGAGATAAAGTAAACCCAACTTTAACTGAATAATGATATAATTGAAAACCAAACACATTCACAGTTATTTTGTCAAGCTCTTCATTTGGAAAGAACATACACTCAACAAAAATATAAACGCAACACTTTTGTTTTTGCTCCCATTTTTCATGAGATGGACTTAAAGATCTAAAATTCCATTCCAGATACACAATTGTACCATTTCTCTCAAACATTGTTCACAAATCTGTCTAAATGTGTGATAGTGAGCACTTCTGATTTGCTGAGATAATCCATCCCACCTCACAGGTGTGCCACATCAAGATGCGGATCTGACATCATGATTAGTGCACAGGTGTGCCTTAGACTGTCCACAATAAAAGGCCACTCTGAAATGTGCATTTTTTTGCATTATTGGGGGTCTGGGGACTCAGAACCAGTCAGTATCTGGTGTGACCACCATTTGCCTCATGCAGTGCAACACATCTTCTTCACATAGAGTTTATCAGATTGTCAATTGTGGCCTGTGGAATGTTGGTCCACTCCTCTTCAATGGCTGTGCGAAGTTGCTGGAGACGGCTTATGGTGGAGAAATGAACATTCCATGCACGAGCAACAGATCTGGTTGACATTCCTGCTGTCAGCATGCCAATTGCATGCTCCTTCAATGCTTGTGGCATCTGTGGCATTTTGCTGTGAGACAAAACTGCACATTTCAGGGTGGCCTTTTATTGTGGACAGTCTAAGGCACACCTGTGCACTAATCATGATGTCAGATCAGCATCGTGATGTGGCACACCTGTGAGGTGGGATGGATTATCTCAGCAAAGCAGAAGTGCTCACTATCACACATTTAGACAGATTTGTGAACAATGAATGAATTTTAGATCTTTAAGTCCATCTCATGAAAAATGGGAGCAAAAACAAAAGTGTTGCGTTTATATTTTTGTTGAGTGTACAAACAGTGTTATTGCTGGTGGCACTATTTAATCATGGGGGAACTATATAAACATCACCCCCCTGCATATTCACAATAACTTATTACAGTATGCCTCTGATTAGTTTTCATACAACTTTTCCAGCTTTCACTTCTGATTACTGTGATTAGGAAACTATCAACAAGGACCAAGGACGTCTGTTTCGTTCACTTAATTGCCATTATGATACGCTGTTAAGTCCATTGTTGTGGCATAATTATTGCATGTCACAAATACATAAATTGGGAGTTATTATAATTCTTAATGGTTGGAATCACAGTGTTTCTCTGTTTTCTCACCCTCCAAAGACTGTGGCAGATGGACCAACGATCAAACAAGGCTTTGTTGTGAGGACTAAACTGCAAGGACAAGTGTTATAGGACAGAACAATATTACAAGGTCAGCCACTTGTTTATTGTCTAAACTGTCTTGGTAGAAAATAGATATTGTGGAAGGCCTTAAAAGAATACAGTAGATCATTCAAGGTGGTTCTCTCAAAAATAGTCGCGGATTCAAATCCGACCCGTGGACCTTTACTGCATGTCATCCCCCCTCTCTCTTTGTCTCCCCATTTAAACTCTATACTGTCTAATAAAGCTTGAAAATGCCAAAAAAAAAAATATATATAGACAATAATTTTTATGACGCAACTTCAGGCAGTCTTTTTGCAGTTCACGCTAGGGTTGCTAAAAATTACCAAAATGTACCTTTTTTCTAAATCCCGGGATTAAAGAGCCACCTCCTGCGAAATCCTGGGAATTCCTGTTTAAACCGGAAGTACCTTTTTTAATACTCTATTTGCAACGTGTTCTTTTCCGAGTGGTTTCTTGGGAAAGGTTATAGCCATATATGCGCAGGGCAGACTGTATGAAAGTGGGTGGGGGCCCACCGTAGCTATAGCAAACATGTCTTTTTACAGAGCCTTGGCTGTGTATTAACACTGGCTTTTGTTTCAGTGCAAGCACACACATTACGGACAGGTTGCAAATTGTGAGGAGATTATGAAAATGTTTTTGACAACAAGCATTCTCAAGAATTGCTGATTCCAACTTTAAATTCCATTCAACTCCATTTAACAATAATATCCCCCAAAAAGCAAACTGGATATTCATACATACTCCTATTCATACATTCACAGCTTGTAAGCATGTAGGTCTACTCGCTGTGTACGTCAGCACATGTGGTATGCAATAACAAGTTAATGACCACATCCAACCTGCACACCGGTCAAAACCAAAACATCACAATGTGATAGAATGAGGCCAACCAACGCAGGGCACGGTTTACTTTGCAGAGTAATGAACTTACTATATGTGATGCTGGATGTGATGAGACACAGCTCCACACTACTGTCGCTTTTACACAAGAAAGACACTGTGTGGACTACAGAAACATACTCTGTGGTTGTCTATCGGTATATCTGACTACAAAACAGTCCTACATGAATGCTGGTGATTCTACACATAGTAAGTGGAAAGGTTGTCTTTTTCTGATCTTATAGTTTATTATATTACGCCACTACACTTCAATGGTGACGCTAGTAGATATACAGTAATAGCCAGCATGGTGGTATTGATTGATTGTCTTTATTTCAAACA
The DNA here is from genome assembly GCF_949987685.1 of Ammodytes marinus. Lineage (NCBI taxonomy): Eukaryota > Metazoa > Chordata > Actinopteri > Uranoscopiformes > Ammodytidae > Ammodytes > Ammodytes marinus. The sequence goes on from NC_137233.1 coordinate 33,518,088, forward strand.
TGCAAGCAATACATATTTTTTTTAAATAGTAATAGATGAATAAATAAAAAACAAAATGCCAAAAAATAAATAACAAACAACAGACACACTTTCTACATGCTCAAAAAGGACAATCTAGTCCTACCCCTTAACAGATCAATTTAGCTTGGATAGTTAGTATTATGGGTTAGTATTATTATACACACCAAAGAAGCAGACGATTAGGTGTGAACTCGACCTATACACTTCTCAAACATATCATCACCATTACATTGTTTATAGTATACATTTTTTTCATCGGTGTATTACATTGTTTATAGTATATATTGTTTCCATCGGTGTATATTTTGGATTTGCACGTAATTATATTTGAAATGTCTCATCTTAAAGGTGCTGTAAGCAGAATGGTTCTTTTAGCTAACTTCCTGTCAGTTACTGCAGCTAGCAGTCCCGTCGCTCGTCCCTACGTCACCACATTAATGCACTGCGGTCTTCAAGCAGCGAGTTATCTAGCATCATCTCAGATCCATAAGTGTGATAAAACATGATAAAAACCATCATTATGTAAGTGATCACAGTATGAATAAAGAGCAATTTAACACTTATATTAACGTAAATAAATCGCTTACTTCACCTTTACACAATTTAATGTCATCTATCTCTCCCTGAAATTCTTATAGTCTTTATATGGGGGCGGGACCCGATAAGCCTTTGGCTTCTCCTGCTTCCCTTCGGACGATAACACAAAGTAATATGTATGAATATGCAATGAGAAAATTATGTATTATGTGTAATTGTCCGGAAGAATAATAATAAATAAATAAATAAATAAATAAATAAAAAATATACTGTCGAAGTCGGCTGTTTGTGTGTAACTGGACTGTTTCTTGAGCTATACTGTAATTCAAATTTCCCCCCGGAGGGTAAATAAAATCTTATTTATGTCTTATCTTTTTTCGCTTTATCTGCTTTTGTCTGACATTTTTTCTTATTTCTGGAGATGAATTGCAAAATACTCTCCACTGTTTTTAGTTGCTGCCTCAGCAATAATAACACTGTTCTTGGGCTCCATAAAACAATGCCGGGGACTATTACAGATGGGAGATGTATATCGGGGGATACTTTTACCTCAGCGGAAGATGCTTATGAACTCATTCAAATTGCACACACACACACACACACACACACGCACACACACACACATCTCCGCAACTACGCTTGAGCAAAGTGGGAGAGCAGTTTAATAGCGAGCAGCGAGAACAAATTTGATCATACTGGGCAGTTCCCCGGAGAGATTGTGAGCATGAGCATAAATCATGTACCGCACCAGTGTGCTCAGCAAACAGTCCTCAGCTGAGTAACATTGAGACAAAAAAAGATATATGATCAACCCCCCCTCCCCTCCCCCCTTAAAATCCCTATGCGATCCCTCTGAAATGAATATTCAAATAAATAAATAAATAAAAAATCGAAAAATAAATATTTAATGCATAGCACAGATGGAGCTTCATTATATTAGCATACTTATTAAGTTAGCTGCAGGCAGTTATCTTAACATGTGCAATAGCAAAGCTCCCACTTAATCATTTATTATAACTAATGTAGATACACTTTGTTTAATGACTCTCATTTGTTAGTCACTTGTTAAGTAACACAATACTTTGGGTAATTTGTTACATGATTAATTTTTTAAATGTGACATTCTGAAGAAAAAAAAACAATGTAATTTGTGCTTTTATTTTTCAATAGACCTAAGGCTCCTGCTGTGTATCTGCATGCTTAGTTTGTGTTTTGTATTCATGCATATCATTTATCATGTATAGGTTGCAGGGTGATTTAATAATAATAGAAGATCCTTGATTTGCGTTCATCTAAATCACAAAATAGATCGTTAAGTTACGCATGTTTAAAGTAAGGGAACTAAAACTCTGGTAGTAAATGTGGTAGTCAGACAGATTGATATGTAGGTCAGTAGATTGAACAGTTAGCCATTACTGGAATATCTCCCTATGATATGGTTGAAGTGAATAAAATCTGCACGATGTACACTCTATGAATACTCTCTCATTTTGCAAGCATACACACAAGTTAAACTGATGGTTGACAGGATTAAATGTGCGATGCTATGCACATATGATGCTGTTTGCTATACAGGGTGTTCCAAAGACACTGCATTCTATGTTCACTCGCAGGAGTGTTTGAGATGATTTGTGTTGAATGGGAAGCTGGTTAGACTCACACTCCTCTTCCCTCATCAAATTATACTTCTTGCAAGTTCATGTTTGCTAAAATCTCTAGAGCAGAGCAGAACAGTGTGAAAATAACACTTCTTATAATTTCTGACAGTAAAAATGTCATGTTTCAGTTCTGCCCCCTCATCAACTTGGTGCCTGGTGTTGCACACTCCACTACTGAACAAACAGGGGAGTCATTTAAAAATGCAATTGGATTTTTACTGGATTCAAACCGGCACATGTTATTATCAAGCTATGTACTCATTTGTGCATAAAATAATCAAATCAACGTATAACTCCCCGGGCTGAGCAGGAGTGGAACTAAAGCAGCAATATACATCTGAACAATTCCTTTTCCCCAAACCCTGTATGAGGTTGACTGTACTTGCAAATAATGCACAAATAATTTACAACTGGTTTATTGTCTGATCATGCTGTCTTTGCTTTACTCTATGTATATATATATTTGACTATCATTATATTGCTGCTCTGTACTCCATTGTATACTGCATTTGTATTCCTTTAATTATCAGTTTTTCCCTCATCAGTATTTGATCTTGTTTTTTAAAAAGCCTCCTGTGGACAGGTGTTGAAATCAAGTATTTATGCTAATACACTGAAAACAATGCATCTGGTTCGTCCAATGATATTGTCATGTCCATGTCAAATTAAAATCTACAATACAAAAGAAAAAGTTCTTGCACCACGTTAAAGCCAAGCTCTTAAGCTCTGCACATTGTACACCATCCCTACTTCTGTAACCCAGTGACAGAAATGCGGTTTAAATAAATAAATGCCCCCATCACCCTGTTGATGATACGATCATTATAATACATCATTATATGATTATTTTATTATTTATTTTATTTTCAACATTTCCTATTCACTAAAATAGCTTGTCAATCAATGTTGGTCTTGCTTGGGCCGTTTAATTGGTTATGACAAGGAATGCAGACTCCTCATTGGATGGTTAAGTTAAGTCATGAGATCATATAAATACACAAAGAGAGACTATTGAGTTATAAAACAAGTTAAACAACAAAGGTGAGTGAAACTAAAGTGTATGCCTTTGACTTTCATCTGAAGAGTGGAAGAGTGTGTAACAGGCTTACTGCTCCTGGCATTGTTTCTGTGAGTTTCATGAAGTTGGGCTATGGCTATTTATAGTAACAAACTCTGAGTTCAACCCTGCACTCTGAGTTGACCAACTCTGGGATGAGCAGCTCTGTGTTATTGGTTTCAGAACAGTGGATCAGCGTTGAGTCAATCAACTCTGAGCGTGTTCACTCTGGGTTGACCGCGTGCGTAAAAGCCATCGTCAATGGATCGTTGATAACATGATTCACCATGGAAACAGAAAAAACAAAAGCTTGAACCTCCCACTTCTAAAAAAAAAAAAGTCTTCACTCCTCCAACTAGAGTGAGAAATATCAAAGAGTGAACAATAGGCCTGCATGGTACGGAGAGAAACTAACGGGGTGATTATCTCAGAACTCTGATCTAATCACCTCGCAATTCAGAAAAAAAAAACTATGCAAATATTGTTTGTGAAGAGAATCATTCATAACTTATTCTTTCTTTCATCATCCAAGTCCACCAGTGGGGTAGGACTGTTGCACAGTACACAAAGCCTGACTATTTGATTTGATTTCTTGACTAAACAATTTGACATTACATTCCGGATTGAAGAGACTTTTGCTTATAATAACACAAGGAGTTGAACTCCAAGAACAAATTTACAACAGAGGAACATTGGATTGCCTTCCAAGGCAAGTTGAACTAAACAAATCCATAACAGAGGGCCAATGTATTCCATTCCAAGTGAACTGTAGATGTATTGCATGTGTTGATATTGTGTGTTTAACTGTGAATTACTTTAGCGTGCTATTGCTGCATTTACTGTCCACCGTCCAGTACCTCTAAAATGATTGTTTAGAGAGGACACTTTATTTTTCTATTTCAATACACTTTCAAATGTTAGAGTAAAAGTTAAAGACTTCACCGGTGTATTGAACTCTGAGATCCTATGTAGTATAAATGTGCAAACATTTTAGAAATCGGTTCATCCTAGCCTGAGAAAAGGCTTTATGGTATCACTGTCTAACCCTACATTTTACTAATGTGACATCACTTCAGTAAAAATGTAATGTGTTTAGGAATAATAGGACAGCTGGGCCAAGGGAAGTCTGAGGGAAGACAAACCTCAGTCATTATATTATAATAGCGATTTTATAATGATAGAACGCCGGTTCCGTATGGGTGAAGTACAACCTCTTTTGTCTGGTGCTTTCATGTGTTGTCAATGGTTTATTCACTCAGCTCCTTCCGAACCTAGAGCTACTGTTCTTTACCCAAAATAGGTTACCACGGTTACACTTCCAGTAGTCAATTTCTTTAAATGGAGTTTTGTTCCAAACTGTACAATCATTATGTGCTCAAGGTTTAAAAATCAAAAAAGGGCTCCAAGATGTCTCCACCAGCTCTGTTGAAAATACAGATTTAAAGGGTAACTATTTAAAAAGTGCTTCAATTTGGGCGGTGCTGGGAGGCGGGCTAACCCAGCGTTCCAAATCACATATTCTTTCTTTATACTACACTACATACTAAAGTACAGAAGAGTTTTAGGGACACAGGAGAGAAAAAAAATCAGATAAGGAAGTTTTTTTTTTTCATTATGTTGAGAAATGTCAAGAATAAAGACGAATACTCCAACATGCTATTGGAGTTAGTGGGGCATTTATGTATTTTCAGCATAGTACAATTGGCATGCATGTATTGGGACAGCCTAAATCTTTTTTTGGTGTACTTAATAGTAGGGAAGTATGGGGATTGGAACGAAGGGTATGACAGTAAAGGCACACACATACAGCCCAGTTTTTTGATCTCTCCCACACCCTGCATGCCAGTGTTGCCATGTCAGATTTGTACAAGCAATTTTTGTTTATAATGCGCAGTCACTTACTGTACGTGTGCTTGCTGCCCATGCATTCAGTTATTTTATATTGTATATTATTGGCATGCTTTTAGTTTGATATTGAATTGTTGCCTAATGTTTGCATGGTAAACCTATGCTGTGTGATGCTATAATGTTTTATTTCTTGTTTTACTTTGTTAGAGGTAAAAAGAGAAAGATACGGTTCTGCTTCAAAAATAAAAGTAATCTTACATTATGCCAGTTAAATGCTTTTAATGTGAAACTGAAGCTGTAGGAAATGGGCAGTTTGCATTAGCAGTAACTTAACCACAAACTACTAATATGATTTTCCATGTGCCAATCGGTATAATTATATCTCAACCCAGTGCCATGACTGGGCCGGCACTCGCAGCACAAAACCCGGAGCGGCTCACCGGGAATGCTCCTGGTTCTCCCGATTAGCCAATCCGGTCATGGCTTTAGCTAAAAAAAAATGATTGAAACTGAAGAATTTAAATCTAATTCTAAAAGGTCTACAATCCATATGTTTCCCATGGCTGTTGATTGGTGTCAACAGATTATGAAAACGACCCCCAAGAGTAACCAATTTGAGGTTACACCCAAAGCACACTGGTCAATCAATCTTGTGATCATGCGCTGTGTTAACCGTATGAGATGAGCCATGACATACAGTACATGGGCCAAAGTGAACTGTGCCAGTACAATAAAGCTTGCAGGTTCCTTTTCAAACAAATCTAATAATCTCATGTGCAGAAGGGGGCAAGGGGTTCACTGCAGGCCTAATGTGTGTCGAAGTAATGAGAAGGAGGCTTCCACCAGTACAGAGAGCACGCCAATAGTCTTTTCTCCATCTTGATTCCTGATAATACCTGTTGATTACAGACTGACTGATTCAAACGGATGCTCTCTGCTGACCCCTCCTATTTGTAAAGGAGACAAATTAAAGTTCTCCATCAAACTGTGATCAATGCCAAGAACCCCCCCTGGCTTTAAATGGGGCGCTGTCGTATAATGAGGCTATAATTCAACTTTACTACACAGTTAAATGAATGATGGACATTTGAAAAGAACCCAGGAAGGATATCTTGTTAACGCACCGGCTCTTTCATATATCAACTGGAGAACTTAAGCTAAATGGAACCTTCTTTTTACAGCCTTTCTTTTAATGAAACAATTACTTTAGCTAGAATATTACCTGTGATATTTAATACGGGTCAGTAATCTCCTAAAATAATTATGGGAACTCTGTGATTCCCGCCGTGGAACGATATGAATTACTTTACTTCTGACACCTATCTTACACTTTGTTTTTGTTACTTATGAAAAATGTATTATTTATATCAAAAGTTACAGTGAAAGACAATGGACATTCACTAACTCTATATACAATGTCCCTTTTTAAAAAAACACATTCAGTCCAGTGCTGCACTTCACTATTGAGGTAATTGCACTGAGTATTGAAATTGTATGCAACAATATATTCCTACTCCACTACATTTTAACATTTAACATTATATTTTACTCCACTACATGTATCTGATAGCTTCTAGTTTGGTTTCAGATTAATATTTTATAAAAGAAAACCTAGGATCTGCTTTTATTATTGAGAAATGACTACCCTGCAAATGTGAAGATAAATAGTTGTGTGAGTGCGTTTGGAGAACCCACTTAAACAAAAGACATTGCAGCACTACAGTACTGCTGGTCCCCATAGATAGATAGATAGATAGATAGATAGATAGATAGATAGATAGATAGATAGATAGATAGATAGATAGATAGATAGATAGATAGATAGATAGATAGATAGATAGATAGATAGATAGATAGATAGATAGATAGATAGATAGATAGATAGATAGATAGATAGATAGCTAGATAGCTAGATAGATAGACAGACACTTTATTGGTCCCTTGGGAATGTTCCTTCAAGCAACAACATAACTTAATATGGAGCTTTTGATAGTGATGCATTATTCCATAATTATGTTATTGGATTACTTGTTAATTTGTCCGTATTCACTGTGTGTTGATAGTGTGATTGCATGACCAGAATATTTCCAACGTTGCAATGTTGAATATTCATAGATGACATTACCGGGGCTTAACATGTTATCACTAATCTAACAAGGATCCTTTAGAACTGTGCTGAGTACACTACTTCTGCCATCTCTATACAGTAGCATTACACTAGGTTTCATGGAGGTTTTTGCACTCTTTGCCATTTGTGATCAATGGAACTCAGTGGAACTCAATGCATTCCATCACAGCACACTCCCCTCATTCACATTCAGTATTGATGATCGCAAACCCATTCCTCAGAGCCACATAAAACACTAAAGCAAAGCCAAAATGCAATATTGCCTGCAAATGGAAGTGTTCGGCAGACAATGGGTTTACATTGACAATAACTTCCTTGTTGAATTGAATTCTACATTCTTATTAGTTTGCATCAAGTGAAAAAAAAAACATGTTCTTATGGCTAATCAAATGGAGGTTTTTACTAAACTACAACTTGCATACAGTCACTTGCCCCAAATACATATGAATAAGGATTCCAAGACTCCACAAAGGCAGCTTTGGCATGCATCAAAAGTTTCTTATTACGACACTTTACCTGCAAGGCACCCCATAAGTGTCTGCAGCAGCAGCAGTTTCCATAGCAACGTCATCTTCAATTTTGTAGGGTCAAAGTAGTCTCACATCCAATCACCCAATGTATGGCATCCGATTTGCACCTTTCTGGGTGTTCCAATCTGTGGAGAGAGAAGCAGGTGACATGAGTATGGCAGTAAAGTGTTTCTGCTCAGCACGCTCCATTAACGAGAAGTTTGAAGACAGAAAGATAGAGGGAATATACAGCAAAGAGATGTGTGGTATCATTTGTTAAGTACATATAAATGTATTTCCATATCTCCGTAATATGTAGAGTTGGTGAGTTTTAAAGCTATAGTGCATAACTTCTGTTGGTCCAATCAGGGATTCTGAGTAATTACAAAAAAACTGTCTGCACATCTTCTTCATGAGGTAAAGACTTATCTTTGTCTATTTGCCCTGGAACCTGTAGCATTAATTCAGACACGATCAGCCCTGCATTAAAACACTGCACCGCGATAACAGGATTTGACAATACTAGAAATGTACAATGCCAGCACCTATTTTCAGCAGTAGACGTTGGTTCGATTACCGTGTGTTTTGAATGATCCATCTCACTTGCTGCATCACCAGACATTACCCTCAACTTATGGGAGTCAACACTGCCTTAAGAATCATTTGTATTAGTATGCCGTCTGGTGATATTTGACAACAAGAACAAAAATAGGAGTGCAATTTTGATGCAAAACATGCAGCATAGGCTCTAGGGGATTTATTTGGTTGCCGAGTACAATTTTCTAACTCGTAATATATGTGCAATGCCTTTGTTTACATTGATTTGCCGTCTTCTATACTTCCCTATCTTCCTTGAATATATTTTCAAGCTACTCTTTTCATGATTTCATTGTTTCGTATTCATTCGGTTATCTCTTAAGACCCACTGCAGCCACAAACTGCCAATATGTATTACCGCCAATCTGCAATCAACAGAAAGTGTCTTTACTGCACCTGTGTGCTTAGCGAGCGTATATACTGTATACATCCAACACAGAGGTGCACTGGTGGGACTCGCTCTTCAAAACATCGCTCCAAAGCAGAACTGGAAGTCAAAGACTACACAAGGTACATTTCATTCCCCCCATTCCCAGACTGAACATTTAAATTATCTCTCTCTAACTGTGGAACTGATTTAATATGTGTTTGGTAAAAAGGGGGTTGTTGTGGAGTAAAAGCAGGATGTAAATAGGGCACGGTGAAAGGGGAGCCAGATTTATCCAGCTTGCCAGCGAACTCTAAGGGGAAGAATACACAATAAGTTGGGAGGGAAATGTCAGTGTCTGCCTCTGGAAAAAGCTGTACTGATGTATGAATTAGAGCAAAAAAAACATCCAGGCAATAATTAAAATAAATACCTTTTGCAGAACTCCTAAGAAATAAGCAGCATTTATATCACAATCCCTGGGGTAAATTATTTTAAAAATAATGTTTTACTGTTGAGGCAGGTTTGAATCAAACCTCTCCAAAATTACAACTGTTCAGTCATTTTAAGGAGTAGATTTTGGTGGATATGTCCACCTCAATATTTTGAAGGGGTTCATTTTCCCCCCTAAAAAGTACAACGCCAATTCCGAAAAAGTTGGGACGTTATGTAAAACGTGAATAAAACAGAATGTGATCATTTCCTTAAAACTGAGGACATTAAATTACTTTAAATTATTTCCCATTCTTGCTTGAAATACAACTTCTGCTACTCAACATCCCGGGGTCTCCATTGTGATATGTTGTGCTTCATAATGCACCACATTATTTCAATGGCAGACAGGTATGGACTGCAGATAGGTCAGTCTAGTACTGCACTCTGTTCCTATGAAGCCAAGCTGTATTAAGATGTAGAATGTGGCTCAGTATTGTCTTGCTTAAATAAGAAGGAACGTCCCTGAAATAGATGTTGTCTGGATGGCAGCATGTTACTCCAAAACCTGTATGTACTTTTCAGCATTAAAGGGGTAGTTCGGAATTTTCGGACATAGGACCTCATTTCCAAGTTAGCCGGTGTGTTATTTATCATTGGAGACGTTTTCAAAAAATTTAATTCAGTCCTTCTAGTTGCATAGTTCGCTGATGATAGGCCAGCACTATTCAACAGTTTTTTAATAAAAACAGTCTTACCCACTCCACAATACACCCGAGGCAAATCAATTATAACGCCAGACTATCGATGTAAATGGCTGTGTTGATAGAATTACTATTTGAAAGCAATACAGCATTACCACACTGTATTATTTTATATTTTATGTCACAGGGAACCTGAATGTTGTCTTTTCCTTAACAGAAATAATGACATTTCCACTACAAAGTAATGCAGAGAAGGCAATGTAGTGGTTGACGCCCAAATTGTATTAAGGAGCAGCCCCAGACCCCCAACTTAATATGTGTCCCTCAATGGTAAAATGAAACCTATATGCCCATGAATTTTGCCATTACGGAGAAGCTCATAATTACTTTGCTATTCCAACCCTTGCTTCGATTCAGCAGAGACAGCGAGAAATAGTTGAACAAAAAAAGAGTATGGGGGCCACATTCTCATTAATCTGGGATTGTCTACCTTGCAGCTCTATCTCCTGTCTCCATCTAACAGAGACGAAGAGGCTTTTATCTCCATACATCATGTAGCGAGTTTTCAGAGTCTGTCTCGGCAACACCAAGGGTGCAAGGGCTGTGCCTAGAGAGCAGTTTCATGCATATTTAAGTATTGGAAATGCTCTGTCTCTCTTTTGAAAGCAACAAAAGCCCTGTGCCTATTAAGCTAATGCTGCCTGTATTGTCTGCAGCGTTGGTCTAGAACTAGCTACATACTATGGTGGATCCTCGTCAAGGCAAAATCCCATTTTTTTGGGCACATTAAGCATTCACAGAATAACTATCCCTGCGTTCCAAATCACATACTCTTTCTTTTTACTACACTACATACTAAAGTACAGAAGAGGGCCACCGGAGAGAAAAAAATCAGATAAGAAAGATCTATTTTCATTATGTTGAGAAATGTCAAGATCAAAGACGAATACTCCAAAATGCTATTGGAGTTAGAGGGATATCTAGGTATTGTTGGCATACTGCAATGCACATGTATGTATTGGGACATCCTAAATCTTTTTCTGGCATACTAAATAGTAGGGAAGTATGGGGATTGGAATGCAGGGTATATCTTTTTTTTTTTTTACTATTTTCCTCTACTATGTTTAGGTCTGTTTTTACAGTATCAGAGTATTGCTTGGGCTCACTCCATCCCCTTTCAGACTCGACCGGATAAAAGCGCCCGAGCAGCTGAAGATAACCCATCACTGAGAGTCTCACAAAAACTTGCTCTTGCCTATTGCTGCTGTAATCTATTTAGTTGCTTAATGCCAGGGGAAAATGGAAGTTGATATATGTTCTGGCTTACACACAGCATATCCAGTTGTGCCTTGTTAACTAAGGCGCTAAGATTCACAGGGCTCACAAATGCTTGTAATGTTGCAAGACATTATTATCTTTCCTCTATCAAACACACATTTTGCAAGGACGTATTTCAAAGCACTTAAAAATTCAGACACAAGGCCATTCAAAGTCTTACAGGGGCAAGATTGAAATACATAATACACATTAGAAAAGCGAATGAATAGAAATAAAAAGCTAATGAGCAGAAATAGAACAATTAAATAAAATTAAAATTGCCGGTTAAAATGGAAACAGAAAAGTCTTCAGACTTGATTTAAAAGAGCTGAGGGTTGCAGCAGACCTCAAGTTTTCTGGAAGTTTGTTCCAGATATGTGGACCATAAAAACTGAACGCTGCTTCTCCTTATATCTGTAGTGAGATGTTTACTCACATACAATTTAAATGATACTGATGATGCCCAGAGTACAATAAAAAAGAGATTGCAATAGGAAAGGAAGAGTCTTGCATGCATTCATCTCAGCTGTCACTGTAGTACTTAAATTAGAACAATACTGCTTTGCAATGCCACTATTGTTGCTACCAGTGCTAATGCTTATGCTGCCTACTACCACCATTATAGCTATTGCTACAAATATAACTACTGGAGATAGTAAAGCTTCTGCTACTGTGGTAACCAAGGGTGCACAGACATTTTGGGGGGACAGGGGCTCAAATAAAAGTGCACTAACCCCACCAACACACACTGCTGTGACATGTGACATGCCCAAACCATAAAACATGTCAGGACAAGTTGCAAAGTGAATTTAAGAGGGCAGGGCAAGCAAAGGACTTCCTTTTATTTCACTAAAAGTGTATTTGATAATTTGTTTTTGCATATATATCAAATAAATGTATCAGTGATTCTTGAGAAATGGGACAAAACAGGTGCAATGTTGAAAAAATACAAACCCTATGTTTAGGCAAATTAAATTACATGTATGTATCCAACATATACTAAGCTACTGAGCTAAGCTTTGACACAACCTCCCAGCTTTTGTTTTTTTTACCGTCATTGGCCTATCACCACCGTCAGATGTCAACTCCGTCAGATTTCCTGTCTGACGGTGTTGACATATTTAACGTTTCTTAAACAGAACAAATGGAATTTATCTAGTAGCCATTTGGTTTTTCTGTTGATGTTAGGTGCTAGTATGATATACTTCAGGAAAATAAAATTATCAAAAAATTTAAAATAACTTCTTCAGAAATTGTAAGTTGGTGTTGACATATCATGGTTGTGACACAGGATTTTCAAGATTCGGAATGTAAAATATTCTAAAACTACAACACTTATCAGAGCCTGTCTGACTCTAATGTACTCTGCAGAGGGAGAATTTGACAAGAGGTCCTTCAAAGTGACAGCTGCCCCTTATTTCGCCTGATTTTATTACATTTTACATAATGAAATGTCTGACGGTGTTGACTTACAGTAAAGTTGTCCCACCACTTAGAATCCTTATAAAACATGAATGTGTTGTAGAAAAACTGTTTTTATTGATATGAGAGATTATTTAGTGTTGCTTTTGATGAGAAAAGCTCTTTTTAATCATTAAAGTACATTTTTAAAAGGTTTTATTGCATATGAAAGATTGAAACCTTTTCTGAGGACACTGTTTTGGACGTCGTGAGAAGATAACAAGTGTCATATATTTGATATAATAATGATACAATTACATTTAAGGGGATAATTGTGCTCCAGACATTCTATTCTTAATCCCTAATAACATCTACAATTTAAATATTTTTAGTTTTAAACATAACAGCAGTTACATATGGAAGACGGCCTTTTGTCCCGGTTCTCAAGAATCACTGATATATGCAAATGATCATTGCATAAAAACATTGCGGAGGACTTCCTTAATTGTTAAGGCATCTTGTTCACTAGTTCACAAATGCCAGTCACTCTTTTAATTCAGATATTCCCCAATAACCTGCTATTTGGCTGATTGGCAGGTTGGGTTCAGCAGCACACCAGCATCAGATATAATGGATGGATAAGTGACTGATGATGCCTCTGGGTTGGAGGGAGGAGATAACACTGTATTGACTCAGTAACAAATTACTAGGAAATTGAAAGATTGATAGATTTTTTGCCCATCAAAGAGTCAACAGATCAATTGAATTCTTCACGTGTGAACTGGGGACAATAACCAAAGCTGGACCTTTTTAGAACTCCCACAGTATACTCTCAATGTTAGCAACCAACTGCTATCAAGATTTGAATAAAATAAATAAAACATTTGTTTCAATATGCATTTAATTCCATTTCCCGAAATTGCATTTTTTCTAAGTGCCATTTTTTTGCACATGCCTATAGCACTGATTTTAGAAAAGTATACGGACAGGTGATTTCTGTTTTCCACCTGAAACCTGAATGATACAGAGAACAGGCCAGATTCCAATCTGTTGCAAAAGCTTGTTCAGAGAGGAAACTGATGTCGTTGTGCTGGAGGTTGCAGCAGAATCACACTTTGAATTAAATTGGCCCTGTGAGGAGATAACACGTTTGGTTAATGTACTGCACTGGTCCTGAGAGATCCATCTTCAAATGTTCAATGATATCAGGACGGAGAGCCAAACAGAAGCAGCGCTGATGGAAAGAGTGGCTTTTCTGCCATCTGTAGAGAAATGTGGCCACCTGGTATGACTGTAAATGTAAGTTATTTCCATTTATCAAAGATGAAGTAAATGATTTATTTATGTTAATATAAGTGTTAAATAACTCTTTATTCATACAGTGATCACTTATATAGTGTGCGCGTTTCATAAAGCCGATCTCTCAGTCACCTGCTCTGCATGTAATCGGCAAATAAACTTTTCGGGGATCCCACTACTAATAACCAATCAGAAGAGAGAACGCTACAAACCGGCACCCGTCTCACTGCTGGTGCACGTGCAGAGGCAGAGCGACAGATGGGTGAATGTTTATGCGCCTACAATGGCGGAGCAGGTAAAAATCCTTCCCAATGTCTGTTTTGATCATGTTTTATCACACTTATGGACCTGAGATGATGCTAGACAACTCGCTGCTTGAAGACCGCAGTGCACTAATGTGGTGACTTGGAAACGAGGGAGGGGACTGCTAACTGCAGTCACTGACAGGAAGTTAGCTAAACTGACCATTCCGCTAACTGAACCTTTAATATGGCACATTTAAATAAAACCTGTTGAAGCACAAAAGTGCTTTGAGAGATAATGGGCAAGGCAGGCACCAGTAAAGCAATTCCTCACCAGGCAAGATCATGAAAATAGAATTCAAGATGAAAGGATTTCTCTACAGAAATGTGGCTGGATTTGAATGAATTACCATAGAAATGGAACTCATATAGAGATGGACAATGTGTTACTTACAAAATCATTCAGGAAAACAATTAGTTTGTCATATGAAAATTAAATGTTACTGGAACCAGATTTGTCATACTTTCACTAACTGAATAAATGAATTCTGCACCGTATTTATTCCCCTTTCAAAAAGTAAGTTTCCCATTGCAAATGATAAATATAAACCATTTATGAGGGAAGAAAAGAGATTTTATAATGATAGAACGCTGGTTCCGTATGGGTGAAGTATTCCTTTAAGTTTGAATTTAGAGGGAAGAAGAACATTTAAGTTTGGTTACCGTAAAGGCATCTTAACCACTGTGGACCAAACACAGTATTATGTTACCTTTTATGAAGATCTTTTAAGTGTTCCTAAGAAAGAAGAGACTTCTCAACATGTTTTATTGGAGGCCAAATCGACTTCAAATCTCTTTTCTAATCCATTTCCTTTTGAGAAATAACATACAAAGGAAAATGTTGCAAACACAGCATTGAGTGCTCAGTGCAACCCTGCATACAGGCAGACTGAAAATGGCAATGGTAATGTCACTTATTTCAGTTAATAAACAAAGATATGATATTGTTTAAATGGTAAATGGAAAACGGGAGCGTACATGCAGGTTTGAGTTTTTCACTGATTGAGGCAGATGTTAATTCCTTTGTTTTAAACCGCACAAGAAGTAGTGCTAGGATGATTTACTAATAAATAAAGTTGAATCTATAACTGAAACACAAACGCAGGTCTAACTGTACTGAGTCTGATTGCGTAGAAATAAACAGTATTTGTTTATGCATATAACATAAGGAGAGGTTTTTCTAATTATGAAATAATTGCAATATATACCGCCTTGCTTGTAGATCGTAATATACTGCAATCTATCGTATCGTCACAACTGCATGGGACTGTGTATCACGCCGCGGGATTCTTGCCAATACACAGCCCTACACCGAGCCTTCGCCACAGCTGCCCAGATTAAATACCCCTGCAGCTGCACTGAGAATGAATACATTTTGTCATAATGTTTATGAGCATGGGCTTGACTGACCTTTACTTGTACTGTATATGGTCCCAGTTTCTTGTCTGGCACAAATTAGCAACATTTAGAGGTTGAATAGATGTGCAATTCAACTCTTCTCCAAATGACAGTGTTCTGTTACACAGCAAGACAAATAGGCATTGCTGTTTTTTTGTCTTATTGTCCTTTGTTTAAATGGATGAACCAGCTAATTGCACTTTGAAACAATGACTAGATAATCTCATTTATCTGAGCGACAGACATCTAAAATGATCGGCTAAACAAACAAAGCCTTTTCTGGAATGCCTAATTATTTTATTTGAGAAACAGAGAAGATTGTGGAACACTTAAAATACAGTACCTACACTTTTGCATCATCTGCAGATCTCGCCAAACTTAATCCGCCCCTTCACAAAGACGTATTGTCCTTCGAAGATGTAAGAGTTGGTTAGAGTGTGCAATACAACAACTTTGTGCCGTCATTCATAAAAGCTTACAATAGATGCGAGACCAAGAAAGATACCTCACAACACTAGAGTTACAAAGTGAAATGAGTCATGGTCTGATAGTGGGACGATTGCAGGACTGAGCACTGACTGACAGTCTGAGAGGGGAGATGTGTGTCGGACAAATCCTCCACTTCAAGAAAGGACGTGTGGAAAAAATTAATGAATTGGTCCTAAATGAAAACAATTGTTGTTATGTAACTGTTTATTGTTTAATAGGATTTTAGCCTATGGTTGCTGCTATGACCATCGTTTTCTTTAATACATTTGCCATATTTTACCCATATTCAGTTTCATTACTGACAAGTCACAAACACTGATTAGAGTTCTTAGTGGCCTACTTAGATTATAAAACAAGAGGACCAAAACACAGGTTGTGATTTAAAAAACATTTTTTAAGACTTTTAATTGTTTATTATACCCAACTAGAAATGCAGTGAGCAGGCACAAGGGTAAATTTGAACTGTGGGCTGTTTTAGGTGTACAGTGAACCCTGGCGGTCATGGTGTTAAAATACTTAAACCACAATTCAATGCAAGAGATGATAATCAACAGATCATGCCTCAGCATGTTTTCCTCATTTAACAATTAGAAAAGCAGCCACAACCATGTCTCCATTTCCCTATCAGCAAATTCCTTTGATATACTGTGTTGTTTGCGACATGGATTTAAAAACCTGACTTTGTGACACTGACTGATCAAAGCTAGGGTGGGTTATTTTTTCACTGTAATATTTGGCAGAAATGTCATATTAGCCGTTCAGCTTTATGTAGGTGAAGTGGTCTGATAATATCTACTCATCACTTAGCTCTCCCCAGCCTCTGTGTGCCGCCCTCAAAAATTGCCACCGCTCATTTACACTTTGACCAATCAGAGCGAGGCTCCGATTCTCTGTTCTTATTGGCTGTTGGGACTGTCCATTCACTTTGGCACCGACGTTGTTGGTGTAGAGCGTGTCAGGGACGGAGCTGAGAGGAGCGGTTGAGGTATTTGGATTTGGATCTCTATCCCAACTGCTATTTTCTCCCAAATCATATACCCCAGCTTTAATCACATTCAGAAGCTATGATATGAATGCCAGAATGTACACAAAAAAACTGTGTCGTACACTGGTACTTAAAAGTGTGCTTTGAGTTGTCTTCCAGCATTCTCCAGAGATTTTTAGAAGCAGATTGTTTAGTACCCTTGAGCAAGACACTTCAGACGGTAGTGGTGCTCACTCAGCAGCCCAGGTTTAACTGTGCGTGTTAAGCATATTACTACAGCGTTCATGCACAAGGAATCTTACTCTATTTTTGAATCCATGAAAGTGAAAATGTGGTTTTTTTAATCCACAGACACTTTAGATGATAGAAATGATTAGATGAAATGTCAGTCAGCTTTAGGCCTGGAGGGTGGCATGCTATGTGTGTGTTAAACAAGATTAGAAACTTATCAACCTACAGCGGCTGAGGGAAATCTGAGAATAAATACTCAGTCCATCATCTTAATAGAAGTAAATGTGTCCATAAGTCTTAGTATATCAGCTAAGTCCTACACGTCTGCATAAAAATAACAAGCCTAAATGTGATCGTTGCTATTCTGACTGATATTTTTCAATAAGGCAGCTGCAGATGCGTTACGACCTCTTTAACTGATACATCCTTTAAACCTAAATAAATTGTGTGTGTCTCATTTATGAAACAGGTTGAGCCACCATCTACAGAGGAGGAGTCGGACGAGAGAGAGAGAGAGAGAGAGAGAGAGAGAGAGAGAGAGAGAGAGCAAGGAGCAGGATGTTGATTATTTTGTCCGTCCTGAGCCTTCCATTTTAGAGGCATTTTTGGATCACCACCTATACAACAAAATACTAGCAATTTAGTTGTGCAAAATTGTAAAGATGGCACCAGCAGGAAGTGGCTCACATACTGCACACAACGACACACATTGTTCTGTTTTGTCTGTCTGGCATTTGGGAAGAGGACTGATGCCAGCATTTTCACTACTGGAATGTCAGATTGGAGACATATACATCAGTGTACAGAGGAGCATGAGAAGACCACCGCACACAGAACCTGTGCCGAAGCAAATTTTTTAAAGTGCTCAAAAAAGGATGTGATTTGAGCATGTTTGCTGGCAGCCAGATGTCTGCTCATAGGGAACAGGCATTCAACATGCTGGCAGGTACTTATCATCTCCTTGGGCTTGCATACAAGTACCTGCTGACCCTTTCCCTGAGCCAGGTGGCCTGAGAAAGAAAGAACAACACTCAAATTCATAAAAAGCAGACTTTGGACCAGCCTGTCGGTAAACAAGCTGGAGATGTTCATGATGATGGCCACAGAGAAAGACATCCTTATGGCATTGGACTCGGACATTGTCATTGACAGGGTAGCTACGAAGAGTGAGCTATTGAGAAAGCTGCTCTTGTAGCATGTTCAGGTAAAATAATACAATTATTATGAAAATATTCTGTAGCCATCTTTTTTCTCTTCCAATCTGAACCTCTAATCCTCTTTTACAGGAAGCCCTCACACTTGTTTTTTAAAGCCTACTGCAGCCTTTTCCGCAAAGTAAGTACGTAATACAATATATGAGGTAACTATTTCTCAAGTCTTTTGTCTGGTGGGGAGTTTGATATTTTGATTGAAGTGACTTTTCCCTAGAATATATTCTAATAGCAATGTCATTTCATTGTTTTAACATTTATCATTGATCATGTTTCATCCCTCTCCCACCTTTTAGGTTCCCCTCATGCCTTGTCACCCATTGTTTAGGAGATTCACAGGGCCAAGCAGTCTTTTAAGTGAGTATAAAATCTTCCAAACTAAATTAGGTTTTACTGCTTATATTATTTGTCTCATGTCTCCTATCTTTTTCACACATACAGGATGCACTCAGATCCACTTCAATATTTACTTCATTACAGATACAGTTCTACTAATGGGATCATACAATTCCATTCAACCATCATTCTAACCTTTCCCTATCTGTCCCAGCTCACTCTTTTAAAGGTTGCCTTGTTTGACGACGTCTTTTGTCTGGTGTGGAGTTTAAAGTGAGTGACTGTTTAAATTGGTGAGTAATATATAATCCATAAAAATCTCATCAATCTCTCATCTCATAGTGTAATTTGTCACTGATCTCTATCTCTCTTTCTCTCTCTCACACACAGCAAATACTACTACTACTGGTGTGTGTGTGTGTGTGTGTGTGTGTGTGTGTGTGTGTGTGTGTGTGTGTGTGTGTGTGTTTTGTAAATATTATTTTATTATACACTTGTTCAAAATAAAAACATTTAAATGTAATTCAATGGAACAGTCATCTTTAAGGGACCGTGATAAATGTGTTCTGGTGGGTGGTCGATTAATTGTGGTGAGCTGGTCTGGTTACACAATGCCAGGGCCGATTTGTTCTCCCAGTCCAGCCCAGTTACATTGTACCAAAAAGATGGCTCTAGCACAACGGCCACACCTTAAAGTGTGCCATGTGGATCTATCTGTAATGACAAATGCACATTCAAGTGATGGTTGCAAAGAATCATGATCCCCTTCTTCTAGAGATTGCTCGGAAAGGAACCCTTCATTCCGAATCACATACTTTCTACTATTTAGTATGGTAGAAAAAATATTTAGTATGTCCCCATTCTTGTGGCCAGATTTAGGGTGGATAGAAAGACCCGGATGTTTACTACATCCGGCCGAGATTTTTAGTGTTGAAAACAGCATCCTATTTGTGCAATTTTGAACCATGAAAACAAACGGGGATGCGACGGATATAAAAGCAAGAGGCAAGATCAAGGCGCAATGTTATGATGAAATACACAAGTAAAAGTATGTCCCAATACTATGCCTACTGCATCCTAACTAGATTCTTTTTATGGTCAGATGTAGTATGTAGAATAGAAAAAAGAAAGAGTATGCGATTTGGAGCGCAGGGGAAGTTTACAGTTTATAGGCCTTATTTAATAATGCATCACTCCCGGCACTCAGATCCCAACCCAGCCACCCCCACACCCTTGACGTTGGTTGGCTGTGTGACTTTGCTCTTATTAAGCACTCAATTAAAGCTGCTCCCATAGAGGCAGTTTGTGCAACAATGTTTGAATTAGAGAAAAAAACGCCTCACGCTCAGACTGTCTGCTAAGACTGTTCCTCAAAGGACCGCTGTGCCTAAAGACGTGGCAGAGGATCATAAAGCATCGCAAAAGCAGATACATGATTCTAATATGATTGGATTACTAAAAAAAAGAGCCTTTAAAGAACCAATGATACTAGATTAATACTTCAAGAAAGGGAGATGAGCATCATGCATTGCCATTAAGTGTGTCATGAAATTACTTTTCAATGGTAAGATGTACTGTGTGAATAAACTTAACTAAACTAAAAATAAATGACCCGTCTTGGATCTTTTTTTTCCTTCAATCCAAATATTAAAAATGAACAGAGAGACACATATCATGCACATTCGCTTTTGGTGGTGGGGACTCCCAATGCACAAGGAAAGCTCTCCGCTCACAGCTGACAGAGCGCAGCAACCAATCACGAGATAGCCCCGCCCTCAGACCGAGAACCAATGAGGCTAGTTCATTCATTTTACAGTCAGAAAGAAAAGTAGAGAAATTGGACACAAACAAACTGATTTCTCCAGTTTTATTGTTTCTGTCATATGCTTTTTTGGTTTTGTATCACTTCACTAAACAGGAAAGGAGAATTCGGCTCGTATTTTCATTTCAGCCTTTCGTTAAAAAAAAACACGAAAATACGAGTGGTTATCCCACTTCTGACCTTCTGGATTCAATCCAAAAAAGAAACTATCAAAACTAGGGCTGTCAAATTAACGCGTTAATTTTGATTAATTAATCACAGAAAAATTAACGCGATTAAAAAAATTAACGCAGGTTAATTGCACTTCTATATTGCCCTTTGACCCGGTGCAAAAGAGGTGAGACGATAGCGCAGCTGCACCTGTAGTTTGCGGACACGGCCCGCACGGGATTAAAGAGTAAAGAAAGAAGCATTATAGAGGGACGTTATATGGGAAGCTTCGGGCAAATAAACATGAAGGTAGGAAGACGTCTTGTGTTATTCTCCGCAGTGTCTGCAATATTGATTTAGTGGGTGCCTAATTAACAATGTAGGTTCAAAACTCTCAGTAGCCTATCTCTCAATCTTCTGTCTCATTTATTTTGTTTGCTAGCTTAACGCATAAACGGAACCCCCCCCCCCCCCCCATCCCCCCCTTCTGTCACTCTTCCTGCCTTTTTTCCTCTTTTGTGTGTGTGTGTGTGTGTCTGTCAATATTTTTGGCTATGAGTAGGACGATGGTGAGTCGGCATAGGCTATGCAAACCTGTGGCAGTGCAGCGCTGTCTGTTGTGGGAGATAGACAGTCTTCATTTATCCTGCTTATTTTTTTGTGGTTTTAAGTAGAAAATTCGACAAAGTTCCTAATTTTATTTCATGTAGAAACCTGGCTGAGGGGAGGAGACAGAAGTTACGAGAGAGAGAGAGAGAGAGAGAGAGAGAGAGACAGAGAGAGAGAGAGAGAGAGAGAGAGAGAGAGAAACAAACTGTAGTAGGCTATACAGTTGTTTATAAACAGGTATAAAAGTGTCATATAAGTATGCGATTAATTTAGATGAATTAATCACAGAGCCTGTAATTAATTAGATAAATGTTTTTAATCGCTTGACAGCCCTAGTCAAAACGTATACGGACCTTGCTGTGTAAGTTAACTTCAAACTAGGGAAATTGGCTCCTGAAGTTCTTTTGCAGCTATTGTATTTTTTCTGCAGGAATAAGTTCCCCCCAAAAGACTTGACAACTTTGTTTTTCTCCAATGCTGGCTTTATAAGCCACAGCAACTCATAGCTATAGTGTGTAAATTATGTTGCCCCCATGAGGAAATTCTGAGTAATTACAACAACATTGTTGGCACATCTATAGGAGGTAAGCTTTCGTTGATTGCGGGTGAATTAGTATACCTTTTTCTTAGCACTAGAATCAACAGCTGAAACATTTCTTGGGATTTTTCTGAGCTGCACCAGTGTCAGGGGGTGACACCAGTTTGTGAGCGCTGCCATACTGAGAAATAAGAGAGAGTTTTGTGGAGCTGATCGGCTTGATCAACTTTATTTCAAGTCGTTTGGCGACGGCATGAATGTAACCGACATTCAGTTATGAGAAAAAGTTACGCCCTATAGTATTAAATGCAGAGAAAACCATATTTATCTTTCTGTATTTGCTCGATGATGTGTTGACAGACACTCCTGCAATACAGCCTATATCTTCATAGAATCTGGGAAAAGACTGGCAAGGTTTGTAGAAGCTTGTCAAACAACTTTATAATGCCAGAATCAAAGGAGTAATGCACGGCATACATAAAACCACACTGCACACCCCACAAGTAGGATCAGGGACATGCAGCTATCCCATCCATTAAAGGTGAAGTAAGCGATGTATTTATAATACAAGTGTTAAATCGCTCTTTATTCACACAGTGATCACTTATATAGTGTGTGCGTTCATAAAGCCGATCTCTCAGTCACTTGCTCTGCATGTAATCTGCAAATAAACTTTTTGGGGATCCCACTACTGATAACCAATCAGAAGAGAGAACGCTACAAACCGGCATCCGTCTCACTGCCGGTGCACGTGCAGAGCAACAGATGGGTGAATGTGTATGCGCCTACAATGGCAGAGCAGGTAAAAATCCTTCCCAATGTCTGTTTTGATGGTTTTTGTCATGTTTGATCACACTTCTGGATCTGAGATGATGCTAGATAACTCGCTGCTTGAAGACCGCAGTGCATTAATGTGGTGACGTGGGGACGAGGGAGGGGACTGCTAACTGCAGCCAGTCACTGACAAGAAGTTAACTAAACTGACCACACCTTTAAGTTGTTGTGGGAAAATCTCACAGTACCATTCTCACTTTGAAAAAATCCAGCAGAGTGAAGCACAAAAGCAGTGGTGCAAAACAACTGACAGCCGGCCTGTGTGTGTACTTACTCCTTGTTGAGCATAGACCTGCAAAGAATGATTCAAACCTGATCAGCAAAACGGTCGCACAATTACACACACACTTCAGAGTGTGTGAGAATATGATGAGTACAACACATCAGCAGTTCCCAAACCCGCGGGCCGGACAAGATGATCACAAAATGATTAGGGAAGGAAAAAAGAAAAGCCCTTAAAAAAAGGTATTTTTGTTTTTAATCTTTTGCTTTTTCTCCATAGAATACTGTATATTAAGGTTGCAAACAATTATCAATGTTCTTTACCTTGCCTTACATTTTAGTGACTTTACTACATTCAGGCTTTAGACTCCAGAGGCCTCATTTATAAAGCTTGCTGCGCACAAAAACCTTGCGTAGACGGCAGAAATGTGCGGTGGCAAACCGGTGGTATTTATAAAGAAATTCTTTGCGGAGAAGTGTGCGTATTCTCACGCCAACTTTCGACCATGCGTAGAGCTCCCGCAAGGTTTTCCAGACTCAGTGAATGAGCGACACTCAATTCCAACACCACGAAATACAGCTGCAGTCATCGGAAAAACACAGACAAATGACTGTGAAATGCTAACCTGGTGCTACCAGACCATTGTACTTCATTGCATTTGTACAGAAGGTCTGGAACTGCTCTATTTGGCAAACTTTCACTCACTTGGAGGCGGGTGTCTGTTGAAGTTTAAAACTATTGGATCTGCCCAGTGCCACCCTGTGGATCAGCCAACCAATCGCATAACATTTGGTCGCAGCATTCAACTGAAACTGGAGCGCGACTTCGACGTCATTGTTCTCAGCCACTCGCTCTGTTCGCTGATTGGACGGCCGGAGATTTTCCTGAGCTCAAACACGTGAATTCACCGCAGCCCCAGACTGACTACTGAAGGGAAAATACAATTTTGGCGAAAGTAGGTAGGCGGGCGGAGCCAGGCTAGTGAAATGCTTGGCACCCAATATATTTAGTCAATAAAATGTATAAGCTTACCTATAGTTGCGAATATAGGCTACTGTAGTCTATGGCATGCAGTTGTGATGTAGGTTGAATTACTTATCAAGTAGCCTAGGTCTACATGTTTTGGTTATATTTTATAAATGTAATCTTATAGCGCTACTCTATAATAACATCCTATACGTCGGGAGGTGTTTCCGTGAGTGCCCAGCGCAAGAGTAAAGAGTCTATCTTTTAGGCAGTGTGTAAAAGTAGTTTTTTACAACGTTAAGGCCAACACATATTAATTAAAACTGTATATTTCGTTTGATAAAATCATGTTGTGAATTTAGCTAATTATTAGCCTACATGCATCTCTTTCCCATAACAATTCTACCTGGAAGATTAAACTATAATCTGACGTTATTGGAAATGTGTGGACCCCACGGAAGGGAAACAATGCTCTGCATAGACTATTGGCATTATTTCACTTGTGACAACATATTTTATATAGGCCTACATATAGTAGGCTACTACAGGCACGCAAATACGTGATATTTCATACAGTACAAAGTTGGGCGAAACTGCTTTACAAAGACTATAACGACTGTGCCAATCATGATATGTGATAAGCGCCCGGGTGTGTGTGTGTGTTTGTGTGTCACGGGCTTACTTCCTTCCCAGTCGCTTTCTTTGCGGCCGGTTGCCTCCCTTTTTTCCTCATGTCAGTCAAAATGTCTTGCTTATTAAGAGTGTCACCATATTCTGGAGCTATTTAGCATTCGCCATGTATGGTAGATTGTGGGATGAAACTGGGAGGTGAAGTGGGAGGACACGGGGTGAAGACCGTCTGTGCACAATTCACCGCATAAGGGAAATTATAAAGGGAAGATTGCATGCAACAGTGCGCCGCACAGTTTTATAAATCTCAACTTTTTTTTTTGTGCAGCACATTCTTGGCTTTGTGCAAACGCAATGTTTTAGGAAGGTTTCTAGGCACACCTTTACAAATGAGGCCGCTGGTCTGACAAAGCGAGGCTTTTGAAAATGTCAGCTTAGGTTCTGTAAATTGTGATGGAAATGTCCCTGCACTTTTCTCATGTTTTACGGTATATACCAAATGACTATTAGTTTCTATTGTCGCCATAACATGTCAGAAACTAGTGAAGAGGCCTTAGATTTTTCAGAGCCGATACCGCTGGATTCAAACCGATCCATCGTATTAGTTTTTCAACATAATAATAATAATTTCATCCATCCATCAGTCCATCCTTTTGCCCGACCAAATATTAATTTCAATACATTGACCACACTATCTATCTATCTATCTATCTATCTATCTATCTATCTATCTATCTATCTATCTATCTATCTATCTATCTATCTATCTATCTATCTATCTATCTATCTATCCTTTCGTCCGACCAACAATCCAATACCCCAAAATATTCTGTTTATTTTATGTTATGCGACAAACAAAGCAGCACATCTTCACGTCTAACAATGGGAAACACAAGAACTATTGGGGTTCCTATTAACTGCTTCAGGCCTCTCAGATTAGAGTATGTTAGTGTGATAAATGTAGGGAACCACTGCAGGTACAGAACAGGAGACACATTTGACTTCAACAGCAGGTATACTCTAAACTAACAATCCAACCATGCAGCAACATATTGAAAAAAAAGAACTATGAACTAGTTCATTTATGAACTGTGAACTAATATCAAAATTGTGAATTATGAACTATGAACTGAACTTTGAACTAATTCACGTAGAAAGTGAACTTTCCCAACACTGCAGCCTTCCTTCCAGACTACCATGCATCCGTTGAGCTTGCTTTCCTGGAGAGACATGAAATAAAAATGACCCCGCTGACCCATTTCTTTGGATACTTCCTGCAGGAAACTCAACGATGAAATATATATGAATATGCGCCGCGTCTTCTAAATGCAACTCTCCAAGGAGATTTAAATGCCACTTCTGCTGCACTCCCCTCACTTCTGACAGGCTTACCATGACCATGTCTCCAAACCATTAAAAAGGGCTCTTGTCCTGCAATCACCGGATACCATCAGGACACAGTTAATCAGGCCCCCATAGCATCTTGAATAGGCGTGTGTCTATAGAAGGTTTTTATCATTAGGTAGGTGGAGTCAGTGATACTGGAGAACGCTTGTTGTCAACATCATTTTGGTCAAAATCAGTGAATATCTCCTCATGATCCGCTACATGTCCGTACTGTCTTAGCTCCTTTGTTTTTCCGTTCTTTATTTCAAACCAGTTTAACAAGCAAATGTGTATTAACACAGGATGTGTTTTTTCAGCACTCACACTACGGACAGGTAGTGGATCCCTGAATGAGATATTCACTGATTTTGACTAGAAATGATTTTGACAAAAAAGCGTTCTTCAGAATCGCTGAATCAACCTTTCAATCAGTTGCAAAAATCTACTTTAAATTTCCCCAGGCTTTTCCAAATTCTCAACCATTTCAAAACAAAATTTTAACTATTTATGCTTGGGGAGCTATGGTATACACTCATGTTCACAAGACTTGAGCGGCCGAATAATGTTCCTTAAGACTTTTGACAGGACATTTCCGCTTGTTTCTCCCCCCTCCAATAATAAGGCTTGCCAAATCAGTAACCTCTTAAAACACATTTTTTATAAACTTGCTTTTACGTGATGCCGTCTACATATATATTTTTATTTATTCTCTTCCTCAATGTCTTTTCACCCAAGCACCTATTAATCTCCTTTGGTTTGTTGTGTGTATATGAGTATGTGTATTTATCTTTTTTATATGTGTTTTTATTTTGATTAGTATCTATGTACTTGCTCGTATGTATTTTGTTAAAGCACTTTTTAAACTATTGTTTTTAAAGGTGCTATATAAATAAAGATATTATTATTATTATTATTATTATTATTATTATTATTATTATTATTATTATTATTATTATTATAACTTTTAGGATAAATTGACTTCTTGTCAGATGAGAAGTCTTTGCAGTAGGTCACACACAGTTACTGCTCCATGAACAACAAAGTATGAAAGCCATCAAATAGCTGCTTGTTTGCCAGTTACACTGACAGGTGCGACACATTTGGGTTTCATTTATGTTTCCGAAAGCAGAAATATTCTACGGAATCACTTGCAGTTATATTTGACACATCATGATGTGCTCTAACTGCACAGATGATCATATCTATCAACTTAAGGGGGAGACACTGCAAGTCATTTTATGAATTAAAAAAAATACTTTGTACAGGTTTTTAAAAATTGATTTTTTTTGGGGGCATGTTTTCAACAACAAAATGAGAAATCAGGAATGAACAACACATGGACAAATCATTCTGTAATAACCTTCAGAATAGTGCTAAGTATGATTATGGAAGGTTTAGTTGATGTAAGTGCTTAAGAAATCTTGAAAGTCTTGAAACAAATTCTCATTGAGATAATGTCCGTTAAAGATGTTTGTATAGGGGGAATATACAGACGCAAACAGACAAGGTTTAGTCAAATAAACACCTAAATGTACATTTTAGACATTTTATTTATATTCGTATTAAAGAAGACATGTTATGAAACATGTTTTTTTTATGTCTGCAGTGCAATGTCTACACATTAAAGTAGGCTTTTATAACATTAAAAAAAATGTATGACAGTTGATGGTCATTAGACTGCAGGCCCCCACACAATCTGCCAAAGGATTTATAGACGACTGGTGCACTAGTAAACACAGATCAGTACAGTGACATTACAGCTGATTCATTCTGATCTCAATTGAGCAGCCATAAACTGCCAACACAAACAATATCACAACTTCAATGTTGAATCAGTTTGGGTTAACTTTGAACTGAAAATGCATAATACACAAATGTGGCTTTACCTTCCACTAATCAAGGTTGGGTTACAAAGATATCCCTACTTAATCCCGAGGTATGACCAGTGTGTGTGTGTGTGTGTGTGTGTGTGTGTGTGTGTGTGTGTGTGTGTGTGTGTGTGTGTGTGTGTGTGTGTGTGTGTGTGTGTGTGTGGTCATCAGTGGCGGGCGGCTGCGTTATCATCATAATCCACAGGGATTATTCGAGGGGAGGGTCAACGCCGGAGGATTACTAAACATCTGCACCGATCAGGGAGACACGTTCGCTCGCACGCGCGCGCGCGCACACACACATACACACACACACACACACACACACACACACACACACACACACACACACACACAGCCTACAAACGCAGATTACTTTTCTTTCCGCCGCGAGCACGGTCCCGCAACAAAGTATCTACACACATCAGGCAAACAAGATCAGCGGCACAGTGAAATTCAGAGAAGGCAATCCCGCCCGCCACAGCCTATAGCCTCGAGGATTTAAATGTAATCTGTGAAAAGTTAGGATGTAAGACTGCATGGGCTTTATTTGTGTATGAAACTAACACCATTGCTGCTGCTGCCAAAGACAGCTGGTTAAAATATAACATGAGAGGTGCTGGATGGAAATGAAGGAAATAATAGCCTAATAATAATTAAAACAATTATAAAATGAATAACAATAATACATCCTACCTGTCCGTCAGTGACGTAGTATCCAAAGACAATTCACAGCCTCAAAATAATCCCTATGTTGTCATTCAACAAGAGCATTCTGCACACAGACATCACGGTCGATCGCTCCCGGCCACAATAAACATCCGTCTGACTTGTGTGCGCAAAGATCCTGCGCTCTCTCGCTTTCTATTGTGCAGCAGGCAGCGGCTACATTCACGAGCTGGTGCTGCGCTGCTCTGCTCTGTGCTGCTGCTGCTCCACTACTGGATCTCCATCCCCGCCTCTCCCTCTCCTCCCCTCTGTGTGTGTGTGTGTGTGTGTGTGTGTGTGTGTGTGTGTGTGTGTGTGTGTGTGTGTGTGTGTGTGTGTGTGTGTGTGTGTGTGTGTGTGTGTGTGTGTGTGTGTGTGTGTGTGTGTGTGTGTGTGTGTGTGTGTGCGCGCGCGTGTGTGTGTGCGTGCCTGTTAGTGCAAGTAGCAGCAGCAGGCGGCGGCGTGGCGTAGTCTCGCGGGTTGCATATTGGAAAGTGAAGCTTCGGTTCGCTCACTCTTTCACTCACTCACTCACATGCGTCAAGTACGTTTCTCTCTCTATCTATCTCTCCCATTGCTCCCTCGTTCCTCGAACAGTGGTGGAGCAGAGCAGGACGCACGCGGAGAGGGAAGAAGAGAGCGCTGTCTTGTCTTGTCTTGCCGTCCTCCTTCCCTTCAGCCATCCAAGCGCATCAGACTCTCCGCCTATACTAGCTGACTTCCTCGCCTCCTCATCCCGTTGTTTCTGCTGGGATGTCCTGGCAGTGCAGAATGTTGATGGACCATAACCCTTTGGGATGGCTTGTTATAGCCTATACTGGAGTTAACATCCGGTGAAACCTTTAAAAAACACACACACACACACACACACACACACACACACACACACACACACACACACACACACACACTTGATATAGGTTAAGTTACACTTTCTGTTCTATTCTTTTATTTTTTTATTTTAATTCTAAATGATCTGAAATCTTCGTATTTTCTACTATCTGAGCCCATGAGCCTGTTGAACGGCTCAAAAACACATCAGAGTCTGTTCACAGGTCTTGAGGAGTATTTGTGAAAAGTTGTGAATAGCTATTAATGGCTTCAGAGACAGCTGGCAAATGCCAAGTGATGTTATTCAAGTCAGCATGACTTACGTTTAGGTTAGTTTAGTCTAGTTTGCAATTTAGTGGACTCATTTTATGGAGTTAACCATTAAATTAATGGTTAAGAAAAAGCTGCAGATTTAGCCTACATGGCATAAACATTTATCATAGCCATCAGCTCAGAACTGGCAGAAACCAGTGGGGCCGAGGTACATCCATCTACTGCTCTCAGCATTGTAGGACACCATTACTCCTGACAAAATCTTCAACTCCATTTGCAGAAACAGATCCTATGTTTTGGTGGATATTTGAGTTGCTTGACCATGTTTCCATGTCGGAGGTTTGGCTTTTTGACTGCAACCCTCCATGAAGACTACTTCTGGCCAGACTTGTCTGGACAGTAGATGGGTGTACCTTGGCCCACTGGTTTCTGCCAGTTCTGAGCTGATGGCACTGTTGGACATCCTCCGGTTTTGAAGGGAAATAAGCTTGATGTGATTTTCACTAAGTTCCCTTGTCCGACCACTGTGTCTGCGACCCTCAACGTTTCCCGTTTCATTATGATTCATCAAAAGAGCAGCACATCTTGTAACCTCAGTCTGCTTTGAAATCTTTGTCTGGGAGAGACCTTACTTATCCTGTATAACTACATTGTACACTCGCTGAGTATTTTTTTAAATTGATACAAATATCTAGTGTCGCCCGATTTCTTCCCTAAAGATCTCTTATTGGTCCATTTCATCACTCAATTTTGCCGACCTGATTGCGTTTACCTGCTCGATTTAAGCAATGCAGCTTAGGGTTCACAAACTTTTGCACATACAATAGTTGGCAAATAATTAGTTTTAATCTGTTTTAACAATCGATTTCCAGAAAAGAAACATTTTGAATTGATAAACAAACATCTGTTATTTCATATAAAAAATACTGGTATTGATAAAAATGTATTAATAATGGTTAAACTGAATAAAATTCCAAAATCACATACTTTCAAGCAGCACTGTAGTTTATACAGTACAACATTCAACACATTGTTGAAAGTATGCCACAAAGAATGAAGGCAGTTCTGAAGGCCAAAGGAGGTCCAATCCGGTATTAGCAAGGTGTACCTAATAAAGTGGCCGGTGAGTGTATATTCACATAACAAGAAACAAACCTGAATCACTGTCAGTGGTCAAGGTGCATGTAATAAGAACAGCTGGCATAAGAATGAGGATATCTCGGGTTCTGCTGCACTGAATTCCATCATTTTGTATTCATCATCATATTATAAAAATGGAATGTTAAATCAGTGGATGACTCTTTGAAAATTGTTTTATCGTGTTGACTTTTCCTAATGTTATGAGCATTCTAAAAACGATTTGAAACAAAGATATACCACTGTCTGTGAATGGTTGAGTTTGTAATTATTGTTACTATTATTTTTTTACACATACAACAGTGGAGTCTACAGGACCCTAATTAATGAGAATGTAAGCCAATGTCAACAACACAAAGGTTAATATCTCCTTTGCATCCACCCAGGTGCTCTAAGGGCACCTTTGTTTATTCATTTATTAAAGGAATACTTCACCCATACGCGACCGGCGTTCTATCATTATAAAATCGCTATTATAATATCATGAATTAGGTTTTCCTTCCCTCAGTCTTCCCTTTCCCCAGCTGTCCTGTTAATCCTAACCCTAGATTTTACCATGTGTGGGAAAATGTAGGGTTGGACGGTGAGACCATAAAACACTCTTTTTGCCTTTTCTCAGGCTAGGATGAACCGATTTCTAAAATGTTTGCACATTTACACTACATAGGATCTCAGAGTTGAATACACCTTTCATCGGTTAAGTAGGTCTTGAAGTCATGCATTTTAGTTTACACAAGGTAACACACATTAGTGTGTTACCTTGGGGATTACCCCAACATTCTGTGTCATACCTTAAACACTAAGCAGGGTAAAGCTTCGTAGAAAAGTGCTTCTGCTTTAGAAGATTTCCCCTAAACAGGTGAATCTGCAGAAGAATACAACATCCTCTGACTTTTTGTTTTTAAAATCATTGACAAGTTTTTATTTTGTTCTTCCCCTGTGGCTCTAGAATGAGCAGTTATGCACTTCTTTTTCTAGGTCATACCTAACAACAAACACCTGATGTGTCTGTTAAAAAGGTCCTTGGATGAAAATAATTTAAAAAAAAGATAAAGAAGCACATTTTGGGTTCTGTCTTCTGTCTCTTTAACACTTTTGTCACCAACTTGAAAAACATTCTTATTTTTTAAGAACAGCAATCTCTCTTGCGCTCCGACATGTTTGGATTCATGACTGCTCTTCTCCCAGCAGGAGCCGTTCACTTTACCTACTCATGCTTGGCTTTCTGAGAAAACCTCCAGACCACCCACAGAACAGAGAAGGAAGATTTGAATTTAAGATTCCTTGAACTACTGCATTCCTCCTGTAATAATAATAATGCATGAATTGTAGGATGAATATTTATAGAACATATTATCTGGTTACTACAGAAAGAAATTGACACAGGTTACAAGAAGAAGAAAGGTTTTTATTTTATTACTGGGCTATAGGTGACTGCATTGCACATGTCATTTTGATACATTTAATTTATGTTGGGTTTCAAAGAGAAATCAGTTTGCCTAATTGTATATAAGAATATACTTTATATTTGCCTAGCTTAACCCCGCCTCCTTTACAATCACAGATGTCGTGCGTGCCCCCCCCCCACCACCATTCCCAACTGTCAGCCGTCCGAACGCATTTTTTCAAAATTGTGCAGTGGGAGGAATTATGCTGAGACAGGGGGTAAAGTTACCCTTTAAGAGCATGGTTATGTAATATAGCACATGTTTAAAATAATTTAGCAATTCAAAAGTTGAGTTCTGATGTTCTTCTGTATTCAACCCGTTCAACGCAGTTCATAAACAAATTTATGCTTTCTAATTAGAATTGCTGTGTTGCTTAAGCCTCCCTAACCTTACACATATAGCATATTACCACCGACAAATAAATACATGTATAATATTGTGTTATGGTAAACGATGCTGAACCCAAGAGCAGAGAGACAGTGTTGCATTGATGAAAAAAGGTTGATTTTATGAGGAGGGGAAGCAGGTAGTGGATGAGGAAGCCGGGGGGAGACCGAAGCAGGGGAGCTGGAGAGAGTGATCCGGATAACTGCAGGCAGAGGAAAACAAAATTAGGTTGTGGTCAAAAGCAACAAGAGACGAGAGAGCGAGAGCGAGGTTATAAAATCTCCCCCTGGTGTTGAGATAGGCAAGAATATTGCAACTTTTCATTGTACATATCTTGTTCTTAGGAGAATGTGAAATGTATATTTCTTGTTTTCGTAGGGAAAAGTATGATATTTTGAATAAGACAGGCAAGGTAACAAGTGACCTTTAATATTAAGGTAGAATCACTAAAAGTGTTGTATTCAAGTTTTTATCCTGAAATATATACATAATTGTGAATTCCTAAGGCCTCTCTGAAAAGGCATGCCTGGGCTTGTCCTGGGACAGGTCAGGGGTGAGAGAGACAAGGGGGGCAGTGGGTCCTTGAGCTGGACACACACACACCCTCATCTTACCCCCACCCTCTCTCCTCCTAATACACACACCCACTCTCTCTGTCTTCAGACTATATAAAGCCAGGGTTTTGAGCAAGAAGTGGAGTTTTTTGGGGAAGCTGACTGTTCCACTTTTTTGTTCTTTTAGCATGGACGAAAAACTTAGAAGAAAAACTCGAAAGAAACACTCTGAATCTTTTTGAGTGCAAAATACTTAGAAAAATTGAGAGCAGTTATTTTTTCTTTTCAAAAAGGGGAAGAGGCTCGGAACCAATTCTTCCTTTTCTATTCTGAGAAGTTTGGTAAGGGACCATTTGGGTTATTGATGGGAACTAATCGATGAACCAGGTTGTAGAATAGCATGGAGTTGAGGTTGAAAAACTGTTGAACCAACTTTTCCTGATTGTTGTGTCGCAAAATCAAGCTTGTCATAGCATTTGAAGATATTCAAATATATATGACAAGATTGAAAGAGTCGGCCAACACCCAGAACTATTGAAGTTGTGTAGACAGTGGACAAACTTTTACTCCTGATCTCTTGTGGATCAACCAAATAAACTGTTGAACCAACTTTTCCTGATTGTTGTGTCGCAAAATCAAGCTTGTCATAGCATTTGAAGATATTCAAATATATATGACAAGATTGAAAGACTCGGCCAACACCCAGAACTATTGAAGTTGTGTAGACAGTAGAGCTTTAAAAAACCTGAAGATGAGAATACTCCTGATCTCTTGTGGATTGTAAATGGGAGAACTCATGAACTAAATTCAATGTGAACAAAAGACATACAACACATAAGTTAAGTCTTATACTTCTCTACATATAATAACCACTTTAATGGGAGTGTAGGTACTTATTTTCCTTCCTTTCATTTTATTTTATCTTTTCTTTTTATATTGTGAAAGTATAATCTTTTTGTATTGGTTAAATAAAATTTCTTGAAAACGCTATAACTCTTGAGTCTGAATCTTTAGTTTAGAGTTGGGAACAAGGACCTAATTAGGGTTTTTCTTTAAAGAGACCGCAGCGCCTCTGAGGTAAGCAATTCAAACCTACACTACGGCTACACTACTGATAACAAAGAATACACATCCCATAAACACACTCCTTGAATTAGGAGGGAATTGCATTTATCTATTGGCCTAAGCTCATCCAGGTGTATGGACTTAGTGAGGACTTAACGGTAGTCTTTTGAAGCTAGGGGTAAATGTGAGGTATTCATCCACCAGAATAATTAAAAACCTATTATCTAATCTCCTCCTTTCTAAAAACTTATCAAGGATAAAGGTCTGAAACCTGGACTTAACCTAGGATAAAATTAGAAGAGACAATTGTAAGGGTCGTTAGGGGATCAACACAGGGGGAGATTTGGAGATAGGCAGGGGTCAAAGGGTAACATGCTTTAAAACCAGAGCCTTTAAGGTAATATATGGTGTGAAGGTTTTTGGTGAAAAGTAAAACCTTTCGGGAATTGTGTAAATCAGCTTTTGGTCTTTGTTTGCCATAAATAATGAGCAGGGGTCGATGAACACATAAACTTTATAGTGGAACAGGTTCAAACAAGGAACAAACGAACCTGGCAGGCTATATATACACACAAACGTCCTGATATTAATTTAGGGGTGTTTAAATCTGGTGAAGGGAATACCGGCATTAATCATTATGGCGCCCAACGTGGGGCTGAT
Source organism: Ammodytes marinus (assembly GCF_949987685.1). NCBI lineage: Eukaryota > Metazoa > Chordata > Actinopteri > Uranoscopiformes > Ammodytidae > Ammodytes > Ammodytes marinus. The sequence goes on from NC_137233.1 coordinate 33,553,007, forward strand.
AAGATAAATAGACCCATAATCACTGTTTACTTATATTAAAGATACAACAGGGAGGAGAGGGCAACTATTATTCTTTTCGGCTTAAAATACAAAGATCCACAACCCTTAAGTGAGGGTCTTTTTTCAACCAGCGAAATCAAGCTGAGGGAGTATTCGAAATCTGCCAGGAAGTATAAACGGGGCAAAATATCCTTAAGATGTGTTAAAGTTTTCTTTAAACAGAACACATGTACCGGCAAAACTAGGATTGAGTGTTTATTGCTTCCTGCTTTATTTAAACTAGGCTAAGACCTTTGGCAAAGGCTTATAAAACTCTCCTCTAAAAACTCTGGTCACCCTTTTCACTGGAGGAGGGATTGTCTGTTTAAAAAGGGAGAGCAAAATTGCCATAGGGATAACATTTGGCTAGTTGAGTAAAAAAATCACTCTAAACTAAACGTACTTCAAGGGAGGGCATTTAGGGTAGTTAGTGGATTTTGATTATTTTTGCGTATATGGTTCAGAAGGTACCGATACTTGTTGAAATAACAGCCAGGCGAAAGGGCTTATTTGACTAATAAATATAGCTCATTCTCCCGTCGACAGCAGCTGTATCCGAAGGTGTAACTTGTAACTCTATGAAAGTCAAGCTGGCCTTGCTAACCAGTGCTATAAAGACTCAGGGATAGAAGAGGCGAATTAAACGGCTATAAACCTTCCAAGAAAAATACTATCATTCTGGAAATATGGATGATATAACCAGACTGTTTTTGGTCTGTAACAGGGAATTCTTAGTTCCTGAGGTCCCTGATGCACCTACTTTTTGATTCTAGGAGTAATACAGGTGCAGAGGGCTATACAGATGAGGTTGGGAATAGAGGTCGGACACATATGGCAATATGTCCACCTTCTTATGATGATGTTAATGAGGATAACAACGTTTCTTCTGGGGTGGTAAATAGTCCAACCGTCGTTTTTCCAAAGCTGGAGGAAATACGGGGTTGTAATCAATACAATAAAGGAAAATTAGTAATATTACAGTCTACTATTGTGGGCCTTCCTTTTACCGAACCCTGTATGATGACAAATACAGAGAATTGGAATCTGACTTATGGTGGTGGTGTGGCTGCTACAATCTTAACAATAACAGGGGAAGGAATGCAGAGGGAGTCTACTCGGATGAGACAGAATTATCAAGGGCCTTTTGGGTAGGACTGTTACCTTTTTATAATTTAATTTAGCTGTAACATTCGTCAACAATCTATTCTTGAAAGTTGAAGAGGGGGTAGTGAAGGGGTATTCCTCCTCTTCTCCTCTCCACCTTTTCTTGTTTTATTGCCCCTCGTCCTGCAGCCTGTGCTTGCAGCTCCCAAAGCCATAAAACTGATAACAGATATCAGCTATTCACCAGGGATTTCTTGAAAAGTCAAAAATCTAAATTTCTAGACTCAGAGTACAGTGCGACAGTTTTGATCACATTTGCTATTAGAATAAATGACATGCAAAGATAAAAACAAGTTTGCTTGCACTTGTTGCTAGTGATGAGAGTTAGATACATGGGGAAAATAGAAGACAGAAAGTTTGTCATTCTCAAATAGGATACTTGTAGACTCTGTGCTGACGCTAAGAGCTTCTTAAACGTTAGTGGGAGCTGCCAGCCATTTCAGCTGCAAAGAACAGATACATGTGATGTCACTGAAGTTTTTGGTGCTAGTCCAGAGTATATGAATAGGTTTGAAATGAGCCACCATATAGCTACCCCAAAACATCCACAAACAACCAATTTCAATTAGCCCTCATATGTAAACTAATTTATTTAATATAGGTTTAATGTTTTATTGTTAAGTTTTCAATAAAAGAACAAAATGTTCTAAAATGCTTGTTGAAGCAGGTATTTAGAATATAGATATTGTGGTAACACAGAATAGTAGAAATGGCCCAAGCCAGGCCGGAAATGGCTAAACATCTCTTTGATTTTCCATCAGAGTAGACACAAAGAAAATCGCACACCACAGTTATACTTGAGAAAGCCTCTTTAAGTAATTACTGCAGGTGCACATATGAAGGGCCAGGTTGGACACATGTTATTTATGTCTCTAAAGAGAACCTGGTTCTCATGCCTAAAATGCACTTACAACACAACTGAGGTCAGGGGTCAACAGGGTGCTATGGTTGATGGGTTAAAGAAACAACTGAAACTACTCTGTAAAGAAACTAAACTAAATTGAGTCACCTTATCCCATTTTTACCTGGTCCTGCTGTTGAATCCCTATGACCTCTATCTACATAACACAAGCCGTGTGGGTATTGTCTTCCTCAGGGGCGCTTTTTATTTGAAATGTGTAAATACATTTGCATTTAATTTTTTCTTTTTCTCAGAGTGCAAAGATCAGTCAAGTGGGTAGAGAGGGATGCCAGTTGTACACTTGCAGTTTCTCACTGGCCTTGGCCTGTGACCTTTAACCCTTTTGGGACTGATAACAGCAAGGATGGACAGTCTCTAGTCTGGGTGTCTCCATTGGAGACATCTCATTCTTAACTAATGGCCTTAATTTACGACGTTCACCTCTACCACCTGCACTTGGTGTAACTCTATATTTAGCTTTTACTTTATACTACTTTAGTGTATTTTTTCTTTTCTCTTTTATCTTTTCACATATTCTCAGTCTTCTCGATCATAGAAGATGTTGTTCTCCCAGCACATTCTTTTTTTGTTTGTTTTCCTAGCTGAGGGTAAAACTAAAATTACCATTAGAATGACTTCAAATTTTATTTGATGTTGCTACGGAAGGATGGGACTGGTAACACTGTTTTTCGCGGCTTTATTTGAAGTTTAGCTACTTGTAGGCAGCGTAAAGTCTCTGGTCCGACGGCCCATTGTGTGGTTGGCCAGAGCACCCTTTAATTTTATTTTGCCAGCCCATCCAACCTTTTCCTATATTAGGGTTTTGGGGAAAGTAAATCATATTTTTTATTTATCTTAGTGGCCAAAACATAATTATGGAGTAGCAGCTTCTAGTTTGTATGCATTGCATGTCTGGAATAGACTCCCAGAAACTGTAGGTCTGCTGCAACTCTCAGCTCTTTTAAAACAAACTCTGAAGACTTTTCTACTTGCCTTTTAACCTGTGAATTTTATTCTTTGTTTTATTTTAAAATAAATAAATAAACATGAGTGCTTAACACCAGTATAGCCACAATTTTCTTAGATTTTTATCTTTATCATATTAAGTTACTACTGAATTTTTGAATGATTTGCTATATTTTTACTCCTGTAATAGGATTTTTAATTTTTTTTGTTTTGCTTACCTGATATTATGTCAGTACCCGGAAATAAATCAAAATAACCAATAGAAGCATAACACCAGTAAAGACACCTTTGCTACCTTTATTTTATTGATGGATTACTACAGTTTTTGTTTTCATTTGCTACTTTTTTATTGTTTTTCAATCATGAGATATTTTTCCTCTCATGGACAAGAGGGCTCCTTTGCCTGTTCACTAAACATTAAGCTCTATGTTCTACCAAGAATCTACAGGATCCTTTCTATAAATCCCAGATATAGCTTCAGCAGCTTTAGCTGTTGACATGCATTTTTTCTTTAACATGGAATACTATATCACAACCGCTTGGAGACTTTTTTGTCTGCAGAAGAAGCTGGCAAGCTTCTGGGGCCTACTACACCTCTGACACACAGGCGTCCCCTGACAGCTACATCTTCAGCTGTGACAACTCTCCAACTCCTGGTACATCCTGGTAAACTGCGCCATGCTTCCTGAAGCTGCAGAATCATCCACTGCTGGGTGAGGTGAACCATTGCACCTCCATCAGTTGCTGTAGGTCGGCAACTCTATCCTGCTGGGGCATCAACTCTACCTTGTCCTGCAGTGGGCCTTTCTTCATCTGCCCATGTTCCTGCTCTCACTACTGGGCAACTGCAGATGTTCTACGATGTAGGCTCGAGACCACACCCCCCCCCCCCCCCCCGCACCCACACACACACACCCCCTTGCACACACACAATGCCAATGTGATGCCAACAGAAGATAAGTAAAGTCACTAAACTGGACCACTGCTTCATGTGACTTATGGGGTTCTAACCGACGCCACCTATACAACACAATCCCCTTAATCCAAGCTATACAGTCCACTACAGTCCACTGGTCCTCAACAACATATATGCTATAAGCTTGGAGGAGATTATAACAAGGTGTATGCCTGGGACAAACCTTATGTGTAAGCAGACACTCAGATATTGACTCATCTATGTGCTCTGTGTTTGAAAAAGAGCCTCAACAGGCTGAAGAAAATGGACTCTGTCTTTATGATTGAATCGTCGTGGGACTGAATTTTTGTTTTTTGGACATTGCAAAAGCTTAAGACCTTTTTACTATACTGTCTGACGTACTCATTACTCTGAATTTGGTCAAGATGTTGTGATTTTTCTACATGGGTACTCATTTGTATTCTGCTTGAGGAATTTCCATGTCTACTTATCTCAGGGTGGTGTTTTATTGAGACTCTATGATTTAGGGGACTCTTTTCATATTATTGATTTGAACTTTGAGGTTGCTTATATAATCCTTTTATTTATATAAATTAGGTTTTTGGTAATCCATCACTTATTTTTTACTTTTCATTTATTTTTTATTTATTTTTTTGATCTGGTGTTGTGTTTTTGCTCTCTGAATTGGGTTTTACCTTAATATTATGGTATACTGGGTTTATGCTTTTCTTTATTTGTAGTTTCGTATTACGGATACTGTATCCTACTGCTTTGTAGCTGTGATGTATTGCTATGTTTTGTGGATCAGGTTAAAAGAAAAAAAAAAAAAAATTATTATTATTTTTTTAATTTTTTTTTATGATTTTTATTGCAAAGGCATTTATTGTCTTGATGATGGTTGAATATGTCAATTATGAAGTTGCAAGAGAGGGTGTTGAGATAGGCAAGAATATTGCAACTTTTCATTGTACATATCTTGTTCTTAGGAGAATGTGAAATGTATATTTCTTGTTTTCGTAGGGAAAAGTATGATATTTTGAATAAGACAGGCAAGGTAACAAGTGACCTTTAATATTAAGGTAGAATCACTAAAAGTGTTGTATTCAAGTTTTTATCCTGAAATATATACATAATTGTGAATTCCTAAGGCCTCTCTGAAAAGGCATGCCTGGGCTTGTCCTGGGACAGGTCAGGGGTGAGAGAGACAAGGGGGGCAGTGGGTCCTTGAGCTGGACACACACACACCCTCATCTTACCCCCACCCTCTCTCCTCCTAATACACACACCCACTCTCTCTGTCTTCAGACTATATAAAGCCAGGGTTTTGAGCAAGAAGTGGAGTTTTTTGGGGAAGCTGACTGTTCCACTTTTTTGTTCTTTTAGCATGGACGAAAAACTTAGAAGAAAAACTCGAAAGAAACACTCTGAATCTTTTTGAGTGCAAAATACTTAGAAAAATTGAGAGCAGTTATTTTTTCTTTTCAAAAAGGGGAAGAGGCTCGGAACCAATTCTTCCTTTTCTATTCTGAGAAGTTTGGTAAGGGGCCATTTGGGTTATTGATGGGAACTAATCGATGAACCAGGTTGTAGAATAGCATGGAGTTGAGGTTGAAAAACTGTTGAACCAACTTTTCCTGATTGTTGTGTCGCAAAATCAAGCTTGTCATAGCATTTGAAGATATTCAAATATATATGACAAGATTGAAAGAGTCGGCCAACACCCAGAACTATTGAAGTTGTGTAGACAGTGGACAAACTTTTACTCCTGATCTCTTGTGGATCAACCAAATAAACTGTTGAACCAACTTTTCCTGATTGTTGTGTCGCAAAATCAAGCTTGTCATAGCATTTGAAGATATTCAAATATATATGACAAGATTGAAAGACTCGGCCAACACCCAGAACTATTGAAGTTGTGTAGACAGTAGAGCTTTAAAAAACCTGAAGATGAGAATACTCCTGATCTCTTGTGGATTGTAAATGGGAGAACTCATGAACTAAATTCAATGTGAACAAAAGACATACAACACATAAGTTAAGTCTTATACTTCTCTACATATAATAACCACTTTAATGGGAGTGTAGGTACTTATTTTCCTTCCTTTCATTTTATTTTATCTTTTCTTTTTATATTGTGAAAGTATAATCTTTTTGTATTGGTTAAATAAAATTTCTTGAAAACGCTATAACTCTTGAGTCTGAATCTTTAGTTTAGAGTTGGGAACAAGGACCTAATTAGGGTTTTTCTTTAAAGAGACCGCGGCGCCTCTGAGGTAAGCAATTCAAACCTACACTACGGCTACACTACTGATAACAAAGAATACACATCCCATAAACACACTCCTTGAATTAGGAGGGAATTGCATTTATCTATTGGCCTAAGCTCATCCAGGTGTATGGACTTAGTGAGGACTTAACGGTAGTCTTTTGAAGCTAGGGGTAAATGTGAGGTATTCATCCACCAGAATAATTAAAAACCTATTATCTAATCTCCTCCTTTCTAAAAACTTATCAAGGATAAAGGTCTGAAACCTGGACTTAACCTAGGATAAAATTAGAAGAGACAATTGTAAGGGTCGTTAGGGGATCAACACAGGGGGAGATTTGGAGATAGGCAGGGGTCAAAGGGTAACATGCTTTAAAACCAGAGCCTTTAAGGTAATATATGGTGTGAAGGTTTTTGGTGAAAAGTAAAACCTTTCGGGAATTGTGTAAATCAGCTTTTGGTCTTTGTTTGCCATAAATAATGAGCAGGGGTCGATGAACACATAAACTTTATAGTGGAACAGGTTCAAACAAGGAACAAACGAACCTGGCAGGCTATATATACACACAAACGTCCTGATATTAATTTAGGGGTGTTTAAATCTGGTGAAGGGAATACCGGCATTAATCATTACTGGCCTAATGACTTTTAATACCCGGCCACACATAGAGTGTTTCTCAAAGGAATTTGGGAGACTGTGTTTGGGATCCTGTACCTTCTACGGGGGTCCGGGGGAATGCTCCCCCGGAAGAAAAATTTGAACCTTTTAAAGTAAAATTCATCAATCTGGTGCACTTTGAGAAGAAAGCTAAGGCTAAATCACCTGTGTCAATGTGGGCTATTTAGTACTATTTTCTGGAATAATTTGGAGACACAGAATTACCAAAAAGCAGAAATAAAAAATGTACATGTTTGAAAAAAATAAACAGTCAGCTTCGGATTTTTTTAAATAATCCCTTATCCCGAATTCTCTCTTTGAAGCCTTCGTTATGCCCTTGATCTCCGTACTAATAATATCCTATTAAGGTAAACACAAGATTACTGCAAGTCTTGTAACATAGAAATAATTTATGGTTGGGACAAAATAATATAGGGGAAGGTGGGGTGATTTGTGCAACTTTTTACTCAAAGTGATTTTAAAGTGAGGCCTTGACAGTTATGTCTCCAACTCAAATATGTACATATATTTCAGGATGTTGTGCATCCCTGGCAATAAAAACTTCGGATCTGGAATAAACTGTTTAAGAAATATAGCTTTCGGAAAAAAAGTTGTCTTGTCGCACAAATCACCCCACGTAGTGGGGTGATTTGTGCGTCATTGTGTCACAATGACAAAGTCACCATCATCATCTTTCTGGCCATCTGAACTCTCATCAGTGGTGTCGTTAAGTGGAATTGAGATGTCACTCTCTCCTGAGCTACTGTAGACTATCACTTTCTTTTGGTGACCAGCGTATACAGCCATGCCACTGGCACAACTCTCAGAAATGTACTTTGCACTAGTTGCTCCGTGCTTGTGGAACCAACTGCCACCTGACAAATGTGATTCCCCCTACATTTCTGCCTTTAAATCAAGGCTCAAAACCCATATGTACACCCTGGTGTTTCCTCCCCATTAACCTCTGCACTACTTACTTACCTCTGCACTACTATCTGTGTTTATGTGGATGTATGGGCTTTACGTCTTTTATTTTGGTTATTGTTATTTTACCTTCATTGTTTACCTACTGAATGCACTATGTACAGCACTTTGGACAGTGCAAACTGTCATAAATGTGCTTTTATAAATACATTTTACTTACTTACTTACTTATAACTCACCCAGGCCCTTGCGCACAAATCACCCCATCCCCAGAATTTTGGATAATAGGCATGATGCAGCAATTTAGGGTTGACATTGTGCTAACTATATAGACTCAAAGTGTAGCATACCAAAGCACTAAAACATGTGTCAAATGTTTTCAAACGTGTCTATAATTGTTCAGACACAATAATCAAAAAACCTTGATCATGGAAATTTTACTTTGAAAGGCAAAACACAGTTTTTTGAGCTTAAATGTGCTTATATCTTATTCCTTGTGTCTCCCTTCTTTACAGGATGAGTCAAATGGATGGCTCTTCTTAAATATGTGGTCACATTTCCAATTTCTTCCACGGTTTTCTAGAAACAAGGGGTTTTGCAACTTCCAAAATGCACAAATCACCCCACCTTCCCCTAATTAGCTTATATAGCTTCATGATTGATTTAGTACCACCAACCCACTTTGCATAGTTAAAATAAAATGTGTGGACAGCTTTTAAGATATTTCAATAACATTTGAGGAACAGTTCAACATTAAAATCTGAGCTTTAAAAGGCCCTGAACAGTTAACATGACTCTGGTCTTGACTGACCTCTCATCTTCATCTTCCTCCTTGCTGCTGGTGGATGCTTGCTCCCTTTCTTTTGCCTTTTTAACCTCTCCTTTCTAGGCATTATACTGCAATTTGTAAATAAAAAGAGACCAACCATATACAATAAGACTGCTTGGTTACATTACAACCAGACACAAGGCTACTTTTTCTGCAGGCAATTGGGAATTGCCTGTTTGTCATTGATTTAGCAAATAAATTACTGCAGGTGTTAATTATATAGCCTAAAGTAAACCTAAACAACACTAAATATTCAGCATACTGATAGATTCACATGCTGTACCAATGACAAACTCCGCCGACATTAGTTGTGTTCATCACTTCATATCTATTTTTTTTGGGGCTAGCTTGTTAAGCAGGACAGTCGGCTAATTTATGCCCAGCTGTGTGGCGCTGCATGATAGAGGCTACTTTATAACAGAGACAAATAAATGCAAGTTATAGCTTGGCAACTGAGGCTTAGGGGGCAAACAATACACTCTTGACTCCATTCATGTATGCGTTACCTCGCTGGTGGAGCAGGGCAGGCCGGGGAGTAGGTGTGTGTGTGTGCAGCAGCGGCAACGCGCCTCCGTTTGTGTCCACTCTGCACGTTCACGTTGACAAAGGAAGTGTGTGCGGAGGAGGAGGAGGGGGGGGGGCATATTTATTGGGGCATTATTGTTAAACGTTTTTAATCGTTGAGCATATATAGATGATAATGTCGGCATGGGCCACATACACTGTTAAAAAAAAAAGAAAGAAAAAGAACGAAAAGAGGGGAAAAGGGCAGGTGAAGACCAGGTGAGCGTGATTGCAGATGAGGGCCAGGTGTGAAGTGAGACAGACAGGGGGAGTGGCAGACACAGAAGGAGGAAAACACAGCGGGCTGCTGTGACCACAACATGTCGGACAGTATCGGTATCCGTCGATATCCAAAACCCAGATATTGGAATCGAATCATAATGAAAAATAGTGGTGTTCAATCATTTTCAAGATGGTGACCAGGGCGACTCCGATGTTTCCGAGGAACTTGACTCTGCCCTCGCTAAAGCTCTCAATTTGATGACTGCTAATATTATAGAAGTAATTGACGAAAAACTAAGTCCACTGACATAGCCGAATACCACCTTGTGTTCCCATTAAGAACACACAGTAAGTAGTTTTCCCACAAAAAAAACACTGGCTGATCAACCATTTATCTCCCTCATGTGAAAAACAAAATCCCCAAACCATCATTCATCCTCTTCTGACCATTCAATAGGAAGAACATGGGGCTCCCTTCAATTAAACCCGGATTACCTGAGAGGATCGATATTGCCCACTGATATTGACATGGGATTGAGTGCCGGGAGGTCAAACGGGTCCACAACCTCCCTCCTGCATCTCCCTCCTGGAATCAATAAACTGAATCTACTAACACCTGTGAGAATCTTCACCCTACTGCTACTTCACACACTGCTTGGACTGTCGTAAATGTAAGGTACGTTCACATAATCACACAGGCTGTCCAAAAGCTAAAAAAGTGCAGGGCTATCAGCAGAATATCATAGTGTCAGTGGAAAGGGATCTCGGCGAAGTTCATCTGAAAATGTGTCACAAGGGGAGATTCTCAAGCAAGTTTTCAACTGCTATTGAGATCTGTTTAGAGGTGAATGACACATTCCTTGAGAAAGAAGTGGGTTTCAAAATAGTTTTATTTATTTATTTAAATTCACATTTAACACTGTTTGTATGCATTGGTTTTTGGGAGCATTCATTACATTCCTTAGTTGCTTACCAGAATGTAACCATAACCTCAAAGTGAGCAGAAGCTAAATACTGCCAGGGGGTTTATGCCTCCACAAGGAATACAATAGCAGAATGCTTTAAGTCCAGTGGTGGTAGGCAATGCTTTAAGGAAGGTGAAGCTCTGTGGTGAATTTGAATAGCCTCTATAATACTAGAGTTCGCAGAGCAGACAGTTTCTTAAAGGTTAGGGGTCACTGGTAAGAGACGAAAACACCTATAAAAGGACTTGTGTTCGACTTGTTGTGATGAAAGGAGTTGTCTATTCTGGGATATTAATAACACGTGATGCACCCCACACATACGATATAAGACACTGTTGTGTAGCTTTAAGGAGAGAGCCAATACTGGCATCTCAGCCTGCTGCTTCAATGCTTCACCAAGTCCTCTGTCTGGAATCTCCTAAATAAACCTGAACACTGATGAAAAATCCAGTCTGACGCCTTGTCTATTGTCAAGCCATGGGGAACAATTCGGCTACTACTACAGCTCCTAAGAAGCTACAATATGGTACAAGGTCACTGCAAGCTGACAATAGATTTGACATACGTACATAATCTATTCAGTTCTTCTTTGTCAGTCGACATTTGGGAAATCCCTCAAAGAGTTCATGAGACATTGCGCTCATAAGAATGGCCCGGATGGACGTACAACCCTAATGGTGCGTCCACACCAAACGTGAATTTTCGCGTTGCGCCGCGTGATAATCATCGCGGGACATTTCACACCAAACGCGATGAAAATTATCATGCCGCATGTAGGGAGGGGCTTAACCACAATTTTCTTTCCGCTGATCCTCTCCATCCTTCAAACACATCACCATGGCCGAAACTACTTCAACTATCGCTGCTCAATACCTGTTGTGTCCCCCCCGAGAAGCGTGGGAATACCCACCGCCATTATGTCAGTAAACACACCATCACCCGGAGCTGCAGCTCGGTGAATATCCCCGTCTCCTCCAGTAGAGACAGAGATTTCACTGTGATCTTGCTGTAAGAAATGTGTGAAAAGTATGCCAAGAGAACACCATCATAATGTCACCTTGTAAGAAGCCTTTGCCGGGTGTATCGGCTAGGCGACAGGCAAACTACTGTTAAAATGCTTGATCCCTGGATGGAACTCGTATCGATAACGGCTCTGTGAATATCACAGGAAAAGACAGAGAGTTCACTGCAATCTCACAGTAAGAAATGGGTGATATTTACGCCGAAATGACACCATTATAATGCCGCCTAGTAAAAAAGCCTGAATGCATGTTTTGTCGAGTCTGTCGGCTAAATGAGAAGGAAACTCCTGTTAAAATGGCTGTTAGCTGGATGGAGCCCGGCTTGATAGAAGCCGCTTCGCTGAGCGTTACAATCCTGATGTCAGTGTCAATATCAACGCCGATTGGCACGTGGACAAATGTGAGAATGTTGCGTGATTGCGCCCTATGTGCCGTGCCAAACGCGCCACCTTGAGGTGAATTCACGTCTATTCACGTCTGTACAGTGACTCTGTGTGTAAAGTGATCGCGGTGGTGTGGACTTAACGCCTCCGTGTTTCGACGGTACAGAGGCAATCTCTTTGCATTTAAGATTCCTTGAACTACTGCATTCTTCCTATAATAATAATGCATGAATTGTAGGATGAATATTTATAGAACATATTATCTGGTTACTACAGAAAGAAATAGGTGACTGCATTGCACATGTCATTTTGATACATTTAATTTATGTTGGGTTTCAAAGAGAAATCAGTTTGCCTAATTGTATATAAGAATATACTTTATATTTGCCTAGCTTAACCCCGCCTCCTTTACGATCACAGATGTCGTGCGTGCCGTGCAGAGGGTGGGAATCTCTTGGCACCTCACGATTCGATTCCGATTCAGAGGTCAACGATTCAACTCAAAATCGATTATCAATGCATGCCGATGCAATTTTTTTTTTACGTGCATACCCTTGTGTGATTTTCAAAAATATATTTATATACACATCTGAGTTTGCTACTCAGAGTTTGCTAATCACTTCCTACTTTTGTGATGATCATTAAAGACAATCAACAGATGAATTGCCTTCTCTAATATTGTATTAAAGAAAAAGCTTTTCTTCTCACAAATATGACTTTCTATGAACAGTGCAATAATCAATGCAGCTTGCATTTCAACACAATTTGGAAGTATGTAAAAACTAAACCGATTCACTTTAATTTTCTTTCTACTCTTGTAAATCATGTTTCTATAGGATTTCTATTCTATTATTTTCTATGTAATTTCAACACATTGTGAAAAATGTATGGCTTGGAATTCAGTTCTCATACGAAAACGTAAACAGACACAAAGCCAGTGCAGGTCATATGGGTTTGCTGCTCTCAGCCCTTTTGTCGCCACTTTTAACAACTCACACTTGTGTGGTGTGCATGCGCAGTGGCGCAGTAAATACTAGTACATTTTTATTTTATTTTTTTAAATCGATTATTATCTTTTCTGAATCGGAATCGTTCGAGAAAGAATCGCGATGCATCAGAGAATCAATCATTTTTCCCACCCCTAGCAGCTATTATGTCCCTAACTAGGTCCACTCTCAGAAAATCAGCTGGCCATGAGTCCAAAACTGGTTTGACACATATACACACGGAAACACATACACTCAACAAAAATGTAAATGCAACACTTTTGTTTTTGCTCCCATTTTTCATGAGATGGACTTAAAGATCTAAAATTCATTCCAGATACACAATTGTACCATTTCTCTCAAACATTGTTCACAAATCTGTCTAAATGTGTGATAGTGAGCACTTCTGCTTTGCTGAGATAATCCATCCCACCTCACAGGTGTGCCACATCAAGATGCTGATCTGACATCATGATTAGTGCACAGGTGTGCCTTAGACTGTCCACAATAAAAGGCCACTCTGAAATGTGCATTTATTTGCTTTATTGGGGGTCTGGGGACTCAGAACCAGTCAGTATCTGGTGTGACCACCATTTGCCTCATGCAGTGCAACACATCTTCTTCGCATAGAGTTTATCAGATTGTCAATTGTTGCCTGTGGAATGTTGGTCCACTCCTCTTCAATGGCTGTGCAAAGTTGCTGGAGACGGCTTATGGTGGAGAAATTAACATTCAATGCACGAGCAACAGATCTGGTTGACATTCCTGCTGTCAGCATGCCAATTGCACGCTCCCTCAATGCTTGTGGCATCTGTGGCATTTTGCTGTGAGACAAAACTGCACATTTCAGGGTGGCCTTTTATTGTGGACAGTCTAAGGCACACCTGTGCACTAATCATGATGTCAGATCAGCATCTTGATGTGGCACATCTGTGAGGTGGGATGGATTATCTCAGCAAAGCAGAAGTGCTCACTGTCACACATTTAGACAGATTTGTGAACAATGTTTGAGAGAAATGGTACAATTGTGTAGCTGGAATGAATTTTAGATCTTTAAGTCCATCTCAAGAAGAATGGGAGCAAAAACAAAAGTGTTGCGTTTATATTTTTGTTGAGTGTATATACACACACACACACACACACACACACACACACACACACACACACATACATACAAAAAGCAATCAAAGCACCCAAGTCCCATTTGGCAGCTCCATGCCTATTTTCAAAGGTGTGACTTTGCAGGGAAGTTGTCTCCGTGTGCCATAATTTATTCCTCATGGAATGTATATAATGATGATTTCACTTCCTCATTTACTAGGCCTGTAACAAACAGATGTATGACTCCCTGGATTCTAGGCGCCACATAGCACCACATCACTTCTTGTTAAGAGTTCAGGCTTTCAAAACTGCAGAGTTGTGTTTATATCGGTGGATTTGTAAAGTAAAGTGAAGTTGTTAAGCAGTTGCAGGGCGACTGGCCACTTTGGCCACATACGACTAGAATGAACAGTGAAGAAAAAGGTTCACCACTCTCATGTGTACAGTAAATATACTGTAGAGCTACTGCAAGTGACTGTTCTGTTCAGCTTAGCTTAGCATAAAGACTGGCAACAGGTGAAGTTACTGAGCAAAATATGATGCATTACATTTGATCTATTTTGCAGATTTCTATCCTAAGTGACTAACAATTAGTGCATTACCTTTAAAAAGTTCTTACTTGCTTCAAGTGCTATACATTAAAAAACGAGCGAGCTCTGGCATCCGGCAAAAATAGATGCGTATATCACCGGACAGCTGGAGCTGCAACGGAGCAGAGAGACTGTGCAGTGGAGCTAGTGGACACTCACACACTGACTAAAGTCAAACCTCTCAGCTCCTCTGAACTAGTGGACACTCACACACTGACTAAAGTCAAACCTCTCAGCTCCTCTGAGCTAGTGGACACTCACACACTGACTAAAGTCAAACCTCTCAGCTCCTCTGAACTAGTGGACACTCACACACTGACTAAAGTCAAACCTCTCAGCTCCTCTGAGCTAGTGGACACTCACACACTGACTAAAGTCAAACCTCTCAGCTCCTCTGCCGTGGCGGAGCGGAGAAGGACCGGACAGGCAGCTGGTAGCAGATGATTGCCTGCCTGTTGGATTATATTTAAAATACATAAATAAGGGTGTTCCAGATCCTCTCATCCAAATAACCCTAACCCATGACAGAATCAGCATGGTTGCCATAATGTCAAGTCCAATTCATTTGTAAAGCCAAATATTATAAATCACAATTTGCCTCAAGGGGGGTTACAATTTGTACAGTACACACAGAGATGTTTTGGGCTAAATGTCAGCAAGCTAACAAGCTCTCAATGGAAATACCACCAAGCTCATGTTTAGCAGGTGAACTGTTTACCATGTTCACTATGTTAGCATGAAATATTTGCTAATAAGCAATATAAACAAAGATAAGTTTAGCATACATCAAATTATTAGACATCTTCAATTTGACCCTATGAAAGTGCAAGAGCCGAGGGATCATCAACGCCTTAAGTATTCATCCTCTGAACATGATAACTGTGTGTGCGAAATGTCATGGCAATCCATCTAGTAGTTGTACTGCTATTTGTACACAGTCTGGACCAAAGTGGATGAGTGTTACTACTGTAGTGGCAGTTTGTCCTATAATGTCCTAACACCTGAAAAATAATGAAGCCTGTCCTATTCTAATCTAATCTAGTCATGTGTGAGGCGCAAACAGATTGCAAAACAGTGTTACTTTTCAGGAAGCAGATGTCTTAGCACGTAAAGGTCTCCTGCCAACAGATGTGCCAATCTGAGAGATTTGATGTGTATATGTGTTTGTTGTGCTGGTGTGAAGCCGGGAAAAAAAAGAGGATTTTATGTTGCGAGTCGAGTTTTGTTCTGCGGCAATTAAAAGTAAAAAGAGTCAATTTCAGGATTTTATAAATGTGTGTTTTGTTTATGTGTGTGTGTGTGTGTTGAAAAGAGATACACACACCAATAAGCCTCAAAGTTGCCACATTTACATCATCTTGACGATTTGGACGTTTATAACTGGTATTTCTATTCCTGTCAGCTAGCTTGTGTCAAACTCAAGAGTTTCTCTCCAAGGAAGACGTGTCCTCACTCTTAGTACCTGAATTACATGCTGAAGTCTGCAATTAAATCACCCTGTGATCCACCATTTTTCCATTATCCCGATTTAAGCCCTAATTATAGTGAGAGGGATTTAAGAAGATCTACTCCTTTTAAAAGAATCAATTTAAATGCAAGACCAGTGGTAATTAGTAGAAAAGTATGGGGGATATTCCTCAGTGTTCTGCAAAAGAGAGGTATCTACTAGTTGAAATGTCAAGAATAAAGTGGAAATACATTTTTGTGAAAAAGACAAAATACAAAGTCAAGGATAAACTAAACCGGTGAATACTCGAACTTCCATTATCAAAAACTCATAAGTAAAACATTATTAAAACACAAACTATGTATGCTAGGCTCACACTAGAGGACTTTGAAAAGACTTTGAAAAGACTGAAACCTTCTTACATCTGATGACAATCAACTCACACCCGAAGACAACTAGTCATTAGTTTGTCACAGTCACAGAGTGATATTTTGAAAAGATAGGGGGTCTCATATGGTAAGACTACAACTAGATTTCTTCTGAGATTAATATTATTTCCGCAAACGTGATAGTGATTATTTAATTAAAATAAGGTTAATTCAATATTCTGAGCGGGGGACTTTCTTTAGTTATTTGACCATCTTTATTAGCTGATCTCGTCCCCCAATAACTTTAACTCCTAACCCTGTATTTGACGGTAAAGTGTTAAGGTTGCGCGGCTGTCAGCCTGGTTCTCCCGCCGAGGCTTCAAGGAAAAAGTGTCCGAAATAAGTTCCTGCACAGGCGGACACAGGTCGCGACTAATGCCGCTCATCCTGGGTCGTGCTTGGTGCATGCGAGAGTGTGACAGTGTTTACGTCATTTCGCTTGAGCCAACCCCCTAAGACTAGTGATAATATCAAACATGTTTGATAATGTCGGAACGTCAAGAAGACTGGCTGAAATCGGTTCGGAAGACCACCATACACCAAACGACTGAGATTACGTGCGCGCGCCACAACTCCAGCACGACTTCTGTGATTTCAGTCCGACATTGGAAGATTGTCTGCGACTGTCAAATCGCGTGAAAAGTCGTGTAGTGTAAGCCCAGCATTAGTCGTAAGGCAGACAATGGGATACAACTTACTTTTTACCAATATGAGACTTGGCATTATCATCAGAATTAAACAAGTGATCTTTCCTAGCTCTTTATGGTGCAACTGTCCAATGTCTGAATAATTCTAGTCTTTAGTTTGTGGTAGCAACGCCATTCAAGTTCTTCACTTTTCCATCTCAGCCATTAAAAAACTTAAATCGATAACCGCAAACACTACAAGTGGTATTTCTACTTTTTATTTCTAGCTTTTAAAGCACACTCAGACATACAGGTACATACATACAGTATTGTTGAGGATCACTCCTATACAGTGGAGGATCTGGAAAATTTTGCATGGGGTGGCGAAGGGGGGGCAAGAGGTCTTGGCAGGGGGGCATGGGAGGCTATTAGTATTCAAATTACCGACTGTTGCTAACAAACAAGTATATTACGCCCATACTGTACACAACTTCACATTTTAACCTCAACAGTCAAGTTAAACTTGTAATGACTCAATACTGGAACTATTTGTTATTGTCAATATTAGAACTCTTTTTCTTTCGTTTTGACAACACATGAACTCTTTTGTTTTTGTTGTCTTTTATTTCTTCTTACTGGAACTCTTTTCCTCTGAGGAGGGCAGCGATCCGCCTACACCCAACCTCAGGCAAATATGCTCAGTGACCAATCCAGTCACCAACCATGTCAGGAGCTCTGCGGGCCCTCCGGGGTCGACGCTGAGGGGTGGAGTTCAAAAGAGGACGAGCAGCTTCTCGCCTGGCCGTATGCGGGGTCACAGCCTCCTCCAGTGAATGCTCAGCGGGGTGGCAAGGGAGCTGGCTGCTGCTCGGCGAAGCTGGCGGTGAAGAGAAGAGACCTGGAAGGGCCTCCACAGCAGGGTCCTCCGTCTCTGGTGATGTGCCCCATAGGTCGAGGGGACTGATGTCGATTTCTGAAGAGCTGGGGTCTGACGACGGGGATGGCGCCTCCACTGGTGCCCACATTTCAGCCTCTTGAAAGACCCAGCCGTTGTCTAGTGTTGTCCTCGAATGGTAAGCTTTGAGCTTGTCGTGGTGAACGACTTTTATCTTCATCCTCGGACGTCTTTTAATCCGGTAGACCAAGTCGTCCAGTACAACCACGATGAAGTACGGACCCTCGTAGGAAGGCAGGAACTTCCGCACTTTGTTCTTTACTCTCTTGGTGCCTTTGACTAGGAACCATACTGCATCACCGACTTTGTATTGGACTCTGCAAACATTTTTGTCATACTGTTGTTTGGCACGCTCAACAGATTTTCCCAGTGCCTCCCGAGCCAACTGGTGAGCTAGCTCGAGCCTTTCCCAGAGCTGTACGACATAGGCTGGAGGGGTAGCAGTGTTGTCTGAGTTAGGTGGCAACCCAGCAACAAGATCCACAGGCTCTGTAACTTCCTGTCCGAACAGCATCATGTTAGGTGTCAGGCCCGTGGAGCTGTGTTTGGAGGCACGGTAAGCCATGACTGCATATGGGGTCATAATGCGTTCTACTTGGCCGCCTGACTGCGGGCGAAACGGTGTGGTCCGTGTCTTGTCGATTCCCAGCAGCTCACACATTCTCTGGAACACAGCTGACTCGAAATTGGTACCTTGGTCACTGTAGGCACTGTGGAGCTCCTTACCTGCACACCCACTCTGAAACAATCTTTTCGGCCATTGTTGTTGCTTGTTCATTGGGAACTGGGTAGGCTTCCACCCATTTGCTGAAGTAGTCTTGTACCACTATTATGTAGCGGTTGTGCCTTTCGGTTTCGTTTAGTGGTCCCATTAAATCAACTGCGATGCGTTCGAAGGGGGCACCAACTCTCACTGTGCCCATGGCGGCTTGAGGTGTTTTCTTCAGACGGGCTTTTGCAGCACAGCTGGTGCATGTGCGGCACCACAGAGTGACGTCATCTCTCATATTGTACCAGTAGTACCGGGCCTTGAGACGTGCGAGTGTTCTTTCTCCTCCAAAATGGCCACCGACTGGGCCATCGTGCAATTGTTCTGTGACTGAGGTGCGGTACTCTTGAGGCAACAGGATCTGTGGATAGAACAACTTTCCATCTGTGCAGTAGAATTTCCTCAACAAAACTCCCTCTTTCTGGTAGAGCCTTTTCCACTGCGACCAGTAGGCTTTGGTAGCAGGGCTGTAGGGTGCTATGTCAGCCCAGGGTGGCCTGCCCCTCCCCTCGTCCATATTAGTGTCTCTTATATCCATTAAAAATGGGTTGGTGCTTACGTTTGGTGTTTCCATCTCGACAGGCCTCTTACTCCAAGCGTTAGCATTAGCGGTACCTTTAGCTCTAGCTCCGAGCGCCGTCATTCTGCGTCCGACCGTCCGACTTAACTTTTTCTTTTTCTCTCACTTTTATTCTTGCTTTGTTAATCCCGGACGAGCCCCCAGTGTTACCTTCACAGCTTCCACGCTCCGAAACCGTAGTTAGGAGCGAGCTGGTATCATACTAATAATTTGGCTCGTTGCAGGTAACTTGCGTCTAGTGGTCCGGTTTAACAGAGCCGAAGCACACACAGTGAGACGTTGGTTGGTTGCAGCACATTCACGGGCATAAAAGGCACTTGCTTGCTAGCTTTAGGCTGGAGCATGGACTACACGACTTATCACATTCGCACCGTAGACTCAACTGATTCCCACCACGTTATCATTTGTTTACACTACCCATAACACACCCGCCCCACTACGTCACACCTATGCGTCCAACACATATTTTCCCAACAAGCCGCCAGGGGGAGGCTTAGATTGCAAAATTGTGGAATTTGTTGACAGAACTTATTACATGGCACTTAGAAAATCCTATGTAAATCACGGCATTCTACAGGTCTGTTATTTCCAGCAAGACAGACCGCTGTAAAGGGTATAATGACCGTTGCTAAGGACCTACGTCATAGTTTTGATGGATAGACGTCCACAAACAGGGCTACTACTCATTCAGAAAACAATGGAATACTTTTTCAACATGACTTTGCATGTATCAGGAGAGCAGGGAACACAGGAGTCATGGTTAATGTCCGACAGGAATCCAGTCAAGGCGACGTGAGTACGTTTGACCGCATATTGACAGTTAGCCTAAATTCAGGCTGCAGCCCGCAATGCAAATGTTCGGCAGAATTGTGTTATTGATTTTGGGGGATAATGCTTTGTTAGCTTCCATATTGCCGCGAGTGGGAATAGAGCTGTTAAGCGGAAGTGGCGGAATTACGGGGCATGGGGCCTATTGGCTGAAAAAAAATGAATGGGAGTCTATGGAAAGTAATCTACTATTTTCTGGTCCCAGTCATTAAATGCCTTGGATATATGTTTTGTATGGGTCTAAATGATCAAAAAATACCATCTAAATCCATACAAAACATATGTGTAATCGAAGGCATTTCATGACTGGGACCAGAAAATAATACATTTCTTTCCATTGACTACCGTTGTAATTTTTCGAGCCGATAGGCCCCATGCCCCGAAAGTAAGGGACTTCCGCTTAACAGCTCTATTGAGGAAGTAACGTCGCCTGCTAACTTCCTGCTATTTCAAAATAAAAGCCAACTCACGTTTGTCTAGTTAAATGCTCATGTTAAGCCAGTGAAATGATTTTAATCTGAAGCCGTAGCCTGTTTGCAGCCCCGAGACTCAGGAAACAGAAATATTGCAAAATAATAATAATGGCGAGACAAAATAGCCTTATAACATTTCGTGTCCTCTTGTTTTTGTCAACGAATATGAAGAGATATTTTAGCAGAGTTTTCGTTTTTGTAAACTACATTTAGTCCAGTTTTTATTTGTCAACAATAAAGCATTATATATTTGATTATAGTCTTTGTCACCACCATTTACGTTGCATCTCGTCTCGTTTCTGTCACGTGATAAAGGCTAGTTGACAACGATATTTTGTCATACATTTCGTTGACAAAAACAACACTACTATAGAGCAACCTGACACGAATCACAGCACAAAAACTATGTAGATTTTCGGGAAGCTCTTCCTCTCATCACAGCGATTTCAGCATTCTCTGTCCACACTCCGCCCCCTCGCACCCCTCCTGCAAACCCCACTCCGTTGTGATTGGTTACCTTCCGGAACACTTTCAGCCGCACGGGCAGATTTTAGCAGGTAGGTCGGGGCATGGCCGGAGCGTGCCTGAGCACGTTGCAGCATTACCATACATGAAAATTCTAATTTGGATTCTCTACGTAATAAATCCCAGAAATTTGAACAAGTGAATCGCGACCGGCTGCCCTAGTGTTTAGCGCTCTGCACAGCCACCCCAGACGGTCAGCAGGGAATACGTCTAAATGCATGTAAGCCATTACTTGACACTTAAGTATGGTTAAACATGACTATAAATCATTATAACAACGTTTATAAGTCATAAAAGTTGAAAAAGCATAATAGGGCCTCTTTAAAGGCCAGGACACTCCGGTCCGACTACCGACCGTCGCCAGAAAATGGAGTCTGCCGAGGCAGGCAGCTTCATTCTTCCCGACGCGGTCCAAAAAATTAACACACCGAGCCGACTACCGACTTGCCGTACGTTCTGCGTAGTTTTAACCATGGGAAGAGGTGCATTTACTGTCCCAGATTTTCAACTTAAACATTTATTTTTTTCAATACAGTCGGTCAACCTATCAGGCGAGCTACTGGTAACTCGCGATCGACGTGTTGGAGACCCAAGCTAAGGGCGCACTCACACTAGGTTTGCCTGTTCCGTGCTCCAGTACGATTGCCCCCCTTCCCCACTGGCCCGTGGTCACACTGCTCCCAAAGGCCGCGGCCCGGGCACGATTGCTCCTTCATACATACGTCATCAAGTCGTAATACGATACAAATGTCATCACCAAGCGTACTCGCTGCCGGAATTAGTAGAACAACAATGGAGAACAACTGTAGTAGCGGATTGCCCCAAACACCTCTGAATTTTTGTGGGTGTTATCCAGCTGCGGCTGTGGCTGAATACTGTCGCCGGCCCAATTTTCTAGCAAACTCTCCACTTCGCGAACGCACCGGAACCCACTCGTGAAACTCTTGCCACCATTGTTTACCATAATTGTTGTCATCCAGCTCACGTTGCGTATCGGTGCGTGTGCGCGTGTCATCTGGCCAAGGGGGTGTTCTGTGCTGGAATACGGATGGCGTGGTCACACTAGCCAAACGTTCTAGACTTTAGTATGCAAATGAGCTCGGTGTATGAGTGCGCCCTAATCTGTATTGTATAACCTAGTCTGTATTGTGTCCACTTCAGACCCTCATCCTGCAAGCTAGCGCTGTGCTAACCTCCGCAAGATTAGTCTCTCCTCTTAAGGACAGTAAAGCCTCTGAACCCTGAAATGGAGACAGATTTTTTTTTGGCTCATCAATTTTCCTCTCACCCTTTAATCACGCTTCTATGGGCTTTGGCTTAGAACAAAAGTCAAGTAATGACTTAATCAATTGCTGTGTCAGTCAGCACTACAGTGAGTGAAGAATGCAGCTTAATTGGCAACACGCATTATGTTATTTTGAAGCGTACTTAGGGCCTATTGTGAACTAAAAGATCCATCCAAAAATACTGTTTCTGTGTGTGTGTGTGTGTGTGTGTGTGTGTGTGTGTGTGTGTGTGTGTGTAAAACTGATGCATTTGCTTTTTCCTGTGAGTGCACCAGAGGGTGTTGGGCGGATATAGGACCTTAGCTGACTGAAAATGGATTTATTTATTTTTTTTAAGATTATTTTTTATGCATTGTCAAGCTTTATTAGATAGTACAGAGTTGAAATATGGAGACAGAGAGAGAGGGGGATGACATGCAGTAAAGGTCCATGGGTCGGATTCGAACCCACGACCACTGCAACAAAGGCCGGAGCCAATATGGTACGCGCTCTATCCACTACGCCACCGGAGCGCCCCTGAAAATGGAATTTCTTAGTACTGTCTCTCAGATATCGCAGGTCATTTCCCACACAGAGAAGACCACCATTGTGTGTCTGAAAGGCAGCCACACACGAGAGAGCTCTGGCTGAGGTTTCAAGGCCCCCCCCCACCCCCCTCTTCCACGAACACATACACACAGTCCTGTTTTCATCACTTCCGAGGACATTACATATAGTTACATTCATTTCCTGGAGGCTTTCCCTTACCATAACCACTACTTGCATAACCCTAACCTTAACCTATAACCTAACCTTAAAGCAAGTCTACACCCTAAAATGTAATTATTAACATTGTCCTTCCCCACAATATCACTGTGTAAACAGAGAAATGTCCCCACAACATAAGTGATACATGCCCGCCAACACACACTCACAGCCACAGCCAGAACCACAGAGCAGCACATGATATAGAGCAGAGCTGTCATCCCAGGCCGGCAGCCTGAGCTCTCATTACTCAGCCCGAATTTATCCATCCATGCTCTCAGGAAGTGTGCGTTTATCAGGCCTATTTATCGATGGCCACGGGGGTCATTACTAAAGGGGATGGACAGTATTTCCTGTTGCAGTCATAATTAAGTCATAGTGCCGCAGTCATTCATCAGTAAGGTTATAGTTTGACTGAAAGCTGTGAAAGCCCCTTATGGCCCATGCTTCTCCAAACAGTGTTTTGTAGAATTTTTTCAAGATCACACCGGAGCCTCTTTGTCTTTTTTATGACGCCCTGTCGGGGAGGGTGTTATGTTAATTGATTGGTCGACCCACGCACACACAAAAGTCACACGCATCGACACACACACAGGCATGACTGCACATGCAGTACACACAAACACACGTTTGTGGGGGCTATAATTGTGAGGACATTCATTGACATACTGTATTCCCTAGACCCTAACCCTAACCATCAAAACTAATTGCCTACCCCCACCCTTACACTAACCCTGACATAAACCTAATTCATGCCTGAACCTTCGAACAGCCCTTTAAAGTCCTGTCCTGAAGTGAGAACCGGCCAAAATGTCCTCATTCCTAAGGCCAAAAACCAAATTGGTTCTCACACAAATAGTTGAACAAGTACACACACACAAACACACCGACATACACACGCACAGTTGCATGATTTGTGAAACCCTGGTGTGTGTGTTAGAGAAAAAAAACTTCATCCTTCCACATATATTAAAATCATTTTGTCATCCGGTACAGCCCGAGTCATCATGTATCCAACCCCTGGGGTTTGGATTGGGAGTTATGGGAGTGTGTTAGCAGGTTAGAGAATTACATTGGATGGGGCTGACTTGTATAATAGTGAGAGCTCAGCATTTTAAAGCTAATTTCAGCACTGCTGTCACTGTGATTTGCACTGCTGTTCTAACCACTTAAAAAGAAGACAACATGGAGAATATGCATAACCCTGGGGCGGAGACACGACAGTGGGACACATTGGTTTTTGTTTAGCATCTAAAGTAGCCTAGATGCTAAAGTTGTCAATTTGCAGAACAGATCAGGGGCCGGTTTCCCAAAGCCTTCTTAGAGCCTTCTTAACGCTACGTCATTCGTAACCCCTACGTAGAATTCCTACTTAACGTTTCGCCTGTTTCCCGAAACGTTCTTTGCTACGAATCTCTTTCGTACGTCATACGTTGGTAAGGTTGGTCTGGAGCGCCCTCGGAGCCTTCTTAGCTCTACCGTAGGGATGTTTCAGCTCTCACTTGTGTCATTTAACTAATAAATCTGACTGTATTTCATATCAAACGGACACAGCGATGACTGTATTTAATAACAAACTGTTCAAAACGATCCAACTGTATAGTGTATATCACGTATATTTAAAGTAGGCTTAGGCTATTATATATTTTAGCAGAATAGGCACAAAGTGTTCAAACTATATGAACAAGTAGCCTACTTTTTAGTCATCTAACTGACTTGACAATCAGCATTAACTGAATGGATGCGATGTCCCTCAATATGAAAATACTTTATACGTGATACACTATAGCCTACAGTCGGATCGTTTTTATCAGTTTGTTATTAAATACAGTCATCGCTGTGTCTCTGTGATATGAAATACAGCCAGATGTATAAGTTTAATGACACAAGTGAAAGTCCCTGCGATCGCTGTGGCATCGCCAGAGATACAAACCCCCACATTTCCTTCTGTTAAAGCACCATGCGTAAAACAGACACGAGTGACATCCCTGTTGCGCATGGAACTGCCACAAGTCATTCATGATGAAAATAATTGCTGTAAACAATCTTCATCTCCTCCGCTGTTTCTATATTTTCTATATCTTTTTTTAAATTAGTATAGGCTATGGTAGTATGTTCGACATGGTTAACACTAGAACCTCCGCACTGTGTTCCACACCGCCTCAAAACATGTAAACGTGCAAAAAAATGAATGAATAATCAATTAGAGCTTACCTTAAAATAAGTGTGCCATGTTACTGTTTATTGTATTTAGGATTTTAGCTCATTTGGACGCTGTTTGGGCCGTCTGTTTATTTATATAGGCTATTGGCGATATTATATCTACTTTCAGTTTCATTACTGACCCACCAAGTAACGTGATTAGTGTTCTTAAAGATACTTAGATTATAAAACAAGAGTTCCAAAACACAGATGATGATTCAACAAACTAATGTATGACTTTATATTACACTAGAAATGCACGGGTAGATTTGATTAGACAGCATACAGATAGAGCTGCGCATGAAATGAGCAGGAAATGGATAATCGAACTCGGAGCAACCGATTTCAGCAGTGTACGAACGACGTAAGGACTGTTTCTCCTAAGAGACCGTTCGGGAACCACGACTACAGAGGTAAACAACGTTGGTAAGTCATAACGTAGGAGTCTTCGTAGCTCGCTAAGAGAGGACGTTATCGGGAAACCGGCCCCAGAGCCTTTATTTTAGCTCTCAATGGGATTAAGGAGGGACACTGCAGGCAAAAACATTGTTTTTTTTCATGCGCTTGTTATTTATTGATAGATTATTGACTATTTTGGTTCAATAATTTGTCCAATGGTCCAAAGGATACATATAGGTGTTTATTTTACTAACCATCAGTTATTATCTCCACAATAGTTTGTGTGTGCAATACTCTGAACCACAAATCTCAACTTCTAAAGCACTTAAATCTACTTAACTTTCCATAATGATTAATTAATTAATTAATACCAAAGTATTTTTTCATAGGTTGTTACTTGTCTGATTTTCTGATACATTGTTTTTTTTTTTGAAGAGATGGAAATGTACACATAATAAGTGAGATATCATCAAATGTTCATGTTCATTCAAAAATTTCTGAAATCAATGTAACACAACAACAAAAAATACCTTTCTGAAAAAATAGTCTTATTGTAATGATATCTGTAAGTGAACATTTGTACCCTATTCACCTGCAGTGTCTCGCCCATAGAATAAGACAACGTGGTACGAGTGAACCCTCTTCAGTTTGTGGCACAATAAGGGACGCGTGGAAGTTTGCCGCGAGACGATGAACAGAAAAGACAGTTAAACTTCTATCCGTCCTGTGATGGTGCACAGAAGAACCTTGTTTTATGGGCTGCGCCGCAAAGCAGAAAATTAGTTCCTGAAAAAGTCGTTAGCGACTTGCTTGTTTTATTGGGTGACATGCCCTCTTGTGACCAACACTGTGCTTCCTTGCTTCTCGGTGGACGCTTTCCCTTGTCACATACTTGAACACAGGAGAAAGTAGAAAAGAGTGGAAAACGCTTAGACGCTTCAAGTAAATTAGTGTAGTAACTGTTCTGTGAAATGATTTACTGTACACATGTTGTTAAACACAAAGATGCTGTCATAAAGAACAGGGTACAGTTATTAATTTACAGTCAAATGAACAAGTTAGGGGGACAGTGGCCATAAATACATGTTCTATAAACTCGACGAAATACATACAGTGCTGTTTGAAAGTTTGTGAACCCCTTGAGCATTTGGAATCTTATTGTGTTTAACCATTATTAATTAATTCTTATCAATACCAGTCAATATGAAATAACAGATGTTTGTTTATCAATTCAACACTTTTCTTTTCCAGAAATCAATTGTTAAAAGACATAAAACAAACGATTTGCCAACTGTTGTATCTGCAAAAGTTTGTGAACCCTGAGCTGCATTGCTTAAATCGAGCAGGTAAATACAATCAGGTGGGCCAAACTGATTGATGAAATGTAATGAGAGATCTTTAGAGAAGAAATTGGGTGGCACTAGATAAAACAGAGACCAAACCAGGTCAGTTTAGGCTCACCAAAGTGAACCCATTCAGGTCAGACATGCCAAAAGGGAAAACAATCTCAAAGGATCTCAGGAATAGAGTTGTGATGCTGCACATTTGTCTGGGGACAGCTATAGATTAATTTAAAAAAAGGTTTGAGCTCCATCGGTCCACCGTGAGGCAAATCATCTACAATCATCATGTCGCATCTCTATCTGACAAAGAGTAATAATCTCGCACAAGAGAACAATCCGCCATACACGTGACGTCATTTGACTAACTATTTAAATAAAGTTTTAAACTTAAATAATGAACACAATTATGAGATGATTATTAATATAAACAAAAATTAATTTCCTTAAGGCTTGTCTTATAACATGAAAATACTTATTAAATTACAGAATCTTTTTAATGATGACAGTTACATTAAGTAATTCTTAAAGCTCTCCATTTGTAGATGATTTGCCTCACGGTGGACCGATGGAGCTCAAACCTTTTTTATATGAATTTATAGCTGTCCCCAGACACATGTGCAACATCATAACTCTATTCCTGAGATCCTGAGATCTGAGATTTGTTTCCCCTTTTAGCATGTCTGACCTGTATGGGTTCACTTTGGTGAGCCTAAACTGACTTGGTTTTTCCTTTGTTTTATCTAGTGCCACCCAATTTCTTCCCTAAAGATCTCTCATTACATTGGTCTATTTCATCAATCAGTTTGGCCCACCTGATTGTTTTTACCTGCTCGATTTAAGCAATGCAGCTCAGGGTTCACAAACTTTTGCAGATACAACAGTTGGCAAATAATTTGTTTAATCTCTTTTAACAATTGATTTCTGGAAAAGAAAAATGTTGAATTGATAAACAAACATCTGTTATTTCATATAAAAAATACTGGTATTGATAAAAATTAATCAATAATGATTAAACACAACAAAATTCCAAAATGCTCAAGGAGTTCACAAACTTTCAAACAGCACTGTACATGTGCACAACAAAGATGAATTGCTTGTGGCCGAGGCCTATCATGTACTGTATTCCTCCATCTACATTCCGTCAATATATTCATTTCCACCTGTATCACTATTTGAGTGGCTCCCGATGTGATATGTGATGTCCAATATGCTTCTAGCCATCCTGTGTGCTGATGAATTGCTTTTCCATTTCCAGTACATGGGAAGGTGGAGAAATCAATGAAAAGTATACTTCTTCATCTCTTATAATTTTTTTATCTACAGTATGTACAACAGTACATATTAACGATGCATAAATAACAAATGCCACGTTCTCTGGTTTGATGTAAACAGTTATAGAATGTCCGTTAATAGAATACATAATGCAAGTATATCTATTTTTTTAATAAAAGATAAGATAGGATAATATTGCATTATTCCCACATTGGGGCTAGGGTTCTACAGCGTAATTAAAATGTGTAATGAATACATACACGTCCTGGAGAGCCTTGCAGGGTAATCCTTCAAGAACAAAGCTAGTCATATTACTGTTCCATCTCTTTAAAGCTGTAATCAATATTATAACATAATAATAAAAACCTGTCTGTAGCTTCATGAGGGGTATCAATCCTCTTATCTAATTTCAAAGTGTTCCATTGAATATTAATTTGCTTCTTCTATATTATTAGTACTAATAATATTTAGTGCTGTCAAACAATTAAAATATTTATCGTGATCGTTCCTAGGACGGCTGATTCCGCACAGAACTCGGAGTCAGTCGAGTAGCATGGAGAGTGTTTGGTAGACAGAGGGAGAGAACCCCCAGGGCATCGCTCAGCCATCGTGGAAGATAGACAGAGGAGAACAAATGTTAGAGAAATTCTATCAGTTAATGCGTTTTGCGTCGGCAGGACAATTTTTCAGTGGGAGGACAACCGGTACTCAGGCCCAGACAAACCGAGACAGCTCCGCAGGCTGTTATTAGTAACGCTATAAACAATGTTAAACAATATGAACACAATTAACATTAATTTTGCATTGATTTACACTCTACCGTTCCCCGCCGACACACAATCGGCGCCAGCCCCCCAGACCCAGAACCAGCCCCCCAGCACCCCGCCCCCAGAGAGCGGCACTAGTCCCGAGGAGGTCCGGGGCCATAGATAGGCCATCCCGCTGGACCGGCCATGCCCAGCCAATGAGGCAAGGCCAGAGGCGCCAAGCACAAAGGGTGCGACGCATCCACCGCCGCCACCGGCACACCCAGAGCCAGGACCGGCCGGAGGAGCACCGATGCCAGGCAGCGAAACACAGACGCCAACAGCGACGCCACAGAGCAGACCACCAGGCAATGAATAAAACAGTTTAAAAACAATTAAAACGCAAATTGCATAGATTGTTTCTAACCGCCCCAGGACAATTAACCCGCAGTTCACCCGAGGCGGTCAAAAGCAACCCGCGTCAAACGATTAAAAACATTGCAGTGCCCACCTACCAGTGCAACAATTACACAATCTGCACCCGATGCCCCATTTCCACCCCACCCAACGGTCCAGTCAGGCAATAGCACGGCGCCACCGCAGACGCCTGAGCACACACCCCAACACCACCACCCCCCCGGCCACCCCCAGCCCAGAGCACACCAACGACAGCGGCAGACAGCGCTGCCACCCCATCAGCCGACATGACCTACCCAGCCAAGCCCCGCAGGCCGCCGCGACCGCATGTCCGGAGGCAAGGCATGATCACGCAGCAGCAGCGCCCACGGTCAGACGCCAATTTGCCCCAGCCCGAGCGGCCAGGGCAGCCCACCGGAACAGTCCAAGACCGGCACCTACCCCAGAGCAAGCTCCCCCCCAGCAGAGGCCAGAGAAACCGACCACAGACAGGAGGACCTGCCCCGACCCCGCGCCAGCAGAGAGGTGGACGAGCGCTAACCAAAGGTTAATTCAAAGAGATAAGTCTTAAGTAGGGCCCGACCGATATATCGGCCGGCCGATTATAGCACATCTCCGAAAAATCGGTAATCGGCAAAATGGCCGCCGATTTTTTTGCCGATTTTTTTTATTTTTAGCAATCATGTTGAGTGAGATGCATTGCTGCCCCAGAGGTAGCCTTATAGCATATTAACAGCAGCAGCAGGTGTGTTGGATACATTGGATTAATTCACACTTGACAGTTCCCCCTGACACCAATAGCAGAGTCATTGGTCATCTCTTGACTGTTAATAGTAGTTGATATTACTATAGTTATTACATAGAATTTAAATTGTGCTTTATTGGATCAAACATATAGAAAATCATATTTATAGAAAAAGAAAACAAAATACAGACAAATTAAAAGATAAGGTTTGGAGTGGAGTCCAGTGAAATCATGCTTCCTTAAAGAGGTGAGTTTTGAGTTGACTTTTGAATGAGTTTATTTGGTCTGAGATGCTGATGTTTGGAGGGAGGGAGTTCCAGAGGGTTGGGTGCAGTTACATAAAATGCTTAATGTCTGAGTTTGAAAATGCCACTTTAGACATATTTGTAACACTTTATTTTTTTTTAGCTAATGCATATTTCAATAAATAAAAAGTTCCTGTACACCTATTTACAGTAACAAGTATGTATATGTAAGGGTTCAAAAAAGTAAATTGTTTCAATATATATTTATGGGATTTAAAAAATAATAATATTCGGCCGATTTAATCGTTATCGTAATTTTTCTCAGAAAAGAATCGGCATCAGCACTCAAAAATCCATATCGGTCGGGCCCTACGACGTTTAGACTTGAACACCTCGATAAACTCAGATTGTCTGATCTCTATCAGGAGTGTGTTCCATAACGAAGGAGCTCGATACGAGAAAGCCCTGCTGCTGGCAGTTTTCTTAACTCTTGGGACAGACAGGAGCTCTGCAGTCGTAGACCGTAGTGCCCGTACATACCGCGCAACTAGATCAGACAAATATGAAGGTGCAAGCCCATTTAATGCCTTATAGGTCAATAGCAACACCTTAAAGTCGGATCTGACCTGAACCGGAAGCCAGTGGAGCGACGCAAGAACGGGGGTGATGTGGTCGTATTTTCTAGTTCTGGTCAAAAGCCTCGCTGCAGCATTTTGTACCTTCTGTAAGCTTCGAGTACTTGCCCTGGGCAACCCAGACAGTAGTACGTTACAATAGTCAAGCCGAGAAGATACGAAGGCGTGTATTAATATGTCCGCATCAGCCATGGACAGACTAGATCGTATTTTTGATATGTTCCGTAAGTGAAAAAACTCAGTTTTGGTAATCTCTTTGACGTGTTGATCAAAGGACAGGTTGGAGTCGAACTTAACACCAAGATGTCTTGCTGTTAAGCTTTGAGAGATAACGCAATTGTCGGAATTAATTGTCAGTTGCTCAAGCTGATTTCTAACATGTGCGGGACCGATTAATAACAATTCAGTTTTTTCTGAATTTAAGAGCAGAAAGTTTTGCGACATCCAGCTTTTAACAGCGGATAGGCAGGCCTCTAAATTAGCGATTTGAGTAACATCGTTAACTTTGACCGGGACATAGAGCTGAGTATCGTCCGCATAGCAGTGAAAATTTACCCCGAAGCTACGAATATTTTGACCAATCGGGGAAATATACAAAGAGAAAAGCAGAGGTCTGAGAACAGACCCTTGAGGTACTCCGTATTTCACGTCAGTGAATATGGATGTACTGTTGTTGTAGGAGACGCACTGAGTTCTACCGGAAAGGTATGATTTCAGCCAATCGTGGGCAGGCCCTGTAACGCCAAACAGGTTTTCCAGCCGATCCAGGAGTATGTCATGGTCGATGGTGTCAAACGCTGCACTGAGGTCCAACAATAGAAGCACCGAGGCCGTATTGGAGTCCATCATCAACAGAGTATCATTAACTACTTTAGTGAGCGCAGTTTTGGTCGAGTGACGTGCCCTAAAGGCAGACTGAAACGGTTTGAAAAGTTGATTACTAGTCAAGTGATCCGAGAGCTGTTGCGCCACTACACATTCTAGTATTTTTGATAAAAAAGGCAAATTTGACACTGGGCGATAATTACTCAGATCATCAGGATCCAAGTTGGGTTTCTTGAGAAGGGGTTTCACCACAGCAGCCTTAAAGGAGGTGGGAACAGCACCAGTCATTAATGAAAGGTTGACAACATCATGTATTGTAGGACCCAGGGTTTGCCAGAGTTCTTTGAACAATTTGGCAGGCAAGGGATCAAGAAGGCAGGTCGTTGGTTTTGAGTTTCTGACTATTTGAGTCAGTTCTTCATACGCAACGGACTCAAAGTTATTAAGTAAACCGATATTACGCGTACACGCAGCTATCATGCAGTTCATTGTACCGAATGAACTGATTTGGTTTCTACTATTGGTAATTTTACTATCAAAATAGTCAATAAAATTTTGCGCAGTGTGGATTGAGCGATTTGATGATTGTGTTTTTTGTAAGTTTGGCAACAGTGTCAAATAGAAATTTTGGATTACTCTTATTCCTATTAATAAGAGAAGAGTAATAGGCCTTCTTTGCAACATTCAGAGCACGTTTGTAGATTGAGACGCTATCTCTCCAAGGCCGGTAGGTGGACTCTTGTTTTGATTTTCTCCATCTTTGTTTGAATCTCCTGCAGTCCTTTTTCAGAGCTCGAGTGTGGTCAGTAAACCAGGGAGAAGCCCTCATCGTTCGTCTGGTTTTTGTAGAGAGAGGTGCCACAGAATCCAGGAGGGTAGAGAGGGTTGAGTTCAGCGCAGCTGTCAGGCTATCGACAGATTCGGTCACCGGTGCTAAGGAGGCCAGGACCGTGGGAAGTTGATCCATTAAGGTTGCTACAGTTGTTGCACCAATATGGCGACTGGTTACCACTGCTCCATCGTCCCCGCTAGGGCAGTCCAGGGCAACCTCGAAAGAAATAAGAAAATGGTCAGATACTACAGAAGTGACAGGAGAAACATTTAGGGCCATTACAGAAATCCCACGAGAGAGGACGAGGTCGAGGGTGTTTCCATCACAGTGAGTAGGTTCATTTACAAATTGGTTGAAACCAAAATTATCAATAACATTTACAAAGGCTTTCCTTAAGGAATCAGCTGTCTTATTGAGGTGAATATTGAAATCACCGATAATTAGGAATTTATCAGAATGGGTGATAAGATCCGCAAGAAAGTCACTAAATTGTTCTATAAATTGTGAGTATGGGCCGGGGGGCCTATAGACCACCACCAAATTGAAACCCTCCCCATGAAAGCCATTGTTCCGATTTGCAGGAGGTGGCCTCATTACCAGAACTTCGAATGACTCACATTTAAAGTCATTGTTCGAGCTCAGGTTGAAAATAGATTTATAGATAAGGGCAACACCTCCACACCGACATCGTGTCTTGTCCATCCAGCGACGCCACATCACCCCACAGACTGTCCAGGAGTTGAGTGATGCCCTGATCCAGGTCTGGGAGGGGATCCCTTAGAAGAACATCTGTTGTCTCATCAGGAGCATGCCCAGGCATTGCAGGGAGTGCACACACACTACTGAGCCTCATTTTGATTTGTTTGAGGAATTTCCACAGAAGGTGACTCAGCCTATGATCTGATTTTTCCACTTTTATTTTGAGTACGATTCTGAATCCAGACCTCCATGGGTTAATGATTTTGATTTCCATTGATCATTCTTCTGTTATTTTGTTCTTAATTCATTCCACTGTGTAATGAATAGATATTGTCAACTATAATATTTAATTAAGAGTTGTTTAATTGTTCCCTTTATTTTTTTGAGCATTGTAGGAGACAATGTATTATTTTTCTTTGATTATGGTTACTTCAAGTATTTTTGCTTGGGGTCTGTAGAGGCCCCGTCTGTAGTCCATGTCTGTAAAAAGGATGGTAGGATGAGGGTTAAAGGTGAGTGGGTGCCAAAGGGTGGAAGATGATTGTAAATATCTAGGTTTATATCTAAATACATAAAAAAAATTTGTTTGGCATTTTTATGCTTTATTAATAGTGTAGAGACAGAGTTGAAATGGGGCAGAGAGGGGAGTGACATGCAGAGAACGACCACGGGCTGGAATCGAGCCCGGGTCTGCTGCTGGCCGAGGCCCATGGGGGGGACACCCTACCAACTGAGCTAAGGGCGCCCCCCCTAAATACAGTACTTTACAACATAACACAGCATATTTAATGGCATTTGTGATTTATGTTTTTACACTCCTCCCTACATGTGTTTGCCCATCTGACGAAGTCCTCCACCACACCTCTGTACTCGTCCTCCCTGTCCTCACTGATGCAGCCCACGATGGAGGAGTCGTCTGAGAATTTCTGGAGATGGCAAGTTCCAGAGTTGAAGCTGAAGTCAGAGGTGTAGATGGTAAAGAGGAAGGGTGAATGTACTGTTCATTGGGTTGCGCCAGTGTTGCTCATCACCACATCTTCATTTAACAGATTTCTACAATGAGCACTTGTTTCAATTTAAAAGCCACACGTCTGTTTTTAGACATCAAATGGGTGTGCAACATCAATGCTTTTTTGACACTTGAACATGTTGTTCTACTTGGGTTTTGTGCAAATCTGAAGAACAAACAGCCTTCCAGCTGAGTTTATTTGATACTGCTATGTTGTTTGGAAATGCTCTTGCTGAAGAACTACAGCTTTAAGGGTCTGTCACATCTTTTTATCAGTATTTCTGTTTTATTATCACTGCATCAAAAATGGATTTTCTGAACTTGTTGAGGGCGTTATCTTGTAAAAATCCCAAGCAAAATGTATTGCCTTTTCATTTGTGCTGTCATTGCATCTGTCCAGTCTGTACCCTGCCTCTCACCCCATAAGCAGGTTTCAGTAGCTGTAGCTTACTACTTCGAGGGGCAATGGGTTGACGTTAGCTTGACGCGTGCGTAATTAATCGCCAATCCTTTAATTGACACCAAAACAGTTCAAAAGAGTTGTTCTCATTCATAGAACCACAAAAACTCATTCAGGAACACGGTCGAAACCCATGTGGCCTGCCCCATTACACACCTGCCTCTCATTACCGGTTGCCATGGTATTTATACTATCCACCCCCTGCAGTCACCAAGGCCACACCTCTGTACCATTCATTAAATACAAAGAACAAAACAAACATAAATAGCAATTTGGCTCCAACAGTATAGTGACAGGCTGATTGGAAAGCATTTGGTACATGCCGAGAGCCTTAAATGAGCAGTTCTGAGGCGTAGTTGATTGACCGAACCTTACAGCTTGTCATCTATTCAGCAAGCCAACCCGAGTCTGTGCTGTACTTACCTTGCCATTCACTCTCTGTTGTTGCTGTTGGAAAGCTGATGGACCAATTCACTTTTCTTCCTCTATTGCTACAGTAACAAGGCTCTCTTAACTAATAGGCAGAAGATGGCAGAGTGGACTGGTGGCTTGGCAGGAGCTACAGCCGCGACGACCAAATCCACAGCCTTGCTTTCATCTGCACATCTACAAACCAGCAAAGAGAAGCCATGGTATCATCCGTGCCACCAAGGCCATACAGAGGCAGATACCTGAGAACTTTACAGAGAGATCTGTACTTTTAGTGTACTCTATACTGCTATTGTTCTTCTCGGTCCGCTGCTGGGGGATCAGTCAGCTGATTAGCTCACGGGAAACCGCCTTACCGATACAACCTGCTACACTAAATGAACGGAGCCAATTCACCGCCTACTCTACTGTCCTACGAGATGGTCGAGCAACTGCACCATCGGAAAGAAGGAACACAGCGCGAGATAAAGCTTCACAAACATACAGAAAGCTACTCGCCAACCTGTTGACAACCCTTCTCCCTGTCGACGATGTGCAGCTGAACCCGGGGCCCGTCATCATCACGCACCATCTACAGCCTCCAGCCGGGATTCTCTCGGACCGAGGTAATTCCAATCAACCGGGACATTCATCCCGAAACCCGGCAGTCACAAAACACCTTTAACACTGGTCTCTTCCAAACTGTCCAACATTCCAAAATCATCTGGGATCCACACGCAAAACCAAAAGGTCTCCTGGGGAACGTTTGAACATTCGTAGCATTGAAGCAAAAACCGAACAACTGGAAACACTTTTCACTGACTCAAATATGGACTTCCTGTTTTTATCCGAAACATGGCTGACCAAATCGTCGCCTGTAGCGTCCTTCACAATGCCTGGCAACAATGTTTTTAGAAAAAGACAGAAACAAAGGAAGGGGACTGCTCATGTACGTGAAAGATGAAATTAAATGTAAATCAAGAATCACCAAATATTTTAATCTTCTTACTGGTTTGTCAGATCACAATATGACTCTTATTTAAAGGAAATTAACAAACAAACTATTTACTTATCGCCAACACACAAATAAACATTCCCATGGAATAAGGAAACAAGACATGAATACATTTGAGGAAGAACTATGTCAAATTGAGTGGACTGATGTTCTACAGATGATCTATGAATATTGTATTGAACCTTTGTCTTTTCTAATTATTGTAATAATGCACGTCGTAATCCAATCATTGCTTACTCACTTAATATGTTGAATACAGAACAGGAGGACATGAAACTCAAGGCCATTTCCATTTGCTGTGTGGTCAGTGTGTTGTGTGCACCGGGGGTTTGTGTCAATCAGCAAGACAATAGAGAGAGACAAAACCATTGACCGTGAGGTGTTTGGGGTGATGCCCTGTCTTTATATTGATGCCCATAAAAATGTGGGTGTACGTCCCCGATTTAAAGGTGTTATTTATGTTAATATAAGTGTTAAATCGCTCTTTATTCACACAGTGATCACTTATAAAGTGTGTGCGTTTCATAAAGCCGATCTCTCAGTCACTCGCTCTGCATGTAATCAGCAAATTTACTTTTCGGGGATCCCACTACTGATAACCAAATAGAAGAGAGAACGCTACAAACCGGCACCCGTCTCACTGCCGGTGCACGTGCAGAGCGACAGATGGGTGAATGTGTATGCGCCTACAATGGCAGAGCAGGTAAAAATCCTTCCCAATGTCTGTTTTGGTGGTTTTTATCATGTTTTATCACACTTATGGATCTAAGATGATGCTAGATAACTCGCTGCTTGAAGACCACAGTGCATTTATGTGTTGACGTGGGGACGAGGGAGGGGACTGCTAACTGCAGTAACTGACAGGAAGTTAGCTGACAGGAAGTTAGCTAAACTGACCATTCCGCTTACTGAACCTTTAACACAAAGGTTTGACCTCACGCTGACAAAATTGTCAGTCCCATGTGAGGCCAAATAGTGATTTCCCAATGCAAGCTGGCCTCTCCCACAATTGTATACATTATGTGTGGTCATAAAGCCTCATTGCTGACCAGTGAAAGCTCTTGTAGAATGCTAACAACTCTGCTGTAGAGGGACTATGGAGCAATAAAAGCCTATCAGACTGTTTTATAAACCCTGCATGTCTACTCAGATCATCTCTGATAGCACTAAAGCATAGCATAACGGTTACAAAGAGCTGAGGTCCATACTTGAAAAATCTTTATATCAAAAATACAAGTTTCAGTTTGTGCTAGACTACTTTGACAAACATTCTCTCCAATCCAAATATACTGTATAGTCTCAGTTAGAGAGCAATGTCCTGTGGTAGCTCTTGGCCAAATAGGCATACATTTTTGATTTGGAAGTTATTGAACTGGAATTTCTATATTATTGAGTAGTTTTTGGGCTTCTAATCTTTTCCAGATACAGCCAGGGCGAGTTCTTGTTGAATCATTACTGATGTCTGTGACCTCTTCCCTCACCCACTGATTGGAAATATTGTCTTGAACTTTCATTGTGCAAAGATAATGTCAACAGATAAACCCAGAGACAGGGCTAGTAGAAAATAACAGGTCCCTGTAATCTGGTCAAGGTTCTCTTCCATATTACTGTTAGATAACCCTTAGTTAATCCAAAGTTACTGTTTTCCTACCTGTACATCTAAAGTAGTGTGAAAATATGTGATATGCAAATGTGTTGTTGTTGAGACACCCTTTTTAAATAAAGTAGCTTCATATTTGTTTAGGAAACAAAGACATGTGCCTAATTAGGCAACTCTGTTGGTCTTGCCCTGCCATTGATTTAAATGTCTCCTCTTCCTCTTTCCTCTTCCTGTACATACATTTCCATAGTATGCACTTCAACAGGAAAAAGATTGATTAGGATGTGGCGAGGGCACAAGTCAATTCCATATGCTCTTCTACAACAATAAAGCCTAAAACAGCCTTATGGTGTACTATCTGTCTTCTGTGTATGGACTCCATGGGACATTCACTGGTGTGTTCTTAATGGACCATTTTTAGAACTGTAATATATGGCAACAAAGTTTATGCCACTTTCAAGGCTGAGGGTGAAAACATTTTCTTTGTTTGCCAGTTGATAGAATGTTCCTGTTCACAACCAAGTTAAAACTGACTCTTCCTTTATGATGATACAATAGTATTTTTCCTGTTTTTTCTTTTAGCAAATTAAATGTTGATGTTCATGGCAATGCATCCATCTATGGAGACCTTTAGTGGATCATCAGTGAAACACAGAAAGTACATGGCCTGTTATTTACCAAATTCAAAAAGGATTCATCCTTCTTGCTTTGTCTTTTGACCAACAACATTGAGTTTAGACATTCACTGTTCCACTGGATGTGAATACAGATAAGGACAGGATTAAGTTCTTGATTCATAACTTTTTTTTCCTTCCAACTCGGTTCCCATTAGACACAGAGATATAAGGCATGACATTGCTCATTAACACGTTCCTCCCAAAGGGGCTTCTAAAATGCAGGAGGAGCAAGAAATGTATTTAAAGATATTTAGAATACCAAATGGCAGAGAAGGTATACTGACAGAGGGGGCCATGCATTCAATCCATGTCTCATCAAGCTGGCTATTAGCCTTGGAGCCCAGGAGCTTGCAGGATCAGATTAATAATTGTTTTTTAAGAGGAAGAGGGACAGCAGAAGCAATTGCACAGGTTTATCTCTCTTTGTACTTATGTGTATCAGGTTTTAAACTATCGCAATTGGGCAGTCTTTGGTGACAGACAATCTGAGACAGAACGACATCAGATGTCTGTTTGTATTTTATGATTCAAATTAAGCATCTGAGCAATCATTTATTTGACCTTTTGTGAGGTGAAGGTGAACAATTTGTTTTTCTTTTTGTAGACCTGGTATCTTACAACTAGTCAAAATATTTCCTAACAGAACTGCATATAGCATTATGTGTCTCCACTTTAAAACTGGCATGACATGACACTGACAGAGGCACACACTGTGAACTGTAGCAACGTGTTTTATCTACTGTCTGTTTGGCTACAAAGAAGAACACAGCATGTGTGCAAGATTTTTCAAAGTGTCAAACTGTCCCTTTCAAAAAACATAGATACAATTTTAAGAATAAATCACTTTATGACTGCGACCCCTTTGGACAAAAGCGGTAGTATTTTTACGACGCCAGCTGTCGTGAAGCTGTTTTCTAGCGCATGCCGGGCGTGCAAGATTCAAATGATCAGGGAACAATATAGTGCATGTCCGTGTGTTGAAAGTGTGATGGCACCGGACTCTTTTCGGCTCCATGAGAGTGGTTAGTGACACAGCATCAACTAATGCCAGTCAGTACACACACCTGATTGCAATGAGTTGATGCAGTGTCACCTCTCACGGAGCTGAAAGAGTCCGTGTCCTCACACAAAGCAAATGAACGAGAGACGGCAGTTTGTATGGATCACGATGAGGTAATGTGTTTATGTTGTTGTAAATAATGACTATTTCAGATGAATAATGGTCATCTGATGATGCTGGTGAGGCAAAGTAAACTTTGTTTTAGTAGGCTACCGCTCATTCATTTAGGAGTAAACACTGCAGTCTAATTCGCTCCTGTTAAATTGTGTATATACTGTACGTTGCTTGGCAACGCCCTCCCGCCCGCGCCCGCCTATCACTCCCTTTTAGCTTTTCTTCATTGCATTTTCTTTTTTTTCTTTGATGGTTCAGCCCCGTTATCAGTCATTATGACGACAAATAACTGTCTCAAACAAGGCTCCCGCTCCCCTTCCCTCACCTGGAGGGATAGGCTTCTCAAATCGCGTTGCAGCGCCACACTGAAATCTGCGACCAATACGGATATGTGACCATAGAGCCTGCACGAGCGAACCGAAAATCGGACTGGGTGTACGACCAGACCAAAAGCAGTAATAAAAACTATATAAAAACATCTTTCTTTGCACTGATTGTCTCGTTTGCTGTTAAAGGTAATTTATGATTATGAGAGGAAACATGAGGCTGTTTAAAAGATATTTAAATTAGGGCTGTCAAATTAACGCGTTAAATTCGATTAATTAATCACAGAAAAACGCGATTAAAAAAATTAATGCAGATTAATCGCACTTCTATAATGCCCTTTGACCCGGTGCAAAAGTGGTGCGCAGCTCGGTGAGCTGCACCTGTAGCTTGCATCATGGCTTGCATACACTGCCCGCACGGGTGAAAGGGAGAAAAGTAAAGAGAGAAGCAGAGGAAAGGGCGGGGCCGAGGGCTCTATGGACGGTTTAAGGGATGATTTGGGCAAATAAGCATGAAGGTAGGAAGACATCTTACTTTATTCTCCGCAGTTTCTGTGCATTATTGATTTAGTGGGTGCAACAATGTAGGTTCAAAACAGTATCTCTCAATCTTCCTCCGTGTGTCTCAATTTTGTTTGCTAGCTGTCTCGTCTCCCGCGTAAACGGACACCCGCCCCGTGTGTGTGTGTGTGTGTCAATATTTTTGCCTATGAGTACGACGATGGTGAATGAATCGGCATAGGCATCTGTGGAAGTACAGCGCTGTCTGTTGTGGAGACATGTTACGAGAGACGGAGAGTGAGAGAGAGAGAGAAACAAACTGTAGCAGGCTATACAGCTGTTTATAAACAGGTATAAAAGTGTCATAAAAGTATGCGATTCATTTAGATTAATTAATCACAGAGCCTGTAATTAATTAGATTAACTTTTTTAATCGCTTGACAGCCCTAATTTAAATGTTACTCGGAGCTGCTTTAAGGAAAAAAAAAATTCTAAACACTTGAAAGTAACTCTGATCAAATACAACATATAATTCATATATTCAATAATTAACATTCAAATGACAGATAGAACCAGTTAGATTAAAACACAGTCTGGGGGTCAAAACACAGGACCCTTAGAGCCAGCTAGTGTCTGGGGGACAGAGCAAAGGACAATCAGAACCAGAACAGTCTGGGACTCAGAACAGGACTAGACCCAGCTGTCATTGTCCATCTTTTGAGTCTTTTTTTCTGCATTTGTTTTATTGGGATCATTTATTGAATAAATTAATATAAAATAATAAAATATTGCTGACACCTCTTCAACCATCAACCTCCAGCCCACTACACATTGTCTTTTGTCTTTTCAAACTAGTCTCCTTGCTACCTTAAATATAATGGATTAATTAAAAGAGGGCACAGACACTGTCTCACTTTACCCCACAGCATGTGTCTCACTTTACCCCACTGCCACAATTTGAGAAAAAACTACCTCTCTCAGCAATTCAGGCTAGTCTTCAGTTATCATCATCACATGGTTTCATTTGTTGGTAGTTCATCAACATGTGTGATAGAAGTTTTTCTACCTGAATCAATTTGATTAGGCACAACAAACGATTAAGTTGACAGCAAGAAAATTTACTTTTACATACAAAAAATAAATGTTTGTGAAAAAAACATGCTTACAACATCACCATGAGGTCCTCTCTTTCATGGCTAAGGGGAAATGAGAGGGGCTTGAAAACATATAGGGGAAGGTGGGGTGATTTGTGCAACTTTTTACTCAAAGTGATTTTAAAGTGAGGCCTTGACAGTTATGTCTCCAACTCAAATATGTACATATATTTCAGGATGTTGTGCATCCCTGGCAATAAAAACTTTGGATCTGGAATAAACTGTTTAAGAAATATAGCTTTCGGAAAAAAAGTTGTCTTGACGCACAAATCACCCCACGTAGTGGGGTGATTTGTGCGTCATTGTGTCACAATGACAAAGTCACCATCATCATCTTTCTGGCCATCTGAACTCTCATCAGTGGTGTCGTTAAGTGGAATTGAGATGTCACTCTCTTCTGAGCTACTGTAGACAATCACTTTCTTTTGGTGACCAGCGTATACAGCCATGCCACTGGCACAACTCTCAGAAATGTACTTTGCACTAGTTGCTCCGTGCTTGTGGAACCAACTGCCACCTGACAAATGTGATTCCCCCTACATTTCTGCCTTTAAATCAAGGCTCAAAACCCATATGTACACCCTGGTGTTTCCTCCCCATTAACTAATCTTACCTCTGCACTAATATCTGTGTTTATGTGGATGTATGGGCTTTACGTCTTTTATTTTGGTTATTGTTATTGTACCTTCATTGTTTACCTACTGAATGCACTATGTACAGCACTTTGGACAGTGCAGACTGTCATAAATGTGCTTTTATAAATACATTTTACTTACTTACTTACTTATAACTCACCCAGGCCCTTGCGCACAAATCACCCCATCCCCAGAATTTTGGATAATAGGCATGATGCAGCAATTTAGGGTTGACATTGTGCTAACTATATAGACTCAAAGTGTAGCATACCAAAGCACTAAAACATGTGTCAAATGTTTTCAAACGTGTCTATAATTGTTCAGACACAATAATCAAAAAACCTTGATCATGGAAATTTTACTTTGAAAGGCAAAACACAGTTGTTTGAGCTTAAATGTGCTTATATCTTATTCCTTGTGTCTCCCTTCTTTACAGGATGAGTCAAATGGATGGCTCTTCTTAAATATGTGGTCACATTTCCAATTTCTTCCACGGTTTTCTAGAAACAAGGGGTTTTGCAACTTCCAAAATGCACAATTCACCCCACCTTCCCCTATCTCACATGTCCAAAAATATGTTCCGTGTCCTAGATAGGGTGTCTCACATTACCCGATGTCTCACATTCCCCCGTCCTCCCCTACATTAAAAAAATTAACTACAAACATACTGGTTTCAGAAAGATTTGATTAGACAGCCACAATTCACATCAGACATTTAATTAACATCTGGAACTTGGTCTGTCCTCCTGTCAGAAGAAAAGAAAATCCCAAAGTGATTGAAAGTGCTTATTACTCTGTTTCCCTCTAAGTGTGTGCTTCCACTTTCCATTTGACACTCTTCAGTCCAACATACTAAGAGAACTAAAAGTCAATACGCTAGAGGAGTGGTTGAAGGGCCTTTATCTTTTGCGGTGGATGATTTGACTGTGTGAATTATTCATCAGCAGGAAAGCTATGGGCCTGCGCTGGTGAGTACAGGGGGGATAGGAATAACAGCTTTTTGCCTTATCACTCTTAATCTTAGAAGCTGCAGTAATGCAATTCCTAACATTTAGCACTTCATGGTGTGTCAGAGAGAGAAACACGATCTAAGACCATTAGGGCTGTTTTGTGCTGAGGTTCATAACAGGCTTTTGGCCTCTTATCTCATGCCACTGAGCTGACTAAGGGAGCAGCAAACCATGCAAGGTGTGAGGAAAGTCAAGGTTTGGGGGTATACGGTTATGGTCTATCAAATGGAATCAGTTCCTGTCCCCTGTTTTCGTTTCATTCTGATTGTCCTTGCTCACAACGTAACCTTTTCAACTTCTCTATATGAAAACCTGTACGGATCGCGTTGCGAATGAAAACATTTGTTATTTGGGGCACACTTTACCATAAAGCATTCTAACATAACATACAGCACCACGGGTATTGTCCTAACCATTATAACCATGGTACTGTTCAAAAATCCCAAAATAAAACAATAAGGTCCGGCAGTGCTCCACGCCTATATGCGCTCAACGCCCCCTTTTTTTGCCATCCCAGGTGGAATATAAGACCAGATGTTCAGAAGCTCCCGTAAAAAAAAATAAAACAATTAAAAAAAATTATCAGATAAAGATAAACAAGGAATACACCAAGTGGAGTTCTCCTTTCACTACCAATATTATATATAGGGGAGAGTGGCCTTAGTTGTGCCGGTGGGGAAGTTGTGCCACCCCTTGTTTCTAGAAAACCGTGGAAGAAATTGGAAATGTGACCACATATTTAAGAAGAGCCATCCATTTGACTCATCCTGTAAAGAAGGGAGACGCAAGGAATAAGATATAAGCTCAAAAAACTGTTTTGCCTTTCAAAGTAACATTTCCATGATCAAGTTTTTTGATTATTGTGTCTGAACAATTATAGACAAGTTTGAAAACATTTGACACATGTTTTAGACACGATGTCAGCACTAAACTGCTGCATCATGCTAATTATCCAAAATTCT
The DNA here is from genome assembly GCF_949987685.1 of Ammodytes marinus. NCBI lineage: Eukaryota > Metazoa > Chordata > Actinopteri > Uranoscopiformes > Ammodytidae > Ammodytes > Ammodytes marinus. The sequence continues at coordinate 33,597,455 of NC_137233.1, forward strand.
GGGGTTGGGGTGATTTGTGCCAAAGGACCTAGGTGATTTATAAGTAAGTAAGTAGGTAAAATGTATTTCAGTGATTCTTGAGAACCGGGACAAAAGGCAGCAACAAAATGTAACTGCATTTTAGATGTTATTAGGGATTAAGAATAGAATGTCTGGACCACAAATATCCCCTTAAATTTAATTGTATTATTATTATTATTATTATGTCAAATGTATGACACTTGTTATCTTCAAAAACAGTCAAAAACAGTGTGTTCACAGAGAAGGTTTCAATCTTTCATATGCAATAAAACCTATTAAAAATGTACTTTAATGATTAAAAAGAGCTTTTCTCATCAAAGGCAACACTAAATAATCTCTCATATCAATAAAAAAAATGTTCTACAACACATTCATGTTTTATAAGGTTTCTAAGTGGGGGGACACTTTTTGTCACCACCATCATACATGCCATTCAAATGTCATAAAATCACGCAATATGAGGGGCAGCTGTCTCCGTGAAGGACCTAATGTCACAAGCTATCTGTGCAGAGTACATTAGAGTCAGACAGGCTCTGATAAGTGTTGTAGTTTTAGAATATTTTACATTCCAAATCTTGAAAGTCATGCGTCACAACCATGATATGTCAACACCGACTTACAATTTCTGAAGAAGTTATTTGAAATGTTTCGATAATCGTATATTCCTTAAGTATTTCATACTAGCACCAATCATCAACAGAAAAAATAAATGGCTAACTAGATTAATTCAATTTGTTTTGTTTAAGAAACGTTAAATATGTTAACACCGTCAGACGTCAACTCTGTCAGATTTCCTGTCTGACGGTGGTGACAGGCGAATGACGGAGTTGACATTCAATGTGAAGGCATCGTATTTGGGTGGTTTTCAAGTTATTATAATTATATTAAATACAGAAATAGGGTTTAGTTTTTCTAATACTGTATTTATGGAAGCTCTCACAATCTTCTTTTGTCATGATTCTTAAAAAAGTACAGGATGATATACAAAATGAGGCGATTTGGTCTGAGTCTTTTAGAGCTAGTCTGATTGAAAGACTGTAATGTGAATCTTTGAATTAACGCTCAACCAATAATATGCTGTTATAAAATCACTGTTATTGATTATTCTACATATTTGATGGTTATCTGGGTTTTTCTCACCACCGGCAGATATGTGTCAACTCCATCAGATTTATATTATTATGATAATAATACATAATGCTAGTTCATAGTTGTTGAGGAAAGGTTGGTCATATGTGAAAATCTAACCAGTCACCTAACATGAGAATGTGTTTTGAAATTTGAAACACATCTTGATTGCTGTTAATTTTAAAGTAAACATTCTATTACACAGTTCAACTGAAGAACATAGAGGAAAATGTATATATAATATCTATAGTCATATACATATTTTCGACAAATATTTTTGTCAGTCTTGGTGAACTTGTGATCACAATTCTTCTCATGGGTCTAGCATAAATTGAGGCAAAATTAATTTGTGTTTTGATTTTAATTTGCCTAAACAAAGGGTTTGTATTTTTTCAACATTGCACCCTGTTTTGTCCCGGTTCTCAAGAATCACTGATTTATAAAAGCACATGTATGACAGTTTGCACTGTCCAAAGTGCTGTACATAGTGCATTCAGTAGGTAAACAATGAAGGTAAAATAAAAATAACAAAAATAAAAGACATAACGCCCATACATCCACATATAAACAAAGATAGTAGTGCAGAGGTAAGATAGTTAATGGGGAGGAAAAACCAGAATGTACAGATGGGTTTTGAGCCTTGATTTAAAGGCAGAAATGGAGGGGGAATCACATTTGTCAGGTGAAAGTTGGTTCCACAAGCACGGAGCAACTAGTGCAAAGTACATTTCTGAGAGTTGTGCCAGTGGCGGCATGGCTGTATACGCTGGTCACCAAAAAGAAAGTGATCGTCTACAGTAGCTCAGAAGAGACTGACATCTCCATTCCGCTTAACGACATGGTGGATGATGGTGACTTTGTAGGCAAAAACCACCTATATCTGCTAGGCCTTGTTTAAGAAAATTGACCTTCAATCTTTGTCAAATATTTACTTTTTTTACTTTAAATAAACCTTAAATAAGTGATTGTCTTATTGATTTGTCTTGCATTACAGTTTATGAGATATATATCAATGGTACAATTTACCCCATGGTATTCTCTCTTGTGGCACAATTTACACCACACCGGGGGCAAGTTGTGCCACAAGACAACTTTTTTTCCGAAAGCTACAGTAAATTTACATGCTACACTAGGTAAATAACAGGGAAATAACCATTGAGGACACTAAAAATCATGGAATAACTACACAAGTAGCTTCCTATCCTTCGTTTTGATATAAACGCGGCATTATTAGACCGCTGTTTGTAAGATAAATAAGTGGTGTATGAGCAAATGGCTTCTGTGTTGGTTTATGCAACATTCAGCATGCCTTGCTGTGCTGTGCTACGGGCATCTTGTCGCTTTGAGGGAAAAACAATATGGCGGTTAAAGGATTTTTTTTCCAGAGGATCTGGGGGCTGTGGACCAATAAGAAATGGGGGGGGGGGTATCATAGACTATTGCACAGTGGAAGTTCCTGGTTATTAATGTCGGGGGAGGTGGCTTCTCTTGTCCTGACGTCAGGGAGGGAGAAATTCTGAGACATCACAGTAAGGGTTAGAATTAACAGGACAGCTGGGCCAAGGGAAGACTAATATATAAGGGAAGACTGAGGGAAGAAAAACCTCATTCATTATATTATAATAGTTATTTTATAATGATAGAACGCTGGTTCCGTATGGGTGAAGTATTCCTTTAAGAAATTGACAGCAGTGAATGAAGAGGAGGGATAGAATAATGCATTGTGTGGTTACAAAAGAAGTTCTGTCTTAATGTCTGTGGCTGTTTCACACTGTTACCTTTAAACGGTAGGATATGAAATCATCCATTATTTCTTGCGCTGAGTCCCTTACACTTTGATCTATCTCTAAGTGGTTTGAATGTGCTTTGGATAATGGGATCTGACCAAAGCACTGACATTCAAAATCACAATTGCACTGTGCAGAAATGAACCTGGAAATCTATACAACCTATTATTTGTAGCAGCTTTATTTTCTATTCTGTTTTTCATTTACTGTTTAATATTAGGCATATGGTTTATTCTGCTCTTGATCTCGGTTCGGTTAGCTTAGCAGATAGCTAACAGGAAGTTGGTTCCTTGAAATAAAAGCCCAGGATACAAGGTAGAGTGTTTCGGCCTTTGATAAGGTTCTGTTTACTTCAGTTCAGATGTTTTGTAAAACTGTAGAAAACATAAAAAAAACGTTACAATATATTCATACAAATGAGCACACACTATACAAAAGCTACAACTAGACTAAACAATAGCATAAACCAAATAAGCAGCCATTAACAAGGCTTTTAGGTCCTGCTAGCTTCAATGCAAACTTACAATGCATTCTCAATGTAAAATGCTGCCGCGATTAGCATCGCCGAATTTAAGTTAAAATGAAACATTCAGAAATTAAACAAACATAGTTGCTATGCCACACAAGTAATTTAGATTCTTTAAACATAAATACTCACAGACTGAGACTCTCTCAGGACAACAAAGATGAGAATTAAAGGTTAGGTAAGCGGAATGGTTCCTTCAGCTAACTTCCTGTCAGTTACTGCAGTTAGCAGTCCCCTCGCTCGACCCTACTTCACCACATTAATGCACTGCGGTCTTCAAGCAGCGAGTTATCTAGCATCATCTCAGATCCATAAGTGTGATAAAACATGATAAAACAGACCATCAAAACAGACATTGGGAAGGACTTTTACCTGCTCCGCCATTGTAGGCGCATAAACATTCACCCATCTGTGCACCGGCAGTGAGACCATGAGTGAGACGGGTGTCGGTTTGTAGCGTTCTCTCTTGTGATTGGATATTAATTTCGGGATCCCCGAAAAGTTTATTTGCCGATTACATGCAGAGCAGCTGACTGAGAGATCGGCTTTATGAAACGCGCACATTATGTAAGTGATCACTGTATGAATAAAGAGCGATTTAACACTTATATTAACATAAATAAATCGCTTACTTCACCTTTAACTGACTTGATATGTTCTCTTGCTGGTTGCATCAAACTAAACTAAGGTAACACAGGAGGGTCACAAATCATACATGCAATGCCGTTTTTAACCACTAGGCGTCTACAGCAAAAACTATCCCTGCATTCCGAATCGCATACTTTCTACTACAATATATAGTATGTAGTAAAAAGATTTAGGATGTCCCGATTCAGGATGGTTCGAAGTACCCGGATGTCCTACTTCATCCAGCCAAGATTGTTAGTGTTGAAAACTGCATCCTATTTGGGCGATTCTGATTTCTGACCCACAATCCAGTGCGCACGTGAAGTGACGATCGACGAAGCCTCCATATGACAAACGGGGATGCAACGGATATAAAAGCAAGAGGCAAGATCAAGGCGCAATGTTATGATGAAATAAAAGGGTAAAAGTATGTCCCAATAGTATGCCTACTGTATCCTAACTAGATTATTTTTAACGTTGGAAGTTAGTATGTAGAATAGAAAAAAGAAAGAGTATGCGAAAGCAGGGTAATTGTGGGGCAGAACATGGTTAGTATAATACATCCGTCCAACTACTATTAAGTGTATTGGAAACAAAGCCGGACTCAGGCAGCATTATACCCTGATGGAGCTCATGAATTATATGACTGAGATCCAAGATCAGTAAGTCTTCTCGCCATTAATGAGCCTGCGGTTACACAACAAAAAAATTATAGAACATGTAAGTGCTTATGTCCAGCACTATACTTAAAACCTAGAGCCCTAATCTAGTAAGTAGCTTTTGAATCATCACATTTTTGAATTGTTACAGAAATATACTGTGACGAGAGAAATACATATAGGCTGATAAGAGATATAGAATATTGTATTTCTCTTGCATATTACTAAACCGAAATCTAAGATTCCTGTTATTGATACTGTATTTCGAACACCTCCACCATCCCCCTCCCCACAGGACAAATGCGTATTCCACACCTCTCAGACAGGTTACACCCAGCCAAGTGTCTTCAGACTGTCCCCCCTCCCCTCAAATGACTGGCCAGTCGAAGCACACTGCATTGTTGTTTGTGGTGAACTGGATGTATTGTGGTAAAAGTATAAAGTATGTGACTTGGCTTCTGATCTTTGCCATTCTTCACCCTGATAGCCTACGTGCTGCTGGGGTCAGAATGGACCTTCATTTCTAAGGACCCAGGAACATGAAGCCTCTATTCTATGATTAAATGCTCTGCTTGATTAATACCGCCTTAAGATCATTTTTTTTCTCTCATCACATTATATTTAATTATCTCATCGCAATACATTCATCAATCCCAATCCTGACATGAAATCAGAAAGCCCCAAAACACCATATTGCAAATGTCCTTGGTGAAAGACCAATGTATTGTTGCTACAAGTTACCATCATTTGAAATATATTTCCAATCTTAACATAATGACATTATTGAAGGCCATTGGGGACTGTCCCTGACTTATACAGTACGTTACACCAATAGTCGGTTGAGTGTTGGGAGATTTGCTGTTGCTCTTCCACAATGAATAGGCGTGAACAGTCTCTAATTACGTCCTCAGGGGGCACTTACAGCGAGGCAGGGACAGTCCTCACTTTTACAGATAATATCACTAGCTATTCATGTAACAATATGGCCACAATTTAGCACAATGACCATACAAGTACTGACCATATATTACGTTTCCACCAATGCTGTTTACAAGAATCACAGGTACAATAAAGTGCAGTTTAGTCACTCTACTGTACTTTCACTAGGATTAATAGGTATGTTTTTTGGTGAATACAAACATGGACAATCTTGAAAATAGCATTTAAAAGTCATCAATACAACAGCTCAAAGTATTGAACACAGCATTTTAATGTGTATGTTTTAAATTCCCAATAATTCCACTCCACTGAAGTTTGTTAAAGCTTTCAGCCTCAGAGGTACTGAATCCTGATTGCATTTGTCAGGAATGTTACATTGTTAGCATTGTGTGCGTCATCACCTCAGTAAATCTGAGATGTGTGATAGTCATTACTTTAAATGGGTAGCCCTTGCAGCCCAAGATAACATAATTAGTTCACAAAAATCTGAATCCTTGCAACACATACAGTAAATAAATTGCCAAAAATGTTACATTCAGTTAAAACAAACAATAAGGTAACACTTTACAATAAGGTACACAAAATTGTAGTAGCTACTACATACCTACTACATAGATATGTGTTACCTACTACATAGGTTTTTTTTTTGTGCTACTTATGTGTTAGGTAGCACATAGGTTTTTTTTTGTGCTACCTATGTGTTAGGTAGCACATAGGGTTTTTTTTTGTGTTACCTACTACATAGGTTTTTTTTTGTGCTACCTATGTGTTAGGTAGCACAAAAAAAAACCCTATGTGTTAGGTAGCACATAGGGTTGTTTTTTTGTGTTACCTACTACATAGGTTTTTTGTGTGTGCTACCTATGTGTTAGGTAGCACAAAAAAAAACCTATGTGTTAGGTAGCACATAGGGTTTTTTTTTATTGTGTTACCTACTACATAGGTTTTTTTTTTGTGCTACCTATGTGTTAGGTAGCACATAGGGTTTTTTTTTTGCGTTACCTACTACATAGGTTTTTTTTTGTGCTACCTATGTGTTAGGTAGCACAAAAAAAAACCTATGTAGTAGGTAACACAAAAAAAAAACCCTATGTGCTATCTAACACATAGGTAGCACACAAAAAAACCTATGTAGTAGGTAACACAATAAAAAAAAACCTATGTGCTACCTAACACAGGTTTTTTTTTGTGCTACCTAACACATAGGTAGCACAAAAAAAAAACCTATGTAGTAGGTAACACAAAAAAAAAACCCTATGTGCTACCTAACACATAGGTAGCACAAAAAAAAAACCTATGTGCTACCTAACACATAGGTAGCACAAAAAAAAACCCTATGTAGTAGGTAACACATATCTATGTAGTTGGTATGTAGTAGCTACAATTTTGTGTACCTTATTGTAAAGTGTTACCAACAATAAAACCATTTGTAAAATACATTGCTAAACCATAGCAACTACAGAATCTATGATTTCCAAAGCAAAGACTAATGATAAATTTGTGACGTACCAGACCTAGTGTTTTACATATTGTAGTGTAACATTATGACTGTTGGAGAAATAGATTACCGTAAGTGACACCCATTGACCTATCATGAGACGATTTGACAATAATTAAGCTATGAGATATTAATTTTTTCAATGTGTATGATAACAGTGGAAAAAAGATTGCATGTGTGGGACTCAGGTGAATTTACAGTATTGTATTGGACATTATGGAAAAAGGTGCATTGTTCAAATTTTTTCAATGTGTATGATAACAGTGGAAAAAAGATTGCATGTGTGGGACTCAGGTGAATTTACAGTATTGTATTGGACATTATGGAAAAAGGTGCATTGTTCAGTTCCGGGAAACATCCACCCCCCTATATACTTTATTTGGGGTTTTCTTTAATTATTTAATTTTTAGTTAAGCTGTGAATACTAAAGTGCAGCTGTGAATGAATACTTAAGAGCGTAATGAAAGGAATTAAGAAATAATTATTGTAGACTTGTCAGGAGTTATGGGGATGCCACACACAGGCACATAGGGGCAGCCCACGGGGGGTCTTAGTGGTTCTGAGGAAAGCGTGACTGTTGATAAAGTTACCTAGAGAGCTGCATATGAACAAGTGTGGTTATCCAACTGTATGTTTATCTGTTAATCTATCCATCTATCTGAAAAACTACCAGGCACCGCAGTTTGCCGCAGCTCTGCTCAACGTAGAATTCTAGCGTCTCTAAGCTCACTGTTTTGGTTCAGTTGAAAACACATGTTAAGGCCAGGACACACCGGCCCAATAATCGGCCATCGGACATGGTCGGAGAGTCTGGAGGGGGCGGGGACACAAATCTGTTTGGTGTGTTCGGTGACGTCGGCCGTCGTAGATGTTGTCGGGCTTCTTTTCAGCCGATTCAACATGTTCAATCGGCGTCGAGCAGTCTTTCGGTCGGAGCAATTTGATTGGTGGAGGGCTAGCGAATCAGTGAAGCCCGGAAGTGAGGCGGGTAGCACAAACAGCTGACAACAGCTAGCCATTGTTTTAATATTGTTGTTTCGTGCGAGTAGCCTACTCACATGCATCAACCCTTCTTGACTGCTCGACACTCTGCTAAAAATGGTGCGCTTTATGGTCCATATATATACATACATATTTATATCTATCCCTTCGTTCCGAATCGCATACTCTTTCATATTCTACATACTACATCCAACGATAAAAACAATCGAGTTAGGATGCAGTAGGCATACTATTGGGACATACTATTACTCTTTTATTTCATCATAACATTGCGCCTTGATCTTGCCTCTTGCTTTTATATCCGGCGCATCACCGTTTCTTTTCATATGGAGGCTTCGTCAATGTGACGTCACTTCACGTGCGCCCTGGATTGTGGGTCAGAATTGCCCAAATAGGATGTTCAACTCTAACAATCTTGGCCGGATGAAGTAGGACATACGGGTACTTCTAACCATTCTAAATCTGGCCACAAGAATCGGGACATCCTAAATCTTTTTTCTACATACTATATAGTAGAAAGTATGCAATTCGGAACGCAGGGTATGTTTATGGTCTAGAGAGCCGTCCCATCATTTCCGGCTTCCGTATTTGTTTGGGCCACAATACAGATTAGCGCCGCCTGCTGTTATGGAGACATTACGTCCCGCGCAAGTGCAGAGCGTACGGAATGTCAGTAGTCGGCGCGGTGTGTTCTTGCCACTTTTTGGGCACAACAGAGTTTCAAAACATTTTATAGGTTGTTAACAACTAAAAATGGTCATTTGTTGAATTTGCAGGATGTGAAGGTCATATTTAGTGAAATCAAAAGCTATTTCAATCAAAAACATCTTAACAGGCCAAGTTACATGTTAACATAGGACCCCTTCTTTGATATCACCTTCACAATTCTTGAATCCATTGAACTTGTGAGTTCTTGGAGAGTTTCTGCTTGAATATCCTTGCAGGATGTCAGAATAGCCTCCCATAGTTGCTGTTTTGATGTGAACTGCCTCCCAACCTCATAGATGTTTTGCCTGAGGATGCTCCAAAGGTTCTCAATAGGGTTGAGGTCAGGGGAAGATGGGGGCCACACCATGAGTTTCTCTCCTTTTGTGCCCATAGCAGCCAGTGACAAAGAGGTATTCTTTGCTGCATGAGATGGTGCATTGTCATGCATGAAGATGATTTTACTATGGAAGGCACTGTCCTTCTTTTTGTACCACGGAAGAAATTGGTGAGTCAGAAACTCTACATACTTTGCCAAGGTCATTTTCACAACGTCAGGGAGCCTTAAGGTGCCAACCAGCTCTCTCCTCATGATTCCGGCCCAAGACATGACTCCGCCACCTCCTGTCTGCCGTCGCAGCCTTGTTGGGACATTGTGGCCATTCACCAACCATCCACTACTCCATCCATCCGACCATCCAGGGTTGCACGGCACTCATCAGTAAACAAGACTGTTTGAAGATGAGTCTTCATGTATTCCTGAGCCCACTGCAACTGTTTCAGCTTGTGATCATTGTTTCGGGGTGGCCGAATAATAGGTTTATGCACAACAGCAAACTTCTGGATCCTACACCTTGATGTTTGCGGGACTCCAGAGGCACTACAAGCTTCAAATACCTGTCTGCTGCTTTGTGATGGCATTTTAGCAGCTGCTCTCCTATTCCGATGAATTTGTCTGGCAGAAACCTTCCTCATATTACCTTTATCCGAACGAACCCGTCTGTGCTCTGAATCAGCCACACATCTCTTCACAGTACGATGATCACACTTAAGTTTTTGTGAAATATCTAATGTTTTCATACCTTGTCCAAGGTATTGCACTATTTGACGCTTTTAGGCAGCAGAGAGATCCTTTTTCTTTCCCATATTGCTTGAAACCTGTGGCCTGCTTAATCATGTGGAACGTCCTTGTTAAGTAGATTTCCTTTGATTGGGCTTACTTAGCAAACTGATTATCACAGATGTCTGAGATTGATTTCAATGATCCAAAGCGCCCTGAGACACAATATGAGTTTAAATTAAATACAAAAAATGTAATGTTTATGACACTTAATTCCAATTTGCATTATAATTTGTGACAGACTGTATATATATATATATATATATATATATATATATATATATATATATATATATATATATATATATATATATATATATATATTAGGGCTGTCAAATTCACACGTTCATTTCGATTAATTAGTCACAGAAAAATGAAGAAGAAAAGGTAAGAAGACAGCTTATTTTATTCTCCGCAGTGTCTGTGAATTATTCATTTAGTGGGCGCCAACAATGTAGGTTCAAAACTCAAGTATCTCTCAATCCTCCTCCGTGTCTCACTTTCGTTTGCTAGCTGCGTGTGTGTGTGTGTGTGTGTGTCGGTGTGTGTGTGTCTCAATATTTTTGGCTATGAGTATTATGATGGCAAATGAGTTGGCGCTATGGCTGCCTGTGGCAGTGCAGCGCTGTCTGTTTTGGAGATAGACAGTCTTCATTTAGCCTGCTGTTTCTTTTGTGGTTTTAACTAGAACAATCGCCCTGTATTTCATGTAGCCTAGAAACCTGGCTAAGGAGAAGAGACAGAGCTACGAGAGACAGAGAGAGAGAGAGAGCGAGCGAGCGAAACAAACTGAAGGATAGTCTACAGCTGTTTATAAACAGGCAAAAAAGTGTCATATGAGTATGCAATTATTTTAGATTAATTAATCACAGAGCCTGTAATTAATTTGATACATTTTTTTAATCGCTTGACAGCCCTAATATATATATATCTATATATATATCTATATATATATATATATATATATATATATATATATATATATATATATATATATATATATATATATATATATATATATATATATATAGTGTGTAGCCCCTAACTTCTAAATATGAGCTTGGATTCCCTATACTAATTTACAAATGCAAACCGTACCCTTATCTATAACATGCACAATATAAACAATTCACCATATGATTAAGCAGACAAACAAAAAGGTAAGTAATTAAATGTTTACTTAATTTTCTGATAAAATACAAAATTAATGGGAACACAATAGACCCTTTTGATTATCCCACAGCTTGACAGAAAGCTATACACCCAAACTATGTACTCACTTTTGTTGCCAGCAGTTTAGACATTAATGGCTGTGTGTCGAGTTACTTTGAGGGGACAGTAAATTTACACTGTTATACAAGCTGTACACTGACTACTTAAAGGCCTACTTCACCGGTTGGAATATGAAGGTGTATTGAACTCGGAGATCCTATGAAGTATAAATGTGATTTAAATTTATATACATTGAATACATTTCTGTGATGTCACAGAAAGAGAAATGTAGGGTTAGACAGTGAGACCATTAAACAGTCTTTCTGCCTTTTCTCAGGCTAGGATGATCCGATTAAATTTTTTTTTTCACATTTATACTTCATAGGATCTCCGAGTTCAATACACCTTCATATTCCAACCGGTGAAGTAGGCCTTTAACATTGTATCAGAGTGTAATTTCTTCAGTGCTGTCCCATGGAAAGATATAATGAAATATTTGAAGAAATGTGAGGGGTGTACTCACTTTTGTGAGATACTGTATATATATTTCCTTTCAAATTTTGCCTCAATTTATCATATGGAAAGAATACAATTAGAAAGCTTTAAGCATTGTAATGTCAATCAGTGAAGAGCAAAACTAATTCCTCATCAAAGTTAAATTGGGGAATATGTAATTGTAATTATCGTGAAGAGATACATTTGAAGTGAGAACAACAACCGGAAGAAACAAACCAGGTGGTCTAATTAAAAGGACTTTGTAACTATGCAGAGCATTTTTTGTTTTCATATATCAATAAAAAGCATTTCTCCAATCAACGTAATGAAAACACACACACACGCACAAACAGACAAACACACATACATTCCCACATTGCCAATGTTTTAGGTTTTTTTGAGAAGTTGTCAGTAAGGGACTTGAATCCTTGAGCAATATCTATAAGTTGGGACTCCGAAAACACTCACACAAACACTCTCAGAAAAGTCAAATATAGAGGGGATTAGTGTGGGGAGGTATAGGCAGGGAACTGTTCTTACGTCGTCCAGTTTTAGAACACGATTAGTTGTTTATTGAAAGCGAGTTGGGGGGGGGGGGGGGGGGGGGGATAAAAGCTGACAATATTCTTCTGGTATTGCCAAGGTGTAGGCCACGGGATATGTTAGAAAGTGACAAGTGTGTGGACATGCGCTGAGCTCCAAAGTATGGATGAAGTGGTGTGATGGACAGAAGATTGGCTGGGAAATAGAAAAGACCATGAGACCTTGGAGCACCGCGGGACAGCTGACAGGCAGCCTGGTAGAACAGCTCTCCCCCCCACCCCCCAGGTTCACAGGGAAAAGGCTCCGTGTTGGAGGACCAATTCTGAAGGCTGACAAACACTGCAGTCATCACTTTTATTCTTCACTGTGGGTTGCACATGCCAACATTCCTTCACATACTACTGGTACTGTTGCTTCTGACTGCTGAGATAAAATAATGACAAAAGCTAAATAAAGAAAGGGCCTACAAATATACACTGTTACAAAGTCAGTTTTAAAGCAAACAAGGCATTTTAGGGACAAATAATGCTTATAGCCTAAACATGAGGCGTAAAGGATAATTTGGTTTATTACAATTCATGTCTTGTAAAAATTGAGTTGAGATATAATTTTAGGCAACAAAGTAGAAATCAGGGAACATGGGAACATTGCAGCTTCTAGTCTATAGCAGTCTTTGTTACATAGTCAACATCTCTTGGAGGAAATCCAAGCTGGCACATGAACATTTGCTCAGCTTACTGGTCTGGGCCATTGGAGCTTATTAACACTAGAACCGCCACCGGGTCAATTTTACCCGTGGGGGTTTTTCAATTGCCCATAACTATACTTTTATAAAATATTGAAGCCCCCCCACTCTTTGACTTTTCATAAAATTGTGTTGTGATGCTCTCCCTATGATTAAATAAAGTCACAATTAATCAGGTTAAAAAAAACGCCACACTGGGTCAATTCTACCCGCACAGGAAAATGAAATATTTTAGAGGAAGTTGCTAGGCAATGGCATTGTTTGAGGTCTGCGATTGGACAACTATACAGCAGTCATTCATGAACACCTACAATAGATAATAGATGAAGAAAAATACCTTACAACATTAGAGTTAGCCTACTAAGTGAAATGAGTGATGGTGAGTCTGATCGCGGGGTGACAGAGCTGAATGCTGTGTTCCACACCGCGGCTGGTCCGGCTCAACTGACAGCTGAATGCTGTCAGATGAGCCGGACAGAGAGCGTCGGAGGGATCCTCCGCCTCAAAACAGGTCAATGTGTGAAAAATTAATGAATAATCAATTAGTGCTGACCTAAAAATAAGTGTGCCATGTTACTGTTTATTGTTTTTAGAACGCTGCTTTGACTGTCTGTTTCCATTAAAATATTGGCGATATTATATCTACTTTCATTTTCATTACTGACCCACCACGAAACGTGGTTAGTGTTCTCAAAGATAACAAGAGGACCAAAACACAGATGATGATTAAACAAACTCATTTATGAGTTCATATTACACTAGAAATGCACGGGTAGATTTGACCCGCCTGGCGGTTATACGTATAGAGAGAACGCTGGTGGCTCTAGTTTCGTAAAATTTGGAGCTATCAATCTATCTGATGTGGGAGGCCGTAACTTGACGACGACAGTACTGGGCATACGCGGTCGAAGTGCTGTTTGTTAACAACAAAGATGGCTGTGGATACGTTGTTTGAAACGGCTTTGGCCTCGACACTTAATTATTTGGAAGACGGCACTCAAATCTTTCATTAGCACGAAAGATGAATTTTCTGGAAAAAAAACATCCAAAAAAGTCAGATTCAAGCAGCAGTTCAGAGCCAGGCATGAAGCTGTGCATTCATATACCGTTTTACACGGTGGTGACTGAATGAATACTAACAACACTGATATCATTCTCCAATTTTGCATCTGGTGTCATATAGCTAGAGCAGCATGTCTCTTCTGCGTTGCATATTGGATTCCTGTTGAGTGAATTCACCTAGTGTGCCACTCTTTCATTATTGATGACCTGATGTAGGGCCCTAAGACTTAACAGCATACAATGATATCATAAATCCACCACTAAACCTCATTTTATATTTGAAGACAATTTGATATGTTTTGTACTTGTGAGGGATTCTTCTTTGCATTTGACCCTTGTCACTACACTATACCTTAAGGCCAGGACACACCGGCCCGATAATCGGGCGTCGGAGAGTCTGGAGGGGGCGGGGACCAGGGCTGGCCCTGGCATTTTTGGCCATGGCAGCCCACCATGATTATTTATACAATATGCGGAGGCAGGGGCGTTGCACCACATTCTGGGCCCCTATCCAGGAAGTCCTGATGGGCCCTCTGAGAGGCGGTCTTACAATACAAACATGTAAAAGCTATGTTTGTCTATAGTCCAAAACGTATGAGTGACTGGTCCCTCTCTGAGCCAGATAACAACACAATGTTTCTATTGATGAATGACCAAATCATTACGCGTACTTGAACACAACCCCTGGTCTAATGACTCTTAATAAACATGCACACACAGAAATTTGGGAGATTGTGTTGTGGAACCTGGACCTTCAAGGGGGGTCCGGGTGAACGCTCCCCCTGAAGATTTTTTTTTAAATGTTAAAGTAAAATTCATCAATCTGGTGCACTTTGAGGAGAAAACTAAGGCTAAATCAACTGTTTCCTATGTAAGCTATTTAGTACTATTTTCTGGAATAATTTATAGACACAGAATGACCAAAAAGCAGAAAGAAGAAATGTACATTAAAAACGTTAAAAAATCCAGTCAGCTTCAGGAATTTTTTCCCTTTGTTTGTATTTTTTAATGGCCCAATATAGGCCCCTGATCTTCATAGCCGCGAACAATGTTATTTAAAAAATAACAAAAATGTACTGACGAATGAAAGGCCCCTGATATCTGTTTTTTTCCCTAAATAAATTTTTTTCTGGGCCTTCAAAGATCAGGGGCCTATATTGAGCCAGTAAAAAAATTTAAAAAATAAGTTTTTATTTTTTTGGGTGCAGCCCCCCTCTGCCTTGGGCCCCCCCAAGCCTGTCCGCAGTCCGACGGCCCTGAACGTAACTGACCATCGTCAGATGCTCATAATTACCGAGTAGAAGTTGAATGCGTGCAGCCTCTGAATGGGCGGCCCTCTGCTGTGTGTGTGATTGGGCCTCATCATAATGAGTAATGGCCTGGGACAAAGTTGTATTTAACTTTCAGGTGAAGTTGACAGCCTGCACACACATTTATATGTCCATGGCACTCCCGAGAGGGAAGGGACCTCGGCCCTCGTCTGTGTGACTTGGCCGGGCCGGGCCGAGTCACACAGCCTGCCAAATCATACCTGACAAACCATGCCCTTGCTGACACCCCTATAACCATTCAACCCCCACCTCTCGCATTGTCTTTTGTCCTATTCAAACTAGTCTCCTTGCTACCTCAAATATAATGGATTCATTAAAAGAGGGCACAGACACTGTCTCACTTTACCCCACATAATTTGTCTCACTTTACCCCACTGCCACACTTTGAGAAAAAACTACCTCTCAGGCAAATCTTCAGTTTTCATCATCTCATGGTTTCATATGTTGGTAGTTCATCAACATGTATGATAGAAGTGTTTCTACCTGAATCAATTTGCTTTGGCACAACAGTTGATTAAGTTGACAGCAGGAACATTTACTTTAACATGCAAAAAAAATGTTTTTTGTGAAAACAACGTGCTTACAACATCACCATGAGGTCCTCTCTTTCATGGCCAAGGGGAAATGAGAGGGGCTTGAAAACATATATCTCACATGACCAAAAATGTGTTCCGTTGTCTAGACACAGGGGGTGTCTCACATTACCCGATGTCTCACATTCCCCCGTTCTCCACTACAGGTAATGCTTAGATACTTTTATTTAATCTTGAGTTAATTCTTTTTTACAAATCGATTCAAAGTGCATATCTTATGAATATGAAATAGTGTAATTATATCACCTATGGACTATGCTGACTGATAAACATAAACATTCAGCACATTTAATACACAATGGAAATAGAATAATATCCCTCTATGGACTATACAAAAGGATGAAGGACATATGATGTAAGCATAGTTATTTGTGTTTTAATGCATGTGGGTGTGTACAAACTGATAATCTATCATTGTGTGACCGGCCAATTTCAGACTGGTTACTCTGATGAAGTGCATTGTAGCAGCATGTAAGAGGCCACACAAGGTGAGAGGGGAAGATAAAACGTAATTTGTTCACCACTAAATGAGACGATGACACACACAACACAATGCACATCGTTTGTAAGCCTCCTATAGCTTTCCCAATAAACAGTGTTTGGCATTCATCATGACGTAAGCTAGTCTTTTGTTTGACCAAAAGTGAACCCATGAAATAGCTCTCTGTTACAGCTGTGGTGTCGAAAACGGGTAGCTGATAGGCCTTAAAGCTAGGGATGTGATTTCTGATTGGTCAAAGTTAACATGAGCTGTACACTTTGACCAATCAGAGCGAGGCTCCGATTCTCTGTTCTTATTGGCTGTTGGGACTGTCCATTCACTTTGGCACGACTTTGTTGGTGTAGAGCGTGTCAGGGAGGGACCATAGGGGAGGGACCAAAGAGAACAAGTGGAGCGGTTGAGGTATTTGGATTCGAATCTCTATCCCAACTGCCATTTTCTCCCCAAATCCTCCACCCCAGCTTTAACCAATCTTGCTTTTGTTGAATAGCATCAATTGTTCTCACAAACTGAAATGACAGGATTATGGCATATTGAATTCCCATTCATTTTAAGGTTTTTAAAGAAAATGAAAGCTACAAAAGTTGTATTCTTGTCTTAGATGATAATGCCATTCAAATGTTTATCTGTGACAGCAAACATGGAGTGTAACAGTAGCATAACAAGTGAGTATACAGTACACCCAGTATACACTCTTTATTAATCTTTAAAAGCACAAAGAAACATTTTGAGTTTGAGGGAGTTTGGATCATGTCCCTGTTTTGATCAGGGACATGATCCAAAATGCAGGGTGATTACTTTCTGGAATTAATGCATTCATTTTGTTAAACGCATGCGCAGAATGACCCGCACCCGGGCATCCCACCCACTGTGCACTACAGTCACTCTAACGTTGTGGCATTGTGCGCGGCCAACATATCAGCACACTAGCCTGTGTTATAACTGCTAACATCCACATACAGTCAAGTGCGAAAGTTTGTGAACCCCTTGAACATTTTGGAATTTTATTTATTGTAACCATCATTAATTCATTTTTATCAATACCAGTATTTTTTATATGAAATAACAGATGTTTGTTTATCAATTCAACATTTTTCTTTTCCAGAAATCAATTGTTAAAACAGATAAAACAAATTATTTGACGAATGTTGTATGTGCAAAAGTTTGTGAACCCTGAGCTGCATTGCTTAAATGGAGCAGGTAAACACAATCAGATGGGCCAAATTGAGTCATGAAATGGACCAATGTAGTGAGAGATCTTTAGGGAAGAAATTGGGCGGCACTAGATACAACAGAGATAAAACCAGGTCAGTTTAGGCTCACCAAAGTGAACCCATACAGGTCAGACATGCTAAAAGGGGAAACAATCTCAGAGGATCTCAGGAATAGAGTTGTGATGCTGCACATTTGTCTGGGGACAGCTATAAATTATTTTAAAAAAAGTTTGAGCTCCATCGGTCCACCGTGAGGCAAATCATCTACAAATGAAGAGCTTTAAGAGTGACTGAACATCTGCCTAGAAGTGGACTTCCTTCAAAAATATCCACAAGCGCCACAAGATAAGTGATTTTTCAGTTAAAAGCCAACCCAAACATTACATCTGGTGATTTGCAGACCTCTCTTGCAGCATCTGGGACAGATGTGCATGGTTCCACAATAAGAAGAAAACTCAGTCAACATGGCTTTCATGGGATGGTTGCTGAAGAAGCCTCTGCTCTCAAAAAAGAACAAAACTGCTTGTCACAACTTTGCCAGAGAGCACCTGGAGATACCTGAAGTCTTATTCTGTGGACAGATTAGTCAAAAATTGAACTGTTTGGTCATAACCAAAACCGCCATGTTTGGGCAAAAACGCAATTCTGCCTACCACCTAGAGAACCTTCTCCCAAGTGAATAATGGTGGTTTCAAATTGTCTGCAAATCTCCAGGTGTAATGTTTGGGTTGGCTTTTACCTGAAAAATCACTTTTCTTGTGGCGCTTGAGGATATTTTTGAAGGAAGTCCACTTCTAGGCAGATGTTAAGTCACTCTTAAAGCTCTCCATTTGTAGATGATTTGCCTCACGGTGGACCGATTGAGCTCAAATTTTTTTTTATGAATTTATAACTGTCCCCAGACAAATGTGTAACATCAAAACTCTATTCCTGAGATCCTCTGAGATTTGTTTCCCTTTTAGCATGTCTGACCTGTATGGGTTCACTTTGGTGAGCCTAAACTGACCTGGTTTTATCTCTGTTTTATCTAGTGCCGCCCAATTTCTTTCCTAAAGATCTCTCATTACATTGGTCTATTTCATCAACCAATTTGGCCAACCTGATTGTGTTTACCTTGCTCGATTTAAGCAATGCAGCTCAGGGTTCACAAACTTTTGCACATACAACATTCGTCAAATAATTTGTTTTATCTGTTTTAACAATTGATTTCTGGAAAATAAAAATGTTGAATTGATAAACAAACATCTGTTATTTCATATAAAAAATACTGGTATTGATAAAAATGAATTAATAATGGTTAAAATAAATAAAATTCCAAAAGGCTCAAGGGGTTCACAAACTTTCGCACTTGACTGTATATGTTGCGCACGAAAGTTGCTGTCAGAAGCAACAGGAGGAGCAGCATTGTCTGCTCTGTTTTAGAGCACATGAGGACACAAACGTCTGCAGTTTACAGAGGTGTGGGTGATTAATAAGTGACATCAACATAAGGTCGGCTCTCTGGCACAAATGAACAGTCCCCCAGAACGTTGGCGCGCATGCAAACTAATACACACACACACACACACACACACACACACAAACCGCGGACTGCAATCAAGTTGTATTCAGGAATGCAACACCTATGGGTTCACCAAATATATGCCATTCTATAGCCTATATTTGCTCAAAGACACAGCAAAGAGACATCGTAATTGTCTGTGGTCTGTGTCCAAACAATGTGCCCACAAACTGCACGGCTGGTGTCCAATTAAAACAGTCTGTTGCACTTCCGCATGACGTCACCTCCTGGCTGCCAAGTTGCTGCTGTAGTCACTAGTCCCTTTTACACAGAGATTGCGGCATATTGACGGAACATCACTCCAATATGCCGGCTTTGCTTGCTTCTGTCTTATATTTTATTTACAAAGCCTTGACCGGGAAGCTTCCTCGTTATTTAACAGAAATGTTGCAAATTTCAGATGGGCTTTATCAGACCCGCTCCACTGACATGCTCATGCTTTATGTCCCACAAGCCCGGTCTGAGCTGGGAAAGACAGCTTTTAGCTTCAGTGCCCCCGACTCCTGGAACAACTTACAGCAACAAATTAAACTAAATACCTTCATATCCTTTAATCAATTTAAACAAACTATCTTAAATCTGCCATACTCTACCTGTAACTGTTTTAATTAGGCTATATTGTACTTTCACCCATTTAATTTAATTTTAATTGCTGCCACTCCTCACCACTATGTAAATGTTTAAATTTTTATTTTTTTATTTTTATTTTTTTTCCTCTCTTCACCTGTTGTTGTGTATTTGATGTATTTGCATTGAATATTGTGTATGCATTGTTGTTTTTCCTTGGAATTTGTTTGAACTCGACACCATTGAAAATGAGGGTCACCCCTCAATTGGTCTCTCGAGGATTAATAAAAGTTAAATGAAAAATGAAATGAAATTTACACAGAACCAAGCAACGCCGGCCTGCTGGCGCATCAGTAGCCCCTTTTACACAGTGTTCCGGAATGAAAGAGGTGCTTTTAAACAGCATCAGGTGTGACGTAAACATTTTGCGCCGCGCCGGTCAGCTGCTTCACAACAACAACACTGGCCGGTGAACAGAGGCCTGAGAGCTTACAGTAAGAGGGCCATATTTTACTGTCCCCACAATGTGCCGGTTGATCTCGCTACGCGCTGAGTACAACATCACTGGGACTGTTAAGCAAACTGACAAAATCACTCTGCTCACTGCTTCACCCGTGTGTCTGTGTGTGTGTTTGTGTGACAGGTTGGCTGTGAGCGAGTCTCTTTGTGAGGGCAGCGATCTGCCAATCAGACATACACATACACATACACACAGTGTGTGAAGTCTGTAGACAGAAATAAAGTGTGGATGTACGCTCAGACTTAGGATAATAATAGCGGCGGCGATCCGGTCGCAGCCTAGCTTATCTTAGCTTAGCCTAGCTTTCCCATTGTACAACTTCCACTGGGCAGAAATAGACTCATAAACTGCAAAATGAAGTGTGGGGGTTTGGATTGAGCAGCGGACCTTATGACCAGCTAGATTATGCACCGTTCCTTTTATTTGGTGATTTTTTTTTTCAGGCCGCCATGGTTAATGTTAAACACACGTCCTTCAACTGCTAACATGGTCGCATGTTTAGAACGTAGGCTATGGAACATCAAATGCCCCCCTGTTCCGCAACAACAAGCTGGCCGCATTTATACAGAGAGGCGGAACTGATTGTGTCGGGAATCTTACTACCCCCCGACGTAGTAAAATTCCCGGAACAATCTCTTGCACCTTTCTTCCCCCGTTCCGCAACGGTCGCATTTATACAGCAGGGCGGAGGGCCGAAATGGGGCTACAGACACAGCACTCATACATATAGCTACAGCATGTCAACACCCAGCTTTAGTGCACAACATAATAACAAAAGGGAAAGGATCCTAAACGTGGTCATAACAAGACTGTGCCGCCTTATTCATCCCATCCCCGGTTCCCACTGCACACTTTTAATTACCAATGTGAGGGCTTGTCATTAGCACAGTCTGGGAAGCTGTTATATTTAAAGATGCAATTACTGAGACAAACCAAATTCCTTCAACATCATTAAGACACATAGTGTATAGTTGCAGAAACAACCAAGCTGGGAGTAGCTATATCACCAGACTATATTTGAAATTAGACTTTGATGAATGGGCGCCAAATAGTAAAAAACAGAACTCACCAAAAGACATACACAAATAAATAAATGAAATAGAATAAAGAAAACAGTTAACCTTAAATGCCCATGCAGTCTCACCTCAATACCTGTCTTACCCTACTTGTCCTTCAGCACTGACTGTGGATTTTGCTCTCTGGCGAAGCCATTTATTTTCATTGCTGCCTTTGTCTCAGGCAATCAGTGTGAGTACTGTTCAGGCATGTGGACACTGTCAGCACTGGAGACACAACTCAGACCAAAGACTGTATGTCGCTTTGCTGTATGTACGTTCGGATGGGAGAGAGGGAGTTCTGAGTAGCATCACTGGTTATTGACACTATGATACAGTATATGGGAAATTGCAATGTAAAATAAATCTAAAGATCCTTTACTAAATTTGTGAATTATAAACTCTACCACATCCCGAGCACATTATTTCAGAGTCAGCGATTCAGGAGAAAGCTTGCTCTCCAAAAAAACATTTACCATAGCGGCTTTAAAGATAAGTTAAAGTGGCTGCCCATTGAATGCCAACAATCACCGCCTGCCCTCTATGTGGGTGTTGTGGCACTACAAGGCTTTTGACCTGCTGATTTAAAGGCCTACTTCACCGGTTGGAATATGAAGGTGTATTGAACTCGGAGATCCTATGTAGTATAAATGTGCAAAAAAAATTGTAATTGGATCATCCTAGCCTGAGAAAAGGCAGAAAGAGTGTTTTATTGTCTCACTGTCTAACCCTACATTTTCATCACAGTAAGGGTTAGGATTAACAGGACAGCTGGGCCAAGGGAAGACTGAGGAAAGAAAAACCTCATTCATTATATTATAATAGTGATTTTATAATGATAGAACGCTGGTTCCGTATGGGTGAAGTATTCCTTTAAGGTACAATACAGTAATATATTAATTAATTAAAGAATAGCGACTAGCCCTCAATGTGAGCTATACTGCATATTATATTATTATGCGCAACTAAAACACAGAATGCCCGAATGAAACAGGACACTTGTGTTTTTTGAAGGTAACCCTATTCCCAGGTCTCCACTAAAAAAGTTGCACTGACCATATGGTTAACATAAACGAGTGCAATATCTTTCTAAAGCACAGGGGAGCATGTAGCTCTTCTGGGCTGTGTTCATTAGCCCCAAATTAACTTTGAAGGTGAGAGGCAAACAGTGAGGATGACACGGCGTCTGTACACAGGGTGTGATTTGTGTTACACTGTGTTGCAACCATGATTATCATGGAAATGAATAATTGTTTTTTCTAATTATAGATGTTGTGTAACCAACGGTTTAGGCCCACAGTCTGTTCCAGGCTCCTTGGAGGAAATATAGAGTAATTGAGTGCAGCGTGCAACAGATTAATGGCATGGTGTTTGCAACTTGGCAACTAGCACTTATTATTATTGGCAAAGAAGGATGCTTTATAACTGTGTACAAACTGATATGATTTGATGAAATTATCCCAGTTGTCCCACTTAGCTTGCTTAAGTCTCTGAAGAAAGATAAATGGGCTCATTGCACCAGTTTTCCAGTCAGATGCTGTGGGACGATCCACCTCCGAAAGAAAATATATAAAAAAAGAGAGGTTTTCCCCAGAGGTGTGAACCCAATTAACGTTGTCACCTGCTGGGTCTGAATAGTGCTTAATCTTTTGGTGACCGCAAACATCCCATCAATCTGTTGCCTGCCCCTGTCCCTCCTTCCTTCATGGGACTGTCTCACTCACTATACTCGGTCCATCCAGGTGAGCTGCACTGGCATGTTTAAAAAATATCTCTGCTAAGTAGACTGCTCGAATCAGAGCACTGTGTAGTTAGATGTCGGGTGCCATTGATAAGCCTTCAGAGCCACTAATTATTTTTTTCTCCAGTGACAAAACACACTGCTACTCTTGCACCTCCAAGGGCCTTGAAAAAAAATGTTTTCTGTCATCCTTTGAGATATTTGTGTGCCTTTACAAAGCTATTGAATGCATATTGAAAGAGGGTGTTTTTAAATGTTTGAGTGGTCCTCTCGCCTCGGTAAACACACACACATACAGGTGCCGACAATAACTAAAATTCTCCTTCAAGATGCTGTACAAGTCTTGGCTCAAAACTGCTCTTTTAACAAAGCGGCCACAGGAATCCTATAAGTGAAAGGCATGTGGATATCTGTCTATGGGCAACTGGAATGTAAAGGGGAAATTTAGTCTGACTGATCACAGAAATATGTGCAGACTTAGTGGCAAGTAGTGGTAAATGGTAAGGGTAAAGGCCGTTGCACACCCGGCGAGACACGAATAAATGGCACGAAAAAGCGAATATTTTGGAATGTGAATTTTGTCGCGTCTCACTATCGGAAGCGACGCCCTAGAAAAATTTAACTCAGTTCGAAAAAAATAAAAGCCGCAAATTCACGGAGCGAAATAACGGCGCTGATGTGGAAGCTTGTATTGACTCTGTATACGTTTGCTAATTATTAATAACACGCAAATTAATCGCACAAATAAAACGCGCCCGGTGTGCAAAGGCCTTAAGTCTGCAGGAAATGAATGTAACTATGTAATGTCCCCGGAAGTGATGAAAACACGACTGTGTGTGTGGGTGAATGTTGAAGGTGTATGATACCCATGACAAGCATCAGGACTGTTACTTGATTCCAGCATATGAGATTCACAAGTTTTCGATTGAAGATGGAAATACAGCAAATCGTCCACAAGCCTTTTTGATTGACATATGTCCCTCAGGAGTCGTCCGTCTCCCGAGAGCGACTGACTCAGTGGTCAGGAGAGCCCCAGCAGCTCGACATGATGATGATAGATGATGCCAATGGGACAGGACTACCTCATGGATCAAACATAAAGGAATGTGACATTGAAAAATCGCTTGACTGAAGACTTTGATTTGATCGAATGGTTCTGGATTAGTCTCATCATCGCTCTCATGGGGGGGAACGCACCAGAGTTGCTACATGACTGAGCTCCCTCACTTCACTAGAAAACCCGGCGAGGTGGAGTGATGTGGGATGAAAAATACTGAAAATAACTATTAATGTCTTAGGATTGAATGTAGGTTCATGGAAACCTACATTCAATCCCTTTTTTCCATTAAAATGTCTATGATATCTTCAGGGCTCTTGAAAAAAATACACTCCCCTCCGCGAGATATTTGTAGTACTTAACTGAAAACCAAGTCACTGGGTACAGTTCAAAAGCAGCTCAGACTTGACTACGCTCCTCCAGGCTATATCGGAGACAACAGCCATCTGCGAGGGGGGAGTAAATGCTATTGATGCATCACTGAGCAAATACATCCAAGTCAGGGCTATTTTATTCAAGGGAATATACAGTCCATGCTTCAACGACAATCCAGCAATATACATGGTGGGACTGCGATAAAAGCATAACAAAATAACAATGAAGTGTTTCTCTGGCCCGCGCTGTTCTGGCCGTTTGCACAGAACTGGAAGCCAATTGTAAGCCAACCCATCTGTGACATTCCTATAGATAGTCATTTCTCAGCGATATTGGGAAGACAAATACAATTCCCAAATAAACTTGATCATGCAAAGAATCACATTACTTGCTTGGTGATCACTGGTACCCTTTAATGTTGATGAACTACGATTGTTTTTGAACAGAACTTTTCCTTAAGGGGCGGCTTTGGGGAAGTGTGTAGGGCGGTCATCCACTGGGTTGCAGGGTCAGTGGTTCGATCCCCCGCCTCCCCGCCACATGTCACAAGTGTCCTTGGGAAAGAAACTGAACCCCAAATGTCTTCTGATAGTTAGCTTGCAACATGTAAAGCGCTTTGAGTCTGTGAAAAAACAGGGAAAAGCGCAATATAAGTGGAGTCCATTTATCATTAATCAATATAAGACCCATGTAAAACGGACAAAAAAAAACAGCTTAAATGACTCCCGCACAGACATCAGTTAGTGAACTGTGCTTGTGTGTGTGTTGGTGCTTGTGTGCAGTCAGTGATGGCCACAGCTCTGTCACATAGCACAGGCTGGCACCACATGGGCCTGGATGATCGAACTCCCTGTCTAATATAGTCTGATCAGCACTTCCAGCCAATGCATCTTCCTTCAATCCTAGGTGTGCCCAGTTCCCATCTTGCCAAAGTGCACTGGGGCAATCGTAATCATTAATTGGTGCTGTTCCATTGAGACACATTTCTTCCCTAACAATATAAGAAATCCTTTATATTAATCACATTACCACAGATTGGAAGTGTTTGCTAACATCCAACATCAGCAAATTACAAGATGATCTGGATTTAATGCCAGTCATGCTGCTTTGATATCTGCTTAAAAATGGAAAGGCCATTTTTATATATTAATTTTTTTCTTCTTGCAATAGTTTTGTGTATCAGGTCCGGAAGTTGAGTCCAAAAGCAATAACTAAATGGCCCTTCCGTATGATAACATTTAAGCTTCAATGGGGTCCAATCAGATGGTTAATTTAACCTTGCTTATACAGCCTTACATAGCTACTTTAACAGGCTAGACCGCTTAAAGCTGCTAAAGTGGAATTCAGCTAGTCGTCATAGCGGTGTTTGCAGCTAACTCAGTCCTCCTCAGGGCTATTTTGTGCTGCTGTCCAGCACATTTTTCGTAAGCAAATTGAACAAAAACTGGTGAGACAGCGAGCCCCAACAATGCAGCAACTTCATTAGCTTGTCTGTCTGTCTTGCGGGACAGGGTGCCACCCACTGTCTCTGGTACCTGGAACCTGGACAGAGCAGGTAGGTGATGGGAATTTGACATAGTGGAAAACCAAAAAAAGTAGAGTACAGTACAGGGTAATATATAGTAGAAAAGCGCCATGACAACACATGAAGGACTCACTGATAAGATGTATTCATAAAGTGTCTGTTCAACCTCACTGTGCCACCACATCTCTATTTGTCTAAACATGCCTTTTGTGTTTTACTGAATCTAGTGTAGATCTTTGAAGGATGTGTCCTTAAGTAGACAAGGCAGGCACCTCCTCCTTAAAGAAGGTGTCCCCAAGAGCCTGGTACATTCAGGTCTTCATCAATGGTCATCAAAAGAGATTTTTTAATATTAAGACCAAAACGTTGCAAATGGTGATATTCCACATCACTGTGACTCACAAACCAATCATAATATTGATGTTTGTGCCTGGGTGGCGTACTGTTGTTCTTTATGAGGGAACATTCAGAATTAAATAAATTAATTATTAAAGAATGTTATCTACTACACCAAAAATAATTGTTTCCACTAAATTTATCTTGTGTGTAAAATACATCTGTTCCTAAATTTGGTATTTTCAATAATGCGTAATCTATCATGACATGGACTCCAATACATCATGCTATCATTTTCACATTTATATAATGTATAATGCATTGAACCACACAACCCTTGTTGGGTACGTATGAGCTGGTCACAGAATCATTTTAAGTCTTCAAATTAACATTTTTCCTTTTTCATAATTGCAGATCCATTCCTCAAACTCTGCAGCAAACTAAATCTTAAAGGTTATATAGAAAACATGGAGACCCCACCCAGTCAGTATTCTCCAAGGGCTTGGTGTAACATTTTGCAGAAAGAAGTCTTTTGACAGAGAGCAAACACAACGCTTGCATGAGTCAAAACAAGTTGCAGAGGGGATCAGCGGTCGCATTCATAAACAAACACACACATACCAAGTTAGTCGTACAAGATCCTCTGTGACGGCCACCTCTGTGCGGTAGCCTGGTCCTACCAGACCACCATACTTCATTTCATTTGTACAGAAGGTCTGGAAACGCTCAATTGACAAAACGTAAACTCACTTGAAGGCGGGTTTCTGTTGAAGTTTAAAACTATTGGATCTGCCCAGTGCCACCCTGGATCTGCCAAACAATCGTATAACGTTTGGTCGTGACCTTAGTCATGCACCGGCTTCTGCAACTGAAACTGGCGCCCGTCATTGTTCTCAGCCACTCCCTCTGTTCGCTGATTGGACAGGTAAAAAATCTACAGGAGAAAACCCGCAAATATACCGCAGACCCAGACTGACTACTGAAGGGAATGGAAAATTGAGTGGAAGAAGTTATAGGCAGGTGGTGCCAGGCTATCTGTGCGGCATGCCTCTACCTAAATCTCACCCCCACTCACATGGTCACTAATATTCTGAAGTGAAACTGCAAACGAATAGCAAACGCAGTCGACTACTGCCCTCATTATGTCATTAAGAATCCTGCACAGTTTGAGTGTTCCTTATGGCGTTCTCCTGGGCATCTGTCTGTTTTATTGGGCCTTCTAACTCTTCTCTCTATCGCAGTATGGTAGCCTGTTATAAGACTTGCAACCAGGGGAGTCATCATGGGGCCTTCCTAGGCCCTCTTGTCTGCTGCACAAGAGGCCAGTTCTGAGCCGAGGAAGTGGTGGTGGGTAATGTCTGGGTTGTTACTCTCCAAATAAATCTACACTACTACTACTACAGCCTTGGCAGGGGCAGACTTTTTGTTCACCCTTGTAACATCTTCTCCCAGTGTTGTACAGTAACTTGATGTTGCTGAGGCAGGTGTTTTTCTTTACCCAGTGATTGCATTCAGTTGATGTAGTGGAGCCATGTTTACCCTTTGCCTTTGAGGATGCCTTAGTAGGGAAGTGTCTGCCTTAGTAGGGGGATGGCTGCCTTAGTAGGGGAGTGTCTGCATCTCTTGTGGCAATATATTGAGAGGTGGTAGAGATAGAGCGCTCGTCTGAATGAAAGAACAGGCCATGGAGCTTTATAAATAAAATTGACAGCAGGCACCTTACCGAACCATGACTTGAATGCTTTAAAGGGTGGCAGCAGTTTTTTCCCCCGTTTTTTTTTTTGTGAGAGGCTAGGGAAATCTTTTGCTCAAAAGCGCAGCAAGGTACACCATTTCCTCACTAGGTATAAATATGAAAAAAGCATGCATTTCCCTTTGGAGGGGCCCTCTGTGGAATAACGCAATGTTGTTGTTGTAGTCTGTGTATGGGGGGGGGGGGCATCTTGCACAATCGTATGCTGATTTTTTTGGATTAAGTCTTTTCAAAGCAGATCTAGAATCCAACCGAAATGTTTTTCATATATAGGACAGTGACAAGAAGGGGACTTATTTGACTGCTGGCAATAAAAAGAGAAGGAAATTGCATAGGAATCAATGCATACTGAAACCCCAGATCCAGAAATACACTTGTTCTTTTTCTAGACTTGTCTTTACCCTTCTTTTGTCTCAGAGTGTCTCCTGATGGATAGCCTTATCTCAAACAAATATTGTTGATGTCAAAGACTTTTGATGTTCAGTACGTAGCTGGGTCTCATATCGCTTGTGTAAATCAATACTTATCAAATCTTGTTATCACCCTGAGACCCCGTACAAAATGATTGTGTGTGTGTGTGTGTGTGTGTGTGTGTGTGTGTGTGTGTGTGTGTGTGTGTGTGTGTGTGTGTTATTAAATGCAAAAGTGAATCTGCTGCTGGGGCACATTTCAACACAGGAATTATATTTGGAAGACAGAGCGGGCTGCTTCTTTTCATCAACTACAAGGCCTGGGGTCACCAGGTTAGTGTAAGCAGTGGGAGCATGTTAGGAAGGGAATACAGCTACGGATTTTCTAACACTACACCGATAATTTACACTGCTTTTTAATTTGAACACGGCTTCTCCTGCCTGGCTGTGACATTTGTTCCCCTAGGGATGTTTCACTCCTGAGACTGCTTAGCATTGGGCTGTTGGACACATTTGCAATCGGAAAAATTGGAAAGTAAGTATTTATAGATAATTGATGCTATCATTAGGCATGTTTTTCTTATAAAATGACAATCGCAGTATAAATTACTGTAAGGCAGCAGTGGTGTTATTAGATCCTTTACATGAACCGGCATTGTTTTTTACTTGGTGGCAGCAAAAACAGGGGCTGCGTTCCAAATCACATACTTTTTCTTTGTCCTACACTACATACTAATGTACAGAAAAGTATTACGGCCACAGGAGAGAAAAAAAATCATATAACGAAGATTTTTTTTTTTATTATGTCGAAATGTCAAGAATGAAGACGAAGACTCCAACATGTTATTGGAGTTAGTGGGTTATTTATGTATTTTTAGCATACTACAATTGACCTGCATGTATTGGGACATCCTAAAGTTGTAATAACAACACTGACATAGCTCACTGTATCACCTTTTAAGTTGATATGGTGCGCTAATGTCGACAAACAGTTGCTTATTGACACACCCAGCAGTTCATTTTGAGTAGTGTGTGTGTGTGTTCAGCTCATGTATGTAAGTCCAATATCCACTCTCTTTCAGCTCTGTTTCTGGTCTCCAACACATTCCTGATGGAGACGGCTGTTAAATGATGCACTATGTTCACAGGCTAGTCTGGGTTTGTGTCTGTCTGCTGTTTGCTGCTGAGCAGATTGTGTACAGTAGGTGTACAGTGGGGTTTTAGCGTGTGCCTGCTGCAAACTCCCTTACAGTGTTATCACATGTTCATAATACATTTGTATTGTTATTATTATGAGGAAAAACCAATAGCGTATACTATAAAGGTCACCTATTATGCAAAATGCACTTGTTCGCGGTTTTTTCAACAATAATATGGGTCCCCCTGTGTGACTAAACTACTGAAATGTGAGAAAAAAAACTACCCACTTTTCTCCACCTCTCTGGAAATTGTAATCAAAAATGTAACTGAGGGAAAAGTGAATAATCATTATTGGCAACACCTACTTGTGTATACAATGCATTTAAGTGAATGTGTCAAAGATCGGGCTGGGGCTATTTTGAACATGTGTAATCCATAAAAAAATATTGTATGTGTTGCATTAAAGGCTCAGTAAGCGGAATGGTCAGATTAGCTAACTTCATGTCAGTTACATCAGTTAGCGGTCCCCTCGCTCGTCCCCACGTCACCACATTAATGCACTGCGGTCTTCAAGCAGCGGGTTATCTAGCATCAACTCAGATCCGTAAGTGTCATAAAACATGATAAAAACCATCAAAACAGACATTGGGAAGGATTTTTACCTGCTCCGCCATTGTAGGCGCATACACATTCACCCATCTGTCGCTCTGCACGTGCACCGGCAGTGAGACGGGTGCCGGTTTGTAAAGTTCTCTCTTCTGATTGGTTATCAGTAGTGGGATCCCCGAAAAATGTATTTGCCGATTACATGCAGAGCGAGTGACTGAGAGATGGGCTTTATGAAACGCGCACACTACACAGTATAAGTGATCACTGTATGAATAAAGAGCGATTTAACACTTATAGTAACATAAATAAATCGCTTACTTCACCTTTAACATCTGCTGACTGAGAATATGAATGCATGCAGATGAGTAAATACAGGGCAGCATGAAATTAAAATGTTCAAGTAAATTCTCAAAATGTAATACAGGGATTGAGTAAATGTATGAAAGTATTTGCAGTACATGCTGTTAGTGAAGAAGAACAACGCCCTACAGTAGAATTAATGGGTGCTGAAGTGTGAGATGGATTTCTCCAAAGTTTCTCATCGTTAATAAAGTTCCAAGTCAACTCCCGACAGAACTGGACAATTATTTTTAATGACAAAGAAACGGTGGTAAGGACTACTAAATAACATTTGAACATGATCCAAGTCAAGCCATTAAATCTAAAACAATGGTCTCATTGATTCTGTGCTTTTGCCAGTTTTAAATATCAGCTATGCGATGTGGTGACAGTGATAACTATAGTTTAATGATGTATAGACTTTTTCTATACGCTATAGAGGAGCGGTCAGGGCATTTTGAAAGTCATTAGTATTCATCCTTCTTTGCACACTTGATTTCATATCGATATTAAATTTCATTGCAATTCATCCCGTAGTCGTTGAGATATATTTCGGTCTGGATCAATAGCAGCCACACCAGGCATTTTCTATCTATCTGTGACTCGCTATACTTTTTTAATTAGGAATTGGCCCACAGTTATGATCAACACTAAAAGTCCTCTATGAATCAAATGCATATTTGGTGCAGGTATTACCATTCTACCGTTGACCTTGTTTCCTTACAAAAGGGTTTTTCAGCACAGCTCCTTAACTTCTTTGGTTCCAGCAGGGAGAGCAAAGAATGAGCTTTTAGAAATCCGGTCAGCACAGAAATGTTAACATTTAAGGAGAAACCCCTGGGAGATAATAACCGCTGCCCCATTCCCTGTCCGCCAAAAGACACAGAAGTATTACTGATACAGAGTCCTCTCTTTCAGAGGACATAAGAGGTCAAACTAGTCCTCCTTTTAAAAATGTTACTGTCAAATAATTAGTACGTATAGTGTCTCAGCCCACTTATTGCACTGCCGGGCCGGAGCGATAGGCTCCAATCATTTCTCGGTAGGAAGCAGCTAGATCTGCATTCAAACCAACTTGGCTTTTCTTCTTAGCGGGGCTTTCTGCTCAGCTCATTTGGAAATAGGAGCTGACTGCATCCACTTTGGTGATTTTGCTTCGAGGCAATTGAAAGCTCTAAAAATGTATTTGCAACCTCAGGCCATTTATTTGATTGACACAATGCGGCGACATACAAAGTGTACCCTTTCAACAAAAATATGAAATTTCATCCATGTTTTGCCAGTTTTGAGAATGTAGTTTTAGGGGCACATAACCGGAAGAATAAAAAGCTCTTTTGTTAAACAAAAAGTCAATAACTTTGCACAACTGCTATGTGCACCTTAGGGTAATATCACACCACCTGAAAAATACATAAGTGGATATTTATTGAATAGCTGTCACTAGCTCCTGTTTCTATTGAAAGTATAATAGTAAGAGCATTACAAAAAACATCAAAATGGCCTGAAGATCAGATGAAAGTGGGCCGCCTGCTATTAATCCAAAGCTTTTCCAAAAGGTTACATTGACAAACTGTTCTTATATATTTAGAAACAATTATATATTTTTTTTTTATTAAAAAATATATAGAATTGACTTCAGTGACTGAAAATGATAAAACCTTAATGTGGTCCACACAGCAGAAGCACCATCTCCACGGCAACCTGATCTCTCAAGGGAGCTGATTAGGTGAAAGTTGAGAGAAAGAGTTGCTCACCTTTTTTCACCCCAGTTGATGGAACAATTACACTGGCTATAATGACTAGTGCTGGACACAGGATATTTGAATGTCATCTCTCCCTCCTGAGACACTCACCCTTCCAATTTGGCACTGTGTAATAATAAAGTCAAGGATAGTGTCCATTGAACCCGGCAGGTGTTTTAACCCACGTTAAGGTAGCGCCGGCTGGGGTTATTTATACATTCTCCGGGGCGAAAAAAAGAAAAGAATAAGAGAGAATGAGAGAGAAGACTGGACACTCTTTTACTGCTGAGAAAGTCATGTCAAATTGTGTCATCTCAGGAAAGAGTCATAAAACGTAGCCTAATTCTTTATTTGCTCGGTAGAGTTTTTATTATGCATGTTCTTCTTCTCTATTGCATTGTTGAGAGGAGCATGAGTGACTGCTGCTCTCATTATTGTGCATATGACAATAACCTTGTCATGACTCATGGCACGGCAGCCTCTCCTTCTCCTCTGTGTGTGTTGTATGTTTTCCCTTGTCTGTCTGTCCCTCTTGTTCTCCCATCTGTTTGTCTCCCTGTTGGCATGTGGGCGTGGCGGCACTAATGGGCAGACTACTCCAGGTGAGGATCGTTGGCTAATTAAGACCTCTCTACTTGAGCCTGTGGACTCCAGTCATTCAGCGCCAGAGTATACTACGTACCAGAGCGTTGCCTCCGCTGTTCACCTTTCCTGCTCGCCTGCCTGCGGGTTTCCGGATATCCACCTGCCTCTGCTCGCTACGCCATTCAGCCGTCCTGTGTCCTGCCAGTCTGTTGCGGATCCCAGCGAGAAATAAACATTGTTCTAAACTGACTACCTGGGTTTCTGTTCTGCTTTAGGGTCAATCCTGAGCTATCATAACAAACCTTCTTGATTCTAAGAGCTTTAAATGAGTGTGTTGGCCCTAGTTTTAGAATTTAAAAAAAGAAAAAATGCAGTTTGTTCACCTCCACGGCATCTATATTTGGCACCAGTCCTCTGACAGGCAGGGGGGGTGGGGGCTCCTCGGCAGACAGGCAGTCTATTGCCAAAGTTATCATTAGCAAGCCTCTTTTTGAGCCTTCAGAAGTCCTCCATTATAGATTTCAGACGGCCCCCTGCTGCTGGGTAGAATGTGGCACTAACCCTGTCACCTTAGGCCAAATCTCCCAGCACACTCAACTTTTTAGTCCATGTCTGACCTATTAATGGCTTTTTCTACACGTCTAAGAATGTAGGACCGCCCGTTAACAATATGACAACTTGATGGCCTCCTGAATGTGTTATTTTTTTTTTCAGCCAGGTAAAGTTACACAATTATTAGAGACTGCTTCCTGATCCTGAACCTGAGGATTATATTGAGCTCATAGGAAAATAAATAAGTTAAGTGTTAAGGATGTATGCAGGGAATAAATGTATTAAATGCACCAAAGCATGAGAAAAAAAGTGGACTCAAGGCTGTGATGTGGATGAAGTTATTTCATCTTTTCATAGGCAAATAAATAAAAAAGGTAGAGCTGGTATGTGACTGTCTGCGTCTGTTACAGCAGAATTCCTGCCAATGCTGTGTGGCAGGTAGGGGCAGGTTGATGTATAGCCTGTCTGTCTCAAGCAAAGCACTGCCAGGACCACAAGAGTCACACTGCACAAGAATCCTGCAATATACTGAATATTCATTCAACCTAGTGTGTAATGTTCTGCTTACCAGATTTGTCACATTTGGCAATTGGTAGCGGTTGAAAATGAACAAAATTCAATTTCAAAAATGAGTGTTTAAACATTTCATAATAATATGTTTTGTTGTAATACTTGTTTGAATTTGCATGGCTATCCGCCTACCAGAATTCTGCCGTCATCCAAGTTCAGTGTAGGACACAGGAATTGTGCCATCGGCTCCTTAAATCTAATTCACTGAATATGTATTTATTTATGTTACATCACAGGAAGGATCCAACACATTGTCAATAAACTACTTCATCGTAATAAACAGCAGGACTTGCTTCTGTGACTGTAGTTAGCCTAGCCACCTGAGCAGGTCTGACTAATCGATAAAGGAGACTTAGAGCTAAATGGCACATTTTATCATGGCACATACAATGTTTCCGCTGGCATGCCACTTTGGTATAGCCTGGTCCTACCAGACCATCATACTGTATTTCATTTGTACAGAAGGTCTGGAATCGCTCAATGCACAAACGTAAACTCACTTGAAGGCGGGTGTCTGTTGAAGTTTAAAACTATTGGATCTGCCCAGTGCCACTCTGGATCTGCCAGCCAATCGCATAACATTTGCTCGTGACATCATGCGCCGGCTTCTGACTATCCCTGAAACTGGCGCACGACCTCAACGTCATTGTTCTTAGCCACTCCCTCTGTTCGCTGATTGGTCATGCAAAAATATATCCTGAGAAAGCCCGCAAATATACCACGGACCCAGACTGACTACTGAAGGGAATTGAAAATTGAGCGGATTGAGGTAGGTGGGCGGTAATCAGTGTGATTATCATATCGTAGAGTGGCCATTTGTGAGAATGAGTTTGACACCCCTGATATAGGTAATGTAATGTCTCACTTGTAATATTTTTACTCTGAAATAACTTGAATGGAACTTTAGATGTCTGGAGATAAGCAGCACAGCAGTCAGGTGGCTATTTAAAGCTAGAATAAACTGACTATGAAAAAATTGGAGTGTAGGGGGCGCTCCTTGGGACATTTTATGACTCTGTGGTAGAGTCATAGAATGGAAAATGTGGCCATATTCTTTGGTGTGGTGTGCTGGAGTAGCAGCATCGCGGCTGCTGACAGGAATACACTGAATAAGTTGATGAATAAAGCCAGCTCTGTCCTGAGTGGAGGTGGTAGGAGACAGGAGGGTCACAGCAAAGCTTTCCTCCATGTTGGACAGCAGCCACTATTAACTGAACCAACCGCCAAAAACACGGATGAAACATGTTTAAGAAATACCCCCCTTGTATCTGTTTGCTAAAAGAAGTAGAAGAATATTGCTACGGGCCATTAAAACGGATGGTTGTTGTCCCGATGTGTGACTCTGCCACACAGTCAGCTGTAGGGATGCGTCACGTACATCCCTATGCACGTAAACACGGGCATCATAAAGTTGACTGTTTAGTGCTTGTTTCAGGATACATGTTTTCAAATGCAAGCCGTGTCTCAGCCTGAATATTTTATTGAGGTAATCAGTTCAGTCCGAGGCTTGTAATGTAATCGCTCGCTATCATGTCTGTCCCAGCTGGCTACTATATTCTATTTAGCCTAGCTGCTAGCTGCCCTACATGTCTCCTCTCGTATGTTAAAAGTAACTTCCCCAACAACCAACACTGGGTGAGCTTAGCAAATATATGGAAAAAAAATCGGATCTGTGATGCAAATCGAATGAAAGAGAGCCAGAGAAGGCTGTACGCGGCGTAAATACACTCAAAAGTCCCGGAGAGTTGGGGAGAATAAACAACAGAATGAAGCCGGTAGTCTCTGGCCAATCAGAAGCGTCGGCAGACGGCCGGCCACTGATTGGCCAGACAATAGTCTCTGGCCAATCAGTGGCCGGCCGTCTGCCGACCTCACCTTTTAGCATCGGCTCAGCTCGCTTTGAATCTAGAGCGAGGCGATACCAAAAAAGCAGCTGCTACCAGGTACCAGGTACCATGAAATTGCGGTGGAAACGCCAAAAATGCGAGTTGAGTCGAGTCGAGTTGAGCTGATACCATGCGGTGGAAAAGCGCCATATGATATCTCCATGTAACATGGACTGGAAAATGTCAACCCCAATTAACTACATAGCACTAAGTGAGAATTTCTTAACTTGGGTGAAATGATCCTTTACATCTGAGTGCAGTATTACTGCCAAGGCAACGCACCACAGTCACCCATAGTGTCACAATAGTAGGAGCTGGAAGATACAGGGTGCATGCCTGGCCGTCCTGCTCCCCTAGTTGTAGGCCTATGAGGCGTGCAAAATATTGTCCGTTGGCATGAAAATATGTCTGGAATCACAAGCTCCAACAGTTAAATTTGCAACCACGACAAATAACATTAAATACATGTGTTAAAAACAAACTATGTATCATTAAAACTAGGGCTGGCCCGAATACCATTTTACAGGCTTCGAATACTCTTTAGAATTTTCCAAGCGAGTATTCGAATACTTGTTCTAAAGAAACACACCATCAAAACACGACGCTGAAGTTGGCAGCCGATTCGCAGCAGCCGATTCGGCAGTTAAGGAAAAGTTAAGGGATTCTTAAGGAGCGGCATGGAGCGACTGTTCTCCGTTGTTTAACCTCCTAAATTGCCGCGGTAATAATCCCAGTGTACTCCCAAAACCGAGCTAGTGGCACGAGACATTAAGTTCCTTACTTTTTCCCTTTGGAAGCGAATAGCTGTTGTTCCGTTCCAAATCAGCTGTCGTCTGCGCCATCGTAACCCATACAGGAGCTTATGTAGGCCCAGCCCTGTCATAACCTATCTTGCATTTTGTGCTGATTATAAATATAATATTTGTTTTAATGCTAACTGGAATTTCATTGGAACAGTTTAGAATTCTGATGCATCTGGTTCATTCCAAAGATAAGCGTACAATTGTCACATTGTGCAGTTGTAGGGACCACAATAATGTGTGACAGAGTGCTGTTCATGTTTTTATATCAAAATGGTCAAATAAAATCATTCATTCATTGTCAGCATGTTTCTAGTCTTTTAGCTAGCTCTTAGATACACATACAGTATCTGCAACCTCACAGATCATCAAAGATATGATTAACAATCAAACCACACTTTCAAATAGTGTTGAGGAACCCTGCACCTTTGAGATAAGTCAAACAATTGAATAAGTAAAACATCTCAGCTGGCAAAACTGAAACAAAATCTGTTTCTGAAATGTTTATCGCTTGATGTGAAGTACACTCGTGTTACATTTTCCAATGTGCAAAATAACCCCACAGCTTCACAACAAGTTTTAGAGGAGACTTTCAGACACCTTAATTCTCCTTAATTTCACAGCACATGCTCTACGGAATTTCAAATGCTGTGTGTGTGTGTGTGTGCGTGTGTGATGGGGAGCAAAGAAGAATAAAATAAGAACTCTGTGTGTTCGGTGTTAGTTCATGACAGACCACTCCGTGCTTATCAGGTGACCCAGGCAGTCTGGATTGTCCCTGACAAAGCGTCAGGTGTTGATAGTAATGAACGGAAGGTGGATTCAGTGTAGCACAAAAAAATGCACAGCGCAGCAAAGGTACAGAAGCCCACCTCTGGAATTGCTGCCATTCTCAGGAGATTACCACAAAATAAAGGATTAGCGACAAGCTGTGAGTCAAGCTCTAGTTCTTCCACTTGCTTTACATATTTAAGGCCGAAATTCTGCACCGGCAGAGCAGGCAGCTTAAAGTCAGATGAGATTGGGCAGCACTTTTGTAGAGTAGGAATGACTATTTTGACGGGTGTGTCTACTTGCGTACCGTGCAGTGAACAGATCAGGCCCAGCCTACATCCAGGACATTACACCCCATCTCGTCCACTGCGCTCTGGCTGCTCCCTCACTCCGAGGGTCACCTAGTCACTCGACTAAATCACGACTGTTTGCTGTCTTGGCTCCAAAATGGTGCAACGAGCTCCCCATTAACATCAGATTAGCTGATAGTTTACACATCTTCCGCCGCAGCCATCAAGAGACTGCACTTTGACAAAAAAATGTATAAGAATTGCGCTTGATACATCTCCATTTGTCACTTTGTAGTTTGGTTTATTTAAAGCTAGTTCTTGCAGGATTCTTGTTGTTCTGAGTTTGTGCCTTCATGGTTGAATGCACTTAATTGAAGTCGCTGTGGACAAAAGCGTCAGCTAAATGAAATGTAATGTAATGTGTGTTGATAGAAATGCTTGTCATAAACGCCTTCTCAGGTCTCCAATTTCAATGACGTGTGGGACAAGTTCAGGCTTGAATACGGTATATTGCGGTGCTAAAGTGAGAAGCGTTATCTTTGACTCTCTCAACGCAATTTGTCGACTGAGAATGTTTAGTTGTAGGCGTAAAAAAGGCGGACGAAAACATGGCGCCGTGTTGGAGATATTTACAGTAAATCAGTTTCATCATGACACAGTGATCGTGAGCAGAGATCAGATAGAGAAAGTCATATCTGCTGCTGATCTTTTCCTTCCAGGACTAATGCCAGGGATTAACTGACTAATCCATCACAAATTGAATTGCCTCAATCATGATCTTGGCTACTGATATCAACGTTATGAGTGTATGTAAATGACTTTGATTAAATATCTTGCCTTCTCTCTCACAACCAGGTGATGTGATTGTTGTAATTGTATAAAACCCCTGGCTCTTCGGGCATTTTCATACACACCTTTCTATGGAATACCTACAATGCTGCTATTGAATGTTATTTAGTTCAACCATTATTAATTCATTTTTATCAATACCAGTATTTTCTTTATATGAAATAACAGATGTGTTTCTTTTCAGGAAATCAATTGTTAAAACAAATAAAACAAATGATTTGCCAACTTTTGTATGTGCAAAAGTTAGTGAACCCTGAGCTGCATTGCTTAAATCGAGCAGGTAAACACAATCAGGTGGGAGAAATTGAGTGATGAAATGGACCAATGTAATGAGAGATCTTTAGGGAAGAAATTGGCCGGCACTAGATAAAACAGAGATCAAATCAGGTCACTAAAGTGAACCCATACAGGTCAGACATGCCAAGAGGAAAGGAAATCTCAGAGGATCTCAGGAATAAGGTTATGATGTTGCACATTTGTGTGGGGACAGCTGTGAAGCAGATTATAGAACATTCATCAACATCAAATCCTAACAGATCGTCTTTTCAACGTGTGTAAAGTGTTATTTCAGTAATAGTAAGCAATGCATCGTCTTCGTCCTTTTCTATTTTCTTGTAAGAGACTGCTAAACTGACAGTCTGCCCCCCCCCCCCATTGGACACCCCTCTGTGACATAATTGCATCCCATACACCTCCATAACTATGAACTGGACTTTGCATCGCTGCATAACACTCAACAACCTTACCACCATCAGATGTATATATGTATTTATTTATTGCACCAAGCACCTTATGGGTTATGGGGAGTTGATGGGGTATTTATGACATATACCATGTGTAAAATACTGGGTGATTGATTGATTCATGGAGATCAGATTAAATTATGTAAATTGGTGGAAAACTAAAACGTTATGCCTGTTTGTGTTTGCTCAACGTTTCCTTGTTACCTGTAACAATGACAAAATCAAACTGAACTGAGAAGTTTGATTTAGTTTTGTTCTCCGAGTGTCTCCCTATGCCACCCACCCCTCCTGTCCCGGGACAACTGTGCAGGTGTTTCCCTCTTGACAGCGAGCCTGCCAGCTCACTCATATAAACACTAAACGAGGGCAAACTGCGCCCAGCTGACCAACTTTGTGGTGTGTTAGCACTGGTATTTATACTTGCAAATTCCTTTGTGGATACTGTACTAAAACGCGGCAGATTGCGGACGCTGTTTCGCCACATTTCATGGAGCTATCCCCATACTTCCCTACTATTTAGTATGCCAGAAAAAGATGTAGGATGTCCCAATACAGGCATGTCAATTGTAGTATGCTAAAAATACATAAATGTCCCAGAGAACTTAAACAACGGCTCAAATCAAATCAACAGTGCTCACACAAATAATTAACAACTGGTGTATTATGTTTGATCATGCTGCCTTTGTTTTACTCTACGTATCTTATATATATATTTGACTCATTATATTGCTGCCCTGTACTCCATTGGATTCTGCATTTTTACTCTTTTAATTGTCATTTTTTATCAGTATTTTGATCTTGTTTTTGTTTTGACTTGTTTATTTTGTTGTTTTTAAAAGCCTCCTGTGGACAGGTGTTGTAAACTAGCATTTATGCTAACACACTGAAAACATTGCATCTGGTTCGTCCAATGTCATTGTCATGTCCATACACAAATAAAATAAAATCAATCAAAACTCCAATTGCATTTCTCAACATAATGAAAACAAATTTTCCTTATCTGATTTTTTTCTCTCCTGTGGCCCTAAGACTCTTCTGTACGTATGTGATTTGGAACACAGGGAAAACTTTTCCAAGGGAAAACATCTGTCTCACCACCTTTCATTCAATTGTGCAACCCATTAAAAGACCCACAGGATACAACTGCCTCAACATACTTACTCACAATATTTGCTGTCATTCCCGACTGCATGCTTTGTAGTACAGTAGAAATCTCCTGAGACCAAGATCAGCTGCCTCTCAGTTAGGTGTATGAATCACACAAGCTCAAACACTTGCACTGATTAAACGGTTTCAATGTGAAAATTTTATTGAGTCTGCTTGTCATCTCACAGAGATATCACATCATATTAATACATTGGTATTACATAACGGAAGGAATACATTGCAAATTCACTCAAAGAAGCAGGATAATGGAAAATGAAAGGGGAAAATGTCATAAATACAGATTTGAGACATCACAACAAGAGATACTTTAACATTAAAGAACATGTAAAGGGATTTAAGGTTTGACAGAAACAAAATAAACCCTTCAACGCAACACGTTTTGGGTTGATGTAGTAGGATGTATGCCTACATGTTTCCTAAATGTTGTTAACAGCAAAACAGTAATATGGATATATAAATAAATAAAAATGGTGCAATAAAATGTTAAGCATTAACACAAAATCAAGAATAATACAAACACAAGAAAAATAAATTCTGCACTCGGTATAAATGATATTTAAATATCTGTCTACTCATTACGACAACATACAGAGTACATGAGGTACCGTTCAGACAAAAAAAACATACATGAATTTATGACATGTACATTTATCATGATCAACACACTATTAAAAGGAATGTGTGTGAAGCAGATGTGTTGAACAGAACTGACCCTATGATTGTATGGAAAACATAACTAGAGCCATTGAACGATGTGAAATAATCTGTTTGTAGGAAACAGACCCTAGTAATGTTACATTGGCATGTGTCGTTACTAGGGGTGTGCACGTATACACGTGTAGCCGGTTAGTAAATCATAACTGTTAAGGAAAAATCAATACATTTTTTTTTTTTTTTTTTTTAGTTTGGAAAATGACTTCATTTATTTCCAGGAGTTGGGTCGACATGTGCTACTGTAGGCTGCTAAAGCTGATAACACAACACATTATTGTGTTTGGTTACAATATTCATTCATTTAACTATTTAACTGCTCCACACCTTCAGTTTCACTTTTGTTTTCATCTCCGTCTCGAACAGCTGCTCCGATCAGCTGGTCAACGGCCCCGACAGCGGGAGAAAACAGATAGGCTAGGCTAGTTATGATCACTTAAAACTTCAAAGTCAAAAAGCAAAATTATAAAATAAAGGCCTCTTTGTCTGCCTGCCTTTCTCACTGCACACTGTCACTCCAACAGCATTGAAAAAATTACGTCGGCGCTTCCCCCCCCCCCCTTATATTAAACGGTTAAAAGTGTACACAATAGATAGTAAATAATAGGTGTACACGGAAAAAAGCAGCCGTGTAACCGTTTAGACATTTATGTAAACGTTCACACCCCTAGTCCTTACATTTCACCACAGCAACATTTGTGAAATCTTTGTCTCCTACACTGTTAATGAGTCATTTTGTCCGATACAAATTATGTAAGTCTACAAGTTGATAGTCTGGCGGTAACACTTTATAATAAGGGTACATTAATTAACTGTTAGTTAATGCTTAATAAAGGCTTAATAAGCATTTACTAAGCATTACCTAACTGTTAATAAATGCTTAGTAGATGCTTAATAAACATAAGCTAAGCACTAACTAACTGTTATGCTTAGTTTATGCTTAATGAAGCATTAGTTAACGAAGCATTAACTAACCGCAAATAACTAAGCATTAACACCTACTTAATGCTTAATAGGCCTTTACAACACATTGACTAATCCTTAATATAATTAAATAAGCATTGAGTAACAGTTAATTAATGTACGCATAATGTGAAGTGTTACCAGTTTGGCTAACCGGATATAGTAAACGAGTATAGTGCGTGCAACAGTTAATGTCGCCAAACTCAGCTTATATTGTTCCTGCTCACACACATGGTGCACGTCATTAACGGTGTTAGTCGGCACCTTTCATAATATGTCCAAGCTTGGTATCAAATTGCACAATTTGAAAGGACATGTTGGCGATTGCCCAAGACAATTTTGATTGGTTTAAAGAACGTCTGAAATACTAATTAGTTGTTGATGAACTGATTTGGTGATCATTATGTTTTATTCATCACATCAGATAATGCTGAGTGTAAACTATCTTCAAAATATTCAATGCCATAATGTGATATCCTGCCGAGTACTTTTTTTCAATAGCAAGAATTCACAAAGGTTCTGTTTATGTTGTGAGGGTGGATGCTAATGTTAGCCTTTTTTTAAACAGCGCACCATGCATAACAAACCAGTGGAAAAAAGGAAGGTTCAGGAGAGCTTGCATACATTTTGGAGGTAGAATATCCCTACCACAATCAATTCCCCTTTCCCCAAACAAAAATACATAAAATCATTAATGCAAAATTAAAAAAAAAAGATATTGAGATCTATAAATAATGATAATAACATTCAACATCCTATGTTTGGTTAATCTTTTACAAAATAATTACAATCTGTATGTTTGAAACATATGCTTGATAAGGCAAAGCAGCTTTGTTATACACAATAATTTGTTACAGTATATCTGCTCCCAATATACAACATGTTTGCCAAAACTAAACCAGACAAAACAAATATCAGTTTTTCTTTGCATAAAAATCAACACAGAAAAAAACATTGACAGCTGTAAAACTCTGTGGATTAACAAAGGCTGGGGTTTCCTCAAAACAATGACTTAATTAAGCTAAATACCGACTTAATATTCAAAATAATGACGTTATGTTTTCAAAATAATTAGTTATATAATTACTTCATATTTCAAAATAATTGATTAACTTTAGTTAAGAACTTCACAAAATGACATAACCAATGTTATATATATATATTTGAGTTATTGTATGTACTAACAAATTACAAATATTTCCATACATTTTCAAACTCAGAAGAAATGATTAATATTAATAAAAGAATAAACGGAAATTCTGGGTGAAATAGTACGCGGCGGACCAGACAATACGTCAGAGCAAGTCACTAGACAACTGCGGGAAAAACAAGTGGAAGAAGAAGTAGCATGTAGCGTTCGTAGCTTGGTGCTCATATTGTTGTTTTCTGCCTTGTATTGTATTGTTGTGTGATGCACTATGATTATGCCTTGGCCTCTGCTGCTGTACCCATGATGGAGCGATTGGTTTTGGATACATGCAAGTGCTAGGGCTGGTTGTTGAGCTCTCCATACCCCTGTACCTGCTGTCAAATACGGGCTAAACTAAACTAATTGGCAGCCCTGTTATCTATATTCTATTCACATGTCAACATAAGCAAAGATCATTGCGATACCGAGAGCTTACATCGGCTGCCAATAAATAGCAAGCTTTCGTTACATTGGAAGATGTGAAGTGGATAATGCCAGCCACTAATGTATGGAAAAAGACAGCGTTGTTACGTAATGCTTGATCAGAAGGAGCAGGCATGTGGAGAGTGAGCAAGGAGATTGGGTTTACTGTTAAATTTAGTGAATGTGTATTTTGCTTCTATTCAGCTACCGGTTGTGCATGAGCCAAGTAAACCAAGTTAGCGCTGGTTAGCATTAGTGAAACCCAGCTGTGGTGCACCTCGTGAGGCTGGCATGAGGCCAGACACCACGGCTGTGTCCATGTAAACTTTCACAACAAACATGATCATATGTGGGATCATCGTATACCACGCCTAGATTTCCCCGTACTATTTTATTTTCCCTAATCAACCATGGCTGAGATCAGACCCGGCACAACAGTGCACTATATGCATGGCATAACAAAGTAAAACCAGTGTTGGGCACGTTTCTCAAAAAGAGTAATACATGTTATATTACTCGTTACTCTATTCCAAACATACAGTCATTTCATTTTGTAGTAATGAGTAATATATTACTTTGATTCTGATAGTAACTAGGTACGTTACTGGAAAACCTCATATATTACAGTAACTAGCAACGCCTTACTGCCCAACAAGTACATCAACAACATTCTCAACAACTATGCCATCAAATAAACAGCAAGTCAGCAACATACAAAACACATCACCATTGTGTGCGCGGTGACACAAAATAAAGGCACAAATGACCCTACCTGGCTGTGACAGGGAGCCGGATCTGGCAGAGACTAAGGGTGTATTCACACTGGGAAAGTCCGCTAGTG
This sequence comes from Ammodytes marinus, assembly GCF_949987685.1. Classification (NCBI taxonomy): domain Eukaryota; kingdom Metazoa; phylum Chordata; class Actinopteri; order Uranoscopiformes; family Ammodytidae; genus Ammodytes; species Ammodytes marinus. Next base: position 33,642,237 of record NC_137233.1, read on the forward strand.
CACTTGCTTTGGTCCAGACCAAATAGAGTTTTGATTTTTTTTGTTTGGTGTGGTCCACTTTCATATTGCCCCTTTTGCAAGTGAACCAGCATTACGAAGCAAAACCACACGTGATCTGAGGTCATTCATTCATTGGACAGACATTCTGGGGTGGAGAGAAACAGGAAGCACAAAGTTTAAACTGCGAAATATATATCATTGATATAATATGGGGCTAAAAATAATAAAAGGGCCTACATCTAACCTATAAATAAAGAGGAAAAACATAAAATTATTGTTGTTTCATATGGTCATAATGTGTAGCCTTATGTCAATGCCACGTTATGTGGCTT